>NC_040879.1:47332720-47673732 GCF_003676215.2 Rhopalosiphum maidis
TGATGACCGGCCGACTTAAAACGGTTTTAACGGGGTTTGAATTAAGTCAGGAATTTCGAATTTTCGATTACATTTGGTTACAAAATTATGTGAACATTTCAAGTGAAAATAATCATTTTGAAGAGTACCGGGGTGCTGATGTAACATCACGCTGGCACCCGGCCTATTTAAAACGGTTTTCACGGGATTTGAGTTAAGTCAGAGACCTCGAATTTTGGATTACATTTGGTTACAAAATGGTTACAAAATTATGTGAAAATTACGAATCAATCGAATCATTTCGAAGGGTACCGGGGTGCTGGTGTGACGTCACGCCAGCACCCAGAATTAAAGTTTGAAATTCTGAATTTCCTAGAAAGTTACAAAAAAAGTTTTTGTGGTTAAATTTCGTTACATAATGATTACATAATCTTGTGAAATTTTGGTGTAAAAAATCACAACTTGGAGTGCTGGTGTGACGGACCTGGTAAAACATGTATGCTAATGACATGAATCATGAAAAAAACTTATGATAACTTTGAAAAACAATATTAAAGATTAAAAATATGCATGCAGTATTGTAGTAGAACAGCTATATTTTATAATTGAAAAGTTTGATGTGACGACTTTGTGTAATTTGCATATTAAGTATTGTATACAAGTATAAAATATCGGTAATTTGTTTGTCTGTAGTATCAATATAAATAAGTTGATTGCACTTTGTCGTTAACATCTGTTTATTAGTTTCACAGATAACTTGTTTCTTTATTTTTATTTGAAAATATGATAAATTTAAATTCATCATTCGTTTAATATATCTAATACATTTCACAGTTACATAAACTATAATTTTATATTCATTTATTTATTAATAATATTAAATTTTAAATTAATTCGAAAACTGATCTAAATTGTTATAAGAATACAACCTTTGATTTGAATGCCCAATATTACTATTAATATGCACTGGTGTTTTTTCTACTGATTTTTTACAATATTATTTAATAAAGATAATACGATGTTATTTACAATGTATAAAAATATTCATCGTTCGAACTCCTTATGTCGTGTTTTACGATTAAATTCAATAATTGCTCCAAAACTATTTACCAGTTAATAAATGTTAAATGAGATGTTACATTAACAATAATTAGATATTATGTTTTAAATAAATTTTATGTATGCACCAGAACCATAAGCCGGTTTTTAAACTGTAATACAATAAACTAATGTTAGTTAGCAATAATATTACGTTTTACAATTAAAATTTTCTACTTGAAGTTATAAAACAAATATATAATCGCTAAGGTAACTTTTTCAAACTGTCTGTTAATAATAGTTTTTTAAATTCAATATTAGGTAATCCTTTTTTTTTAGTTAAATGTAACCGCGCTACTATAACATTACTGTTCATAACTGAGATCCGTTAAAAATAAATCATGCTTTAAAGACAACCTTTTTTTCCAGATTAATTGAATACAGCAAACGCTATTTTGTTTTAAAATTATTTAAATTAAAAGCTATATCAAAATAATTAAATTTATAAAAAGTAAAGAATTTTTCACAGCTTTATAAATTAAATAAACACGTGGATACAAATACATACTTAAAAATGAAACATTAATTCAAATAAACAGGTTTTAAACATATGACATAATTTTGTTTAAAAATGTTGTAATTTTATTTTAATCGGTTTAGGTAATTTACATTTATTTAGGTTAAGTAAAATAAATAAATTTTCAATATTAATAATATTTTTTGAGTGTAGATTTTCTACCGAAATTTTAATTAAAAAAATAATAACCAGATAACCGGAATAGTTGTTTTGTTTATGCCGATAACAAAAAGAAAAAAACCAAAATGGCGTGGTTTTAACAATTTTGTATGATTTCTCTGTGATGCACGATATTAATAATATTTTATTATGCGTATTTTATATTATTTATAAATATTTATAAATGTTAATGTATTTATAAATAGTTAAAATATATTCTGTATTTATTATTTTGGGAATAAAAAATACATACCAATATATTCAAATATTTTATAAGTTCAGTTACAAAGTATCGTGCACGAGAGGTGTTTATTATATTTTAAACGGGCTCGTTGACCCAATTTAATTTTGTTCGAAGCACTAGAAGTACTTACCGATACTTCCATTTCGTTGTTAAGGTCAGGGTCTTCCTCATAAACTGAAAAAAAAACAAACAAAAGATATTTGTATTAATTCTATAAATTAGGCAATATGTGAAATAAGTTAAATTCTTAAGAATACTTACACATGGGTTTCAACTGAGATAGTAATTCATCTTTCGTCCACTCTTTACGATCAGCCCACAGTGCGAGGCTCGGCGAAATCACCGACAATTTGTTGTCGTCCGGATACGGTACATTCAAATAGTGCACCAATACCATATCAGGATTCTGTCAACAACCGGACGTAAATACACATTATTACTTTTATAGTTCGATATAATTGTATAGGTTTATAAAAAAATGCATCATCATTGACGCGTGCATACATGTTTTAATTTTTAATTTCTATGGTTTCGTAACTATAAAAAAAAATATTTTATATGATTTATAAGAACTTATATTTTTAACACGCTTTGTTATAGCTAATCAATAAGTTTCTATTTTTTATTACTGAAATAATAATGTGTCTCGATTACTCCTTATATTTACTTCGCACAGTTTAATAGCCATATAAAAATAGATCTATCTTAATTTATAAAGTTTTGAAAATTCAATGAAATTCAAAACGCAGCGACAGTGTTGCATAATAATATGCATTCTAAAAACAATTATTATGATTGGTTGGTTTTTAAACTATTTTATTGGAAAAAAATAGGAATTTTTCAATTTTGCATCTATTTGGGAGTATGGTATACCGTGCGTAAAATGTTCACTCAGTTGCATCTCAGTCACTTTCAAAAAATATAAATAGTATGAATAGTAAAATAAGCAGATCGTCTCTTGAAGTCAAAGTAACGTCTTCAGTTTTATTTTTACTACGGAAATTGAATACATTTTTTTGTTGTAATTACATTATGAATTTGGACTTGTTTTTAAATATGTTATGAAACAATAATAGTATATATGTAGTTTGTTCATATTGTATGAGCACTTACTTGTAATAACCAATAACATCTTCTGTGAAATGTCGGAAGTATCGCTGAATGTACATAGCACCCATAAATGCACTGAAAAAAAAAAAAACCAATATTTATATTATATAATTATTTCAATTGGCGGGTTGTAATGGGGGGTATCCATGAAAAAAATAATAAGCCGAGTAAAATAAACAAATAAATCTCTGTTCCTTTCGTTGACATGATTTTACGTTATTGTACACGTATTATTGTTCCAAAGTGTAATTTGATTTGCCATACAGGTTACAATTATACAATTGAATCATTGTGTTATTATAATATGGTTAAAATAAATATTTAATATACTATTAATTAAAACCATATTGTACAAATAGTTTGATTGGTGTGTAAATAAGAAAAAATAAATAATAATAAATTTAAGTAGTCCTTTTATCGAAAATGATTTCAAATGCGAGGACGGTAGACTTGTCGTCGAGCACGAACGTTAAAAGTAAGAATTATGTATTTTGTCATCAACTTTATAGAATTAGATGAGCGAATTAAGTAGGTATACGAATAATAATCATAAAACTCACTGCTATAATATGTATGCGGAATAATAAAAAAGCACACCAATCGTATTGATTTAGCGTTGATCTTGGCGTCCTTTGGGAAAGGGAGCAAGGCCCAAGCCCAGGTTGTTTTAGAGTCTTGGGTTCGAAAAATAAAAAATTGTTTTCAAAAGTTATATAAGTAATTATATAGCATTTAAAATCATTTTTTTCATAGTGGAAAACGGAGGAAATTCTTAGAAATAAAAGGCAATGCTTAATACAATAATATACAATATACACTTTATATTTTAATAAATGTCCAGGTCAAGCATATGGTAATGGGGTTACGATTATAGGGCAATACAATTGGACGTGGTTCAGTAATGCTTTCAGAAACTCCCAAAGCTGTTGTTGTTCCATGAACTATTCATAGCAATAATTTGCTTCGTGGAAATATGGTATCATCATTATACCTACTAGACAGTGGTCTTCAACCTTTTTGACTTGCGACTTACTATTTTACCATACGATTTTCACGACCCATGAAAACGTTGTAGTTCATATTAGTACCTATATATGTACAGTTGTAAAATGTTAATAAAATATTGTTTTAATATGTAAAACATTAGCACAGATTTTTAAAGCTTATGCTACCCAAAATTGGGCTGCGGCCCACCGGTTGAAAACCACTGATCTATATTATCTCTACTACGATTTTTTTTTTTTTTGTATAATAATGCAATAATTCAAAAAAATAGACTATTTTTCTGCTTCTACTGGAAGTTTTTATAAGATTTAATGTTTCTGATATCGGTTAGTTTTAAAAATAATCTATACATATATTTACGTACATACAAATAATTAATCACCAATTTGGGTATATAATATATAATAATTAATATGGAGTATGGACAGTAAAAATATGTGGTTATTTTTAAAGTTTAAATGGACATTTATATTATACTTGGATGTAATTTTGTACTAGGTTATGCAAATTTTAAGGATGGTCCTGCCGTAAGTTTCATATGCTTAGTACCTTAACTCATCATAAATCAAATTCTTATTTTGGTCTTTAAGTTACGACGTTTAAGCTGGAATTAAAACTGTAGGTGGATATATTAATTTATACCGTGTTTGTTTGAATAAGGATATTGAAAATAGCAATAGTATGTTGGTTTATGTATGTATTATTTTTTTTAATAATTATATTTGTGAAAGAGATTTTATATTTTATATAGTAATTTGAATCATAAAATATAAGATAATTTTAAATAATTTAATAAGATTAAATAAGTATTGAAATAGAAGTTGTATTTAGTTTTGCTTGATGTTAAAAAAAATATTTTTTTTTAAACGAGAAGAATAAACGAATTTGTCTAAAGGTAAAAAATTTAAATAAAAAAAAAAGCTATCATATTTTATAACAACTTAGTCTGAACAGGAAATTACAAAATGCACTGCCTAGTCGTAAACAACTTTTACGGGCAATTAAATTTTGGTGAGCGCGCAATGTGTATGGGTACTTATATTATTATCTTGCAAGGTGTTCCGGCGACCGTCGGTTCCGGTTGGTCGCCTTCGCGAAAGTCCATCGCAAGAAAATCGTAATTGGCGTCTTCGAAATCATTGTACGTAAAATTGGAGTAATTTTAATTGGATACGGGTCACGAGAAGGACAGGAATTGACATGAAACGCGTCCGAAACTCGACTCGGGTTATGAATGTGTTACACTCACTCACCATGACATCGCATACAGTTGGCACACCCGAGTGAGGCGTTAAATCCCTGTAGGCCACACGAAGTACGACATTTAATCTTAAAGTTTAAATTCTGAGTTTGGAGTTGCTAAAGAAACCTGAGTAGTGTCTTGGCGTAATTATAGGAAGTCGTCCTGGTGAAGAACATCATTTTTTCTATGCTTAGAGACCCCGTGCACGGGTGTGGGCACAAAAACCACTAGAGATTCGGACTCAAGGGGAATATCGTACTACACAGTGATTTACCAACCAAGATAAGTACCGTTTTTACATTAAATAATTATTTATTTTTTTTAAATTCTTATTCTCAGAACTTTTAAAAATAATTAAAGACATTAAACATTAAATTTAGAAATGTCCTGTGATAATAAAAACTTCTATTTTTTTCAAATGAAAACCCCCTTTTTACTATAAATTATTTAGTGGATATTTTTTATAAGTTTCGATGTACTTTATTATAAAATTTAAACGAGTATTTTTTCAGTTATTAAAATATTTTATAATTAAAAATAATAGTTGTTAAAAATGATTTAAAAAAAAAAAATGTATAAAATAGAAGTGCCTATTAATATTAATAACTAAAATATTCAATTCATCACAGCTCCTATATCTTTCATAAACATATTCATGGACCTATTATTCTTAGTAAACTAAGTTAAACAACTTGAGAAATAGTCGTTAAAATTTTGATTTTGATAAGTCAACATTTTCAGAAAAAATATTCCATAAATTAATTTTATCCTCTCGGACACTTTTTAAGTAGTACAAAAAATCTTAAAAGTTTGAAAATATAATCTTATAGTCTATTTAAAAATTCCAAAAATTATAATATTGCGAATAAGCTATATCATTTAAGAAAGAAAAGGGGACTGAGCATGCATAGAAGATCTTTCTATACAGCTATATTTTCGAATCCGAATTCAATACAAGTTGGGTTTCAACATGGAAACAAGATTATAATCTACAATTTGGGCTGCCGGTTTGTAATGTATATCGTGCTAACATCTATTACTGATATTAGTTAATTAACAAGTTATAGACAGACTATACAGGCGTGTGTAAACTACACCATAATAAAGGAGATGTATCTATTACCAACAAGTTAAACCGGACTACCTTCCAAAATTACAAGGCGTCCATAGGTAAAGACTTATGAACTCATTGAATCACAGATATGATTGCAAATTATCTTAGTTTTAAAATATTTTTAATAAAACCTTAAATATTCCTTTTATATAATATTATATATTTAAACAGTTTTTTTTTTTAAATATATGTACAGATATTAGACTATAATATGTATATAATAGATACTATAATGTTATATACTGGCCCTGGCTCTATCCATTGTCATTGTAATTTAAGAGTTAAACACAATCTGACTTTTGATAATAATCTGCCATCGTAACATCAATAAAATTATTTAATAATATTAATAGAGAATTTATTTGCAGAAATGTAAAAATAAATATTAAATATATCCATGAATACATCCTACCTCTATATTACTGTTGTAAGGGTTGGTAAAATGATTGATTTATTTGACAACCCTTCAACTATAATATTCGACGATGTAATATAATTTGTTGTCATATTATAAATAATCATACTAACAATAATAAACAACGTTATAAGTTTCGTTGAATGCAGTTATCGCCTTCCAAGTCGACGTCGAATGAAAAATCGTGACTACATATGTAAAATAATAGTAATAAAAATAATGATGCTATTATCATCACCATCATCATCATCATCAACATCATATTTATCATAATATATTATTATTTATTGAGATGTATATATATTATTTTCCTACGTACGTTTTGTACGAAACATAAACAATAATTGAAAAATGTCGCACGTCCGGTTGTCTGGCCGCCTGTCTGCACGTACGGTATACAGAGATTGTGATAAACCGTAGTTTATATAGGCTGTCTCGGTGGGTGTACGGGTGGGGGAGGGATGTGGAGGGTGTGGTGGGGCGCAGAAGTTGTTGTAAGGGGTGCACGTCACGTAAAAAACGAAAGAAAGAAAAACGTCAACGAGACATTTACATTTTACGACAAGACGTTCAGTACGGACAATGAGAGTTATTTTTGCGTACAGTGAAATTATTGTTGACTGCGAATGTGTATAATAATAATAATAATAATAATAATAATATTATATTGCCGACACAACAATAATAGTATGGGATATAGCTACCAAACTTAAAATACGGTAAGACGGTATAAAATAAGTATAAATAAAATATATATAATTTAAATAAAACGATTGTGAATATATAACATTAAGCTGCGGTATATGACCGTTTGAAAAATACGTGGATTTTATAAACAATTTTTCATTGTTTCTATTATAGGACGGAAAAATACGTAGAAACGTTCAATTTCTGCACAATTTGGATCTCTTTACATAAATACGATCAAAACACCATTTTTAGTTCTTCACGGCCTAATATTATTTCTACAATATTGTGCTGTTTACAGAGGCATATGATATACATCCGCATAAGCACATTAAGGTTGACACTGGCAGCAATCTGCACACGGTATCAACCGAGATTAAAATTATTATATTATACAGGAGCAGCATAAACAAGTGTTCAAAATGAAGTTATCGTGTCCAACTGACGGTGGTATAATACGCGCGAGACCTCCGTCACTGTGTAACAGTAGATTAGAAAAAGCTTTTCGAACGTTTTTGCAACACGCGACAAAAATATTATAGTCAGCATTGCTACGTATTTATATACAAAAACGGTCTTGCGATTGTACAATAATTATAAAAATAATTACAAAACCATTGTCTCGTTCTCACAACTATCAGTAATAATTTACAGGGTGATTCACCAAGAAATATTTTCGCTTACTCTCCCTTTTTTAATAACACATATTATTTCAGTTCTCATTTGAAAAATAGAAGATCCCGTCGTCTCAGAGTAAATTAAATTATTAAATGAAAAAATAGTGTTGAGCATACTATGACGAATCACCTGTACATATATATTATATTAATTTAACAGCGCAAACTGCCACTACGCATTAATGATATGTAAAATGTCGAACGAATCGCGTTCGATATCGCATCGTCGAATATTTCACATCGGTAGGTAATTAATCTATTATGATATGCGTTCGACTCACAGTGACAGATATTATAATATACATTGACGGTTCAGAAATGTATGAATTATTACGACTGCGGTGTACCCATATTGCTGAGATTGCAGTACGGTTCCAATCATATTATATTATTATATTGGTGGACCGAAGACCGTTTTGAACTCACGTGATCACAGCGTACAATATCATTCAATTCAAATTTTGTGTGTACGTTTTACATTACCCGTACAAGTGATATAACAATCAGCTGACACGGGATTTTTATTAGCCGAGAAAACATATTTTCGACGTGTATGGGTATAATACGGGTATTCAGTAGGTCAATTATTATATTCATTGGAAAATAGAAACGATAATATTTAAAATACTTAACACAACATAGCTCTTAATTTTTTTTTTTTTTTTAATTATAGCACATATTGTGAATATTACAATATGATAAATATTTCAAGTTTTAAGTATACCTACATATAAATATATACGATATTATTATATAAAGATTAGTCAGATTTTCGAAACACAATTTGTGCGAGACTGCTTTTATCATAGGTAAATGATAATTTTCATTTTCCAAGCTTCTCAAACAACACCAATGATTTTCAATTGTATTTAAAATCAATTGTTTTAATCCCGAAAGAAGCCGGCTTCCGAAGTACAAAAAGCCATTGTTAAATCAACTATAACAATATATTAAAGCTTTCTCTTTGCAATTGGAATTCAAAAATAACAACACGATGTGTCTAAAAATAACGTATACTCTATTGAAATATATATTCGAATAATAGGTCCTTAATCTAAAATGGCAATTAACAGACATTTTTCTAGACCTTAAATATATAATATTATCTTCCGTCTCTTTCAATTCTCCGTGCAGTAATCCCGGATGGTCGAACGTAATATTGTCCAAGCTTCGTAATTTACGATGACGTTTTTGTGCACGATGTGTCCCTTTTATCCGAGAAAAAAGTGATTTGACCACACAATATATGTCAGAACCTTCGGAAAATACGATTAAAAACGAAAGCATAACCACTCCACTTGGATAATGGTGTTCGTATATTGTAGTCAGGTATAGTTTGCCAGCAAAAAAAAACGAATTTTCGTTTTTAATGCGTCAATGTCATATATTATTTTTGGACAATACTTATGCAATTTAATAAGAGGGTAACGCTTTACATTTTGAGTTACATCAAAAATCGTATAATGTGTGATTTTTAGTAGGAGTAATGGCTAATTATCGATTGAATAGAATTTTTCTGAGAAAATAGGTGACTATATAACATTGGTATAATATAGAAATACAATCAACTTTCGTTGATTGCCTACGTATCCCGTACAATTCTTTATGTGTAATATAAATTGGAAACTCGGAATTAATAGGCTGTGTTTATCACTTGCCCACGCACACATCGAACATGTAATAATAATTATCATTCGTTATTGTCGGTCAGATAAAACCAACAAAATAGGAATATTGGACTAGTTTCTTAACAAGTCATTTATTTATATTAAAGTTTGTTCAACGTCAAAATGTCGTTTCTAATAATACACCAACTCAATCTATGACTGAATTCATTATGAAAACTCGAAAGCGACCTACACTCTCATGTACCGAAATTGCCTATACACTCGCCGTCCAACGTATACAAACAATAATGTTATAGAGGATAATAAATAACAATATTTTCTTTATTTTCTTCCTTATACCACTGTTCGGTTTTGTGTGCACTTTTAAGACTCTTAGGATCCAAGTTTCTTGAAATATATTGTACGATTTTGCAGATGACGCATAACGAAACTGGGTAGTAGTAGATACCTAGGTATATAGAAAATCTAAGGCAAATAATTATTAGAACGATTTAATCTGATTATAACTCTATAATATTATTATGTACGATTTTAATATATTATCTATTGCCATACAAGTTGAATTTTAATTGTTAACATTATTTTATTGTAGTAAAATTGTAGTGATTTAAGTGGAGTAGGTATTTGTATGTTCTTATATATAATATAAGACTAAAACTATAGGGATCAAAATGCCAAAAAATTCGGAAAGATATAGGAAAAACCCGTTTTTTTCCTAAAGCTTCATAAAATATGGAAAAATTTAAGAATATTAAAATTATACATTTCAAAAATAACCGAAGTTTTTGGAAATTTAAAAAATTGTGTTACGTTTAAAATACTCGAAGTATACAAAAATATATATAATAATAATATATATTTTTTTATACATTAACCATAATTTTCAACAAAAATCGGATAAAAATAAAGGAATTAATCAGAAGACAAATTTTAGTAGCTATCATAATGGAAAGGCGGAGTGCTGGCATAATATTTTAAAGTTTACTATAGTAGCAATTCAAAAACTTACCACAGGCTCGGATCTACTGAATTAGGATTTAGAAGCTTTGAAGTTTATGCTTATATTCTATAACTTCTATAGACGGTTCTTCAGTCACTACAAAAAAAAAGTTTTGCAACCCAATCAGCGCCCTTTGCCTTTGATAACATCAAAAAGTACCCGGCAGCCATTTTTTGATGACTATGACTATCCAATATAAATTAAAACTGTTTTTCAAATTTTGTATTTTTAATTAATTTTGAATAAAATAAATATGCTTTGTAATATTCATTTTTAACAACAACCAAAATAAGGTAAGTTGCGAAATACACTGTGGATTCAAATTCCCTCGCAGTTTCTAAATAACATTTGTTATATGTTTTTTGTTAAAAAATCACCCAATCACGCCTATTGAATATAATATTATATTAATCGTTAGTTTTCAATATTCTAATTTTCTAATTTTTTATTTGTTAATATTTCATTCTATTTTTAAATTATACAGATACTTATTTGTGCTCAAATAATTATTTCTTCTTCGAATAACACGATTGCAAACATATGAAATATAATTATACCTACCAATTGAGTTTATGTTTTCAATATACAAAATAATATAATAGTTAAGTATAAAAATATCTAATTGTATTAATTTTACTAGGAATATAACAAATCGATGGAGTCGTAAGGATGTATCTCATAAATACATGTAATAACGTGCAAGCCAATTGATTGGTTAGTGTGATTGTGTGGAAGAGACGAATCGCCCCCTGTGGTTCCATAATCAGTCTTTGATAAAAACTTCAACCGAAATAAAACTACATTGCGTGTATTTCGGTAATTAAGTACTATTCATAAATCTACCGAGGGTTTTACAGAAATTAAAATATATGAAACATGCCAGGGGCTTTGTAAATATTTTCATCAAACTTGTGTGGAAACAATTCTATGATAAAATATACACAACGTTGACTTTTGGACAAGAATAATGAATTGAACAATACACACAATTACGTTTACAAAAGTGTACAATCGTTTTAATTAAGTATGTATACGTAGAAAATTACAAATGTGTTCAATATTCTGTATGTTATAATATATATTGTTATATATTTACACTACGCACTTAATACATACTTTTTATACATAATTTATCCGTTAAAATAATAATATTTATCGAATTCGTTATTCGAATGAATAATTTGTATAATAACTTTTACAACATGTTTTTCCAACAAGTAAAATAAAAATAAAGAGATTTTATCATAACTAAATATTATAATAGTAACAGATTAATAAATGTTTCATTAGTTCCCGCATAGAATAGTTTCTTTGAGTTCCTTTAAAAGACTTTGAGATTTAAAAGTCTTAAAAACTTTTTCTTTTACTTTAAATCCCGGTTAAAATTATATTTTAAGATTAAGAAAACAAGACAACATTATTTGTTCTTATTTACTACTACAGACACTGTTGTACACTTCATGTGGTCATATAATATTTAAACGTTCAACAACCGTTAATAATGTCTGAAAGGATTTCTATTTTTTTTTTTTTTAGCAAAAGTAAGTTCAAAATGTCAAGTGCTGAAAAATTATGTTTGACTCGTGTCATCATGCCTTCTGGGATATGTTGCCTCTTACACTGTGATCAAAATCGTATTATTTATTCCTCGGCTATTCGTAAAACGTGTGTGTATTCCAATGGCGCACACTTGTCATTCCAAAAATTATTTATTAGACGCGTAGAAATATGATTGTGCATTTAAAATGACAAAAAATGGTGCGGTGTAGGTATATACGTTTGAGAAGGTCACCAGGGATTAGACGCACCACGCGTACGATACCTATATTCATGGCATGTTAAAAAAAGACTGAAATTGTCCACTATAATATAATTTATATACTATACGGGTATTGGAATATTTCAGAGCGCAAGTTTACGAATTCACAAAATGTAGGATGTGTATATTATGTATATTATTATATATTATCACGATGAATAACAATGGAGTTCCATACAAAATCGAATAATAATATATAACAAGCAGAAAGTTCGTTCGTCTGCTATATAGTAGGTATTGAACACCATTGATTAGATCATGTAAAATTAATATACGCATTGCATTTTAAAGCGATCAATACAACGAATTTGAGCAGATCTCGATGTGCTAAACATACCATAGCTATATTAATGTTTGTAATGTATTAAGTACGTTAAAAAATCAAACAATTTAAAACTTCTATAAATATTATAACATTTCAGAACAAAAAATTGAAAATACAATCATCAACGCAGTATAATATTAAATTAAATTTCAGAGTTTACGAATCATTTACATACACAGGTACCTATAGAATTATTAAGAAATAACAATAGCCAATAGGTAGGTACTTAAATTTGATGAAATCCGTTTTCTCGTTTTGTTTCGATAATTTTTCCATTTTAGTACTTATTAAAAATATCCAAACACTGAAAAATTACTAAAGTAAAAGTGCTCTCAGTAAGATAAAATTATCTACTGAAAAATGGGCACAAGTATATCGATTGTATTAAGTTTTTTTTAGGTCAAACAGTTGTTTACAGATAAAATAAAATAAGTAAACAGCGCATTGTATAACCATTAACCACTAGCTCTTTCATTTCTCAGAATTTAAAACATTGACTAAATAATAATAGCCGACTATTTCCATGTATTTTCCCTGTAAAGTTAACGTTTAAATATACCTAAAATTATATAGTGCAACATATTATTATACCTACCATCTAATATTATACTTTTATTTAACGTAGTATAACAACTATAACACATGCCTTCTATGTACCCGTTTAGATTTTAAATAAATCTCTCGAGACATTGGTAAACCGTAGAGCCATATATTTATAATATAATATAAGCAATTAAAAGTTTATTGTTTACGCAAAGGTGAATAATATCCAACTTTATGACAGTCATTAAAATGTATTGTGGTTGAAAAAAAATATTGAATTATATATCACCGTTATGGCAAATTATACATACAATTATGAATGACTACATTTTAAATTATGCACTTAATTATTTTATTTATACACATCAAATCATCGATTATTTATTTCACATAGGCACCCGGTAAAATATACGGGAGGAACGAGTATAATAAATCGTATAATATAAACATCTCTAAAACTCAATGAGTAGAAGAAAGAGCGAATAAATACACTTAATTTCAATGGTATATGCATATAAAATAAATAAAATATTATACATTATTCAATAATTGAAGATTTGTGATAAAACCGATATTTATCTACCGTTATTTTGTATTTAAGTTGAATTTCATTCAGTGACATTTATTAATTTGAGGGTAGTTTGTATCTGTTATATTCATTCTAAAATCTGAATGACATAAAATATTACACTAACCTCAGTTCCTTGGACTTTCAGCTTCATATGGTCTTCGCGAGTAGTCTTGCCGTCTTTTCTTTTTTTCCAACAATATCCATCACGTCTGTACCGCACTTTCTTCCTGCTGTATAATAACATTGAACCACTTTTGGGCCTAAAAACATAGGTTTTATTCTAAAGTGTATTCGTTAAAAACATAATGTTCAGCAGTTAAGTTGTTTTAAAAACAAATTACACATATTAATTATATATAAGCAATAAGTATGTTTAGTATCAATAATATTTTTGTCCTCAATAGTATATGTATCATTTTGTGTTATTATAATTACATTGCATACTAAAATAAATAAATTATTGCATTGGTTTATTTTATTACATTGAAAAAATATATTTGTTGATACATATTAAAATTCAAGTAGAGTATTTGTTCCACCTGTAGCTGAAGAAAAAAAAATGAATAATTCGAATTCAGATTGTTACACTTTCTATTCAAAAACACTTATTAGAACATTTTTAATTTTTAGTTGGCCTTTTGAGTTGAAAAGCATATATTTAATTTTAAAAAAATGTTCAAAATATGACTGAAGTGTTTTTAATAACGTTCAATATATTGATTGTATATTAAAAAATTATTGTTTTTTATTTGTTACATCATTGTGCAATATAATAAAATACATGACATATGATATGATTAGGGTGAGAGTAAATTGCTCAAATCGATATTTAAGTTTAATATAATAATCTAATAAAGTGGTGTCGTTAAAATATATACGTTTGAATATTGAATAATAAATATTTATTAAATAATAATTTATAATGGATTTTACTAGGAATTTTAACAGTATAAAACTAATACAACAAACTTTTTAAAAGTATTAAAGGGATTCAATTGATAATGTACTTTAGAGAATAGAGATATTTCAGATATTGTATATTGGAGAAAATATTGAAATAAAACAACTATAAATGAGGATATTAGAGACAGATGTCAAAATATTAGAAATGTTTAATGATAAATTATTAATAAATAGCATAGAATAAGTTTACACTAGTGGTCATTTATCCAATGTTAAAAAGTACAATTTTTATATGGGATTGGTAGATAAAACAAAACATTACTCCATATTAAGGATAGATATATTAAGAATTTAATACATTTTTGTTCTATTGATTAAAGTAAAAAAAACATTGAATAAAGGTACCTTAGATTAAAATATAAAATGTTATTAAATAGTTTTATTGTTAAAAGATTAAAGCCTAAAGGTTTAAGTTACTAATGATCAAAAATTCAGTATTTTTTTTTTTATACAAATCGAAATGATATGATAGTTTACTATATCGGCTATATTCATGCCTGACTTACGCGAAGCAATATAATTTAAAAAAAAAAAAAATAAGTGAGTATTCAATAATTATTTTTTAGTATCAATTAAATAATATATAATCTAGGTTTATACTATTTTAAATCGCATTAGGAGGGATGGTAAGAAATTTTATTATTACATTGCAAAATATAATTAATTGTTTTTACATTAATCATAATCATTTGAAATAACATGACGTGTGCAAACGTTTTGTTCCGCTCTCCTGGGCACAGAATAATGTTGAAATAATGTGTTTAATAATTCATGATCCAATCGTTCAATTATTTAATTAATTCAAAAATCAGTTTTTCGAGTGCTAGGTAAAATAATGTAGTCATTTATAAGTCATTTTTCATTTTTCAAATGTATAGTATTTAAAAAAATAAATTGTCATACAGTCAACTATATAATAATAATAATAATATATTATGATAAATTTGTATATTATGACTGTAATAAAATTGTGGGTGTCCGTAACAATTATATTTATTAATGTACGTGTTTTTTTTACCTTCATAAAAATATTCATATTTCATTCTCTATTTTTCTATTATATTATACAGACGCATTAAAATAAATAAATAATTATTATTGAGTTTATATATATATATATATATATATATATATGCATTGGTATTTATACTTGATGAATCATACATAATTAAATAATATTCGGAAACTTTTTAATTTTTTTTTTAAATAGTCCCATCTTAGGTATGCAGATTAAAAAAATCGACTTGGATTCGTACAACTTTTTCAAAGTGACGCTGATTTTCTTTCTTGTATCCTCAAAATTACTGCCACTTAAAATGTTTCTGGTGTTCTATAAGAGTATAAAAAATAACTAAACCACCAGAGGTTTTCGTAAATGATCTTTGCTTTGGAATCGCCGTTATAGTGCTCTCTCGAGTAGTTTCTTGACGGGTGACAATTTAATTATTTATTCCTCGTTTATTTGAAAACTTTTCAATCGTGGGCGAAAGGCTACGAAAACATCAACTTCATTTGTAAACTTTAAAACGAAAGTTTTTTTCGCACTGTTTTGCAAAACAAGTCAACAACACTCTGCTGTTAGTTATTCACAGAGAGTAGAACTAAAAAAACGAACACGTAGCCTTTAAAGTCATTAAAGAAAACCTCCGGGTCGAGATCATCCGGATGCTTTTTTTCTTTTCTACTTTACCTAGTTACCGATGAACGCAAATAATATAACATGTTTGATTTTTTTTTTTTGTACAGATTTATATAGAGTTGTAAAGTTAATACAGTACCTTAGGTCGAAGTCAAAGTTTATCAAAAGTGTCACCGTCCTGTCCACGCGATTGTTAAAATATTATTTTCTAAGCGCTGAGTGTACGCTTTATAAATATAACGAAAATTATATTTAATTTACAGATCAATGATCAAAACAGTTTACATTAATTCATAAGCGTTTTTAGAGAATGGCTATATTAATATAATTATCACCTTCATATTAGTATGCCCAATGAAATAGATTTATTATTAGTGTTGATTAAAGATAATATAATTATATTGCAAAATATTCATAGCTGTGTTCATAGTATATTAGTATATTACTAGATATTCTTCTTACGATGTTTGGACCAAAAACAGGGAGATAACCTAAACTTATATAATTTCAGTTTCGTCCAGACTAGTTTAGATTAATTTAAAATTAAGTTTGCAATGGTTCAGTCAAATATTGTTCTCAGAAAAGTTTTTTTTTCAGTTCACAAAAATAGTACATATTTAATCAATTTAGTCCACAATAAATAAAAATGGCCATTGAAGAATGAATGAAATACTCGTACAAATTCGTCCTAAAATACGTAAACAAAATACTTGTTGATGCTAAAATACATGACCATCGACATATATTTTCTCATTCTATCGTCAGTAGCACATTATTCCGGCATCAAACCGTCATCAAAACAATCCGACACTTCTTAGTCATAGGCGTAAATTCAACTTGTTAGAAAGAGGAGGGGTAAAAAATTTAAAACACAGAACAGGACAGTGGAAGGCTTCACAATATTCCTACATATAAATTTTACAATTTTATTTTAACGTTTATTATAAATAGAAGATTATAAAGAATTCAAAATTATTTATTTAACAAAAACATACAAATTTTAATTTAGTTATTAATAACATTGTCTTTATATTAATTTAACATTAGATACATATTTATGTTCATCTATAAATTGCTTACGAATGGTCTAATTGGAATGATTTTTCCGATTAGCCATCATAATAGATGCTAAATACATCGCACGTCGCGTATGCCATTTATAGAAATCTATTTTATCATGGCGTATACATAACCTATTATCGTTGTCGTTTTAAAAAAAATAACGTAGCTCAATCGTTCTAATTTTATTTACAACACAAAATGCATGCATGAACATTAAACGTTCACTTAACACATACCTATCGGATATCTTGTTTATATAAATTACATAGTACTAAACAATAATAAATTGGGGTCCCCTAATGTACACCTATATTCTTTACATAAACAATATCTTATCTTAATTACCTTTTCGGGATCAAAAACTTGTCTAGTTGTCTGTAATAGAGCACAGCATATTTACCAAATGATATTAAAATAAAAAAAAAATAATCTGGACAAAACAGGAATATAACATTAAAATTTGGGCGAAACGGGCTACGCCCGATTTAAACTGACT
The DNA here is from genome assembly GCF_003676215.2 of Rhopalosiphum maidis. Taxonomy (NCBI): domain Eukaryota; kingdom Metazoa; phylum Arthropoda; class Insecta; order Hemiptera; family Aphididae; genus Rhopalosiphum; species Rhopalosiphum maidis. Next base: position 47,351,015 of record NC_040879.1, read on the forward strand.
CGAAAACCATTATTATGCTATGAGAAATTGATAACAATAATAATACTATTTTATCATGGTAGAGATTAATAAATTAGGATATAGAATAATTATTTTAACAACAATCACTTTTTAGAATTTTTAAAATTTTTAAAAAATCACTTTAACGTGGGTATGAATAGAATAAAAATGAAATGTATACTATATAATCGTTCATAAATCTATCATTCTTGAAATAATAAATTTAACTGAAATATAATATGAAATAAATGAGTGGCTAAAATATGAAAGAATTACCCACTAAACACCTATACATTTTTGATCAAACCTAAGCTATTTATTAATTATTAATACAATTTAAACAATTTTACTGTTCTTTTGAAATTTTGTGGTTTTAGTATAATTTACAATCAATTCAATTAAAAAAAATCTACATTATGAATTTTGAGAATTATTTTTAGAGCCGAAAGTTGCTCTCTAAAGAAGGTCATCTTATGGTTTTAAAACAACTTTGGCTAAATATTTTTCTTCTTTACCTCTTCTAATTACACATCGTCTAAAATAAAGTTAACAAAAGTTAATAGAAGATATAAATTATAAAAAAAAATATAACATTGAATTAATTTACGATAGAAATAATAATTATTTATTATTATAGCTCAAAAAATCAATTAGTTCCTAGTTCTTGTTATTAACCACACTAACTATACTAAACAAAAAAAAAAAAAAAACCAAAAAGTAAAAATTAATTTTCAAAGTTTTAAGAAAAGTAACTTCTATACATTTTATATTACACATGAAAAAAAATGTATTATGTTTACTTTATAATGTAATTGCATAAGTATTTTATATGAAATTAAATAATAATCAATGTTTTGTGCAAGTTTAACTTTTTTTAGGGCTTACTTGTGAATTCTAGTTCATTCTATTTTTGGAGTTTTTATTTCGCTCATTTCTATTGCATTTATTGTTTTTTTAATAATTGTCAAAAAAAATCACACGTAGAAGTATTTGATTTATTATATCCTGGGCATTCGGATTTCTGTGTACGAATTTTATCCAACGTATAAGAATAACAGTACATATAATAAAAAATATCCAGCCTATAACTGCAATTGATAAAAAGAGCATTTTTAAAAAATCTTCGATCATTTTCGTATTAATTCTGTTTTAAATTTTAGATTTTAAAAGACATACTGAATTATTTATTAGACGTATTTATTTTATATTCTATATTAATATATCATAATATACTTGTTTATTTTATTAATAAAACAGCCAGTCATAATGAAAAAAAAAAAATAATTTTTAAACGTAATACTTAAACACATCATCACAAATTTTCCACCAACAGTCAAATCGTATGATGACTATATAATCATACTAAATAATTTATAGAATAATACCGAATAAAACGTATTTTAACATAATATAATATCAGTGTAATTAAGATTCTATATTATGCTTATCGTATTAACCAATAAGTATAATTTTTTCGTTTTATAAAGTAAATATTCGATAAACGTATTATTTTTGTATTGATATTGTTTATAGTTATAATTCTAAATAACAAAATAAATGTTCAACTATAATCATATTATAAATATTGATTCATGATCTGATTATTATTTAATACGTTCGATGTGGATGATGCCAGCAATACTGTAATTAAACACTATTCACAAAATATGCATAATGGAACAAATAGGCTCTTATATCTTGTTATTTAATACACGTTAACTTGGTTAGCGTTTAACGATCGAGCTATTTGTTTCCTGTTTATATTTTTTTATTCGTATGTACAAAGTAAACATATTTTTTATTGTTAAATATTTAAAACAATTTTAAAAAATTAACTCAAAGTTTCTTATGCGTTTTCATATGACATTAATAAATTGAAATATGTCGTAAATCAGTCAATAATTAGATACATAGGAAATAATGATATTAATAATGAGTTGTAATTTAAACATGATTATATTTACCAGTTTATTCTGGTTCAAGGACAGACAAATAAAATTTCATATTAAAAATTAAAATTAATATTATATTTTTTTTCATTTGTATTGTTAGTTATGACTAAGCTCTATAACATTTTGTTTACCAGTATTAAAATTACTAGCAACTGAACTTTTGTTTGATTATAAACAAACAGCAAAATTACATCAAATGCAATTAATCTCAAATTGTATTAGATTAAAATTTTATTTCTACAAATAATAAGTCTAACAAAGTAAGTTATAAACTGTATTATATTTTCATTATGAAATCTAAAATAATTATCTAAAATTGTATTTATATAGATGTACTCTGAAGACACGACACAAAAGTTAAAAGATATTATATCCTGTCAAGAGAAAAAAATATCAAAGTTAAATAAAAAACTAGAAGAGAACGAAGCATTAGTTTCCGAGAGAAATGAATTAAAAAAAATTTGCAAACAATTTGAACAAAATAAAGAAGATAGTTATAATGCCTATAAGAAATCGTTTAATGAACTGTCAGCTACATGTAACGTTCAATCAGAAAAGATTAAGAAAGCCATGGATATAGCACACCAATGGGAATTGAAGAACGAAAAACTTGAAGATGCCAACAACTGTTTAAACAGTCAATTGAAAACTTTAAAACACAATTCAAATAAATTTGAATCACAGTTAGCAGAAACCGAAACAATTTTAGAAAGTGTCCAGAAGCAATTATGTATAACTAAAGTAAATAACTATTTAATTTCCTTGATAATAGATTGGCTTAAAAAAAATTATATTAATAAACGATTAAAAAAAAATTTTAGATTTATTGATCATTTTAATTTACCTATACATAAATATAAACTTATGAAAAATAAAATACTATTATATTAATTAATTATATATACTTATCAATTATAATTATCTTAATACATATCATACAATATTACCTACTATTGTAGGAGTAGTGAATTTTACTTATTATTTACTCGTTTTTATTTATGATGGTATAATATAAATTTATAAGTTTATATTTTCCAATATATTTACATATTATTTATTATAAATGTTATCTTATAATTAATTTTCCATTTTTGTTTAAAAAATTAATTTAATTGACCTAATATTGCTAAATTTAGTACGGCTGTTTTGAACGTTTTAGTTGTAATAATCAGTATTCGGTATATAGTCAATAATAATTTTAAGGTGGTTTTTTTTTGGCTTATATTTAGTGTCACAAGTATTATTAATATAAAAATTACTATGGTCTAAATGTTTTCTTTGATCCAAGTTACCTCTATTACCTTAGATTAGGTTAACCTAACGTACAGTCATAAAACAATATATAATATTATACACTATAAGGTATGAACTTTCGAATTTTGGTTTTTTTTTTTTTTATACGTTTCGCTGTTCACTTGAACTCATATTTCACTTATCGAATAGTTTACCATACTATATTATTGGTAAGACATTCAAATAGTTTTATTTTTATTTTATTAGTCGGAATTGGAAGAAAATAACTGCGTGATTAGTAAATTGAAGACAAACCTTAAATGTAATGAACAGGAACTCTGTAAAGTTCGCAAAGACCTTGAGGAATGCAAAACAGCTTGTAATAAATTAAATGATACAAACGCGATGTTGAATATGGACTTAAAATGTACAAAGAAAAGTCTTTGTGAGACAACATTATGTGCTACGCGTATGGAGGAAAAGTTCATGCAAGAGCGAGAACATTTATTAAACGAGTTGAAAATAAGCTGCAAAAAATATAACGACTTAGAGACACGATACGATGAAGCAATGTGTAAATTAAATGACGAGAGATGTAAATCAAAAAAATTTGCTTCAAAATTAATAGAAGTGAATAAAGCGACTGCCAAAAATCACTTAGAAATGAAGAGCCGGATACAAAGATTACAAGATGAAATTTGTGCAAAGAACAATGATTTAGGTTGCTTGAAAAAAAAAATCATGGAATTGCAGGAAGAAAATGAATGTAAATGTACAGAAATAAGTGCACTGAAAAGTAAACTTAATGAAAGAGAATGTCAACTAAAACAAATGAGTTTACTATCAGAGAAAATTGAGGAAATCAAGTGCAATGTTGAAGCTTGTTGCTGCCCGCCTAAGAAATGTGAACCTGAGCCGCCTTGTTGTCCAATAGAAAAACCCGAAACCGATTCATGTTGTCCAAAAAAGAAATGCAAAATTATTCTTTCTTGTCCAAGAAAAAAATCTGAAACTGATCCTTGTTGTCCAAAAAATAAATGCGAAATTAGTCCTTGTTGTCCAACAATGAAATGCGAAATTATTCCTTGTTGTCCAACAAAGAAATGCGAAATTAGTCCTTGTTGTCCAACAAAGAAATGCTCGACAGACATGAAACCTAAATGCGGTTTATTCAACAGCATAAGAGCTGTTACCCAAAAACACAACAGAAAATCAAGTGGATCTAATAACGATATGTACACGACAGAACTACAAAAATTGAAATGTGATTTAGAAGAATTACAAAAGAGTATTGGCTTTTTTTCTTAAACAAATAAGTACTTAAAACTATCCAAATCACTAAAATGTATTTTACATATTTACTATGAAAGAAAAATGTCTAAATAAAGCAAAATTTTTTTTAACTTTATTTATTATATTTAATTTTTTAGTAAGGTTAGAGTGCAATCAAATTCTTTTTTTTTTTTAATATGTTTTTATATTACATTATACTACTATTACACTATTACTAATAATATATATATATATATAATAATATCAATAACAATTTATGGCTATTTATATTACCATTATTTGGAAGTTATCAATTTAGACTTTGTATATATTATTATTATTATGAACCTAATGGTAATAGTTCTAAAAATTATATGTATATACTATTTAATACGAATAGGTACAATATTTGCTGTGTATCCTAATCTAACCTACCTATATACATTAATATAGAGCTTTCAGTGTTTTTCTTATAATTATTTTTTATAAATACATGCTGTTGTAATTTAAGCTTGAGTAGATTTATGTTTTTGATATAGGTAGATTACGCGAAAGTATTATTATGAGAATATTGTATATAATTAAAACATACAAATGGACAATACCAGTACTAAATACAGTGCAGGTGCTTATTATATTTTGTGAGAGAATGGATGTACTGTAGTAAATGCACTTTTCAAGAATAAACGATATACTCCAATTATCATATTAGTAACAAAAATACAATGAATCAACCAGCTTAAGCTCAGTTCTAAAATGTAGATAGAACAGTTTTGTTGTTATACTTGTAATACTCGATGACTTTAAATTAACCAGTTTCAGATCAGCTGATCAGATTAAAGTAAATAATTAAATGGATTTATTCTAAGGTATATAACGAAAAGAAAACTTTTTATTGAAATAAACACATACAAATTAAAATAGTTGAAAACTAGTTTTTCAGACCGACGTACTATATACTATCGTTTTACCCTTGGAATCGTCATATGTAAGGTGATTCTTTTATCACGAATCAGTTATTATTTTAAAAACCATTAACATTTTTGAAAATATGTGTTATATAATTTACAATCAAAATACAATAACATTTTTTAAATATTTTGTATCGTTATAACTTTTTTGAGTTTCTTACTTTTTTTAATCACAATGTATATTTTTAATTTCCTATTCTGAAGCAAAATATGTTTCAATGTATGAAAATCAAAATTAGTTTATGAGTTATTAAGTATTTAAAGTTTAGGTGAGTGAAGTGTAGTGGCTGCGGTGATACCCTTCAATGTTGGCCTACTACTCCGCTCATTAATAATTTAAGTACATATTAAACTACTTGTCCTAGTTTCGATTTAATACATCGATATATTCCAAAAGTATTCTACTTCAAAATCTATAAAATTAAAAATATATATTGTTATTATAAAAAATAAACTCAAAAAACTATGTCGATACTAAATATTCAAAAAAAATATTGTTTTATTTTGATTGTAAATTATATAAAAAAATGTAAATAGTTTTATCATAATAAGTGTTTCATGATAAAATAATCACTCTGCATGGTTTAATTGTTATTGCTTTTAAAACTTTGTTTTTACAATTAGCCGTCTTATTATGTTTGCTTTACAGGCAAATATATATTAAAATTCTTCTATATTAAGTATTAGCACATTACGTACAAATTAAAACCATATTTTTAAAATTTACCATTATCGATGTCATAATAATATTATACTCATACGTAGGTCCATGTAATAATTGTAAGTATTTTCTAATATTATATTAATTATAACGTAAATACATAGGATGTTCAAATATTAGGTATCAAACTATAATTTTTAACTAGTAGGAAGTATCTTCAATTAATTTGTTATACTTAGCATATTTTATGGTTTGAATTTGACGAATCTACTATATAATGACCAGAATTTTGCAAGTTTTAGGGGCACTGAGGTACCTACTAACAGTGTCTAGTCAATAGCCTGTTATTCCAACCTAATAATCTAAACTTTAAATAATAGTAACCAATTAGTTACTTGTTTAAAATTGGTTCTGATTCGTAAAAGTGTATACATCAAAATTAATTAAAAAATATTCTACTTTTGTGACTTTTACGTTTTTCCATAAATGTGTGTGGTGGTTTCATAAAGTTTTATGAAATTAAAAAAAAATTACTATTTCATTGATAAATAATTGTTTGATAGAAAGACAACGTTTTAAAATCAAGAAAATATAATTTTGCTTTTTTCGTTTCAAGATCAACTACAAGGTTATTAGCTTGCGATTATTTGTGTATGAAGTAGTATTACATTGGACTTACGTCCAAATTAAACATTTACAATTTAATTAATAACAAAATTATTATTTTTGTATCAAAGTAGGGCCTTTCTATTACACAAGTTTTCTGGAATTCGACATTCTTCTCTAGCCTTTGTAAACATTAGGTAATGGACGAATAAATGTTTTATCGTATAGAGTTTGAAACAGCAAGAGGTTCGGTACTGTTTTTTCCATTAGGTATCATTGTATAGGTAACTCTGGAGTGGCCGATTCTGAATTTATTTGTTGTGACTTCTTCTTTTTGGCTTGAAATATTGGGTTTTGGTCAAAGTTCAAATGATTGTTTAATTTCTCTTAATTTTTGTTTAACTTGGTACCATTTTAAATTCCTTATTTTTCCACAATATATTTTATCAACATTTCTATGTATGTCAATTAGTGACGAAAAGGAAAGTAAGTTGGGGTTATTGAAATTTTAATTTAATAGATTTTATTATATTAAATTCGTGTAAATAAGAGTCTAAAAAATCAAATAAATCATTAAATTTTAAATAATTAAATATTTAATAATTTTGCTTATGATCCCACTATGTTTGATTATTTATCATAATACAATGTAGGTAAGTAATAATAAGGTACAATTATAAACATATATATACTATAATGAGGCATAAATTATATTTTGCACAATATTTCGTTCGAAAAACTGACATTAAAAATGTATATTGAGAACCTTGAACTGTAAATACATTAATGTTTTACTTTAAAGAATTGAGATGATTGACGTCAGCGTTGGAATATGTTAAAAAAATTATGTGTTATATTAATACTTGTTTTTTTTTAACATTTAATAACTTAATTATTAAGAATTTAAGTTTTATAATTTTCTAAAACCATTATAAGTTATAACATATTTACCGCAAAAAAATGTTGTAAAATGTTTTAGATACTTGTTTATTAAGTTATATTTTACGTCACGTCTCTTTTTTTAGAATATACAAAATTTTAGAATATTAATAATAAATATAATTTGAAATAACATTAAACTTATTTTCATTTTTAACTTAATTTCATTGGTATTCCCTATTTTTATTCTATAAAGAATAAAGATGCGATCCATTATACGTTATAACAATATAGTTTACTATTTTAACTTAACTTGCTTAGTACAAAAATAAGAGAATTAATTATTATAAATAATAAGCTTATAGAAATAATTTAAAAAGTCGTTGAAAAAATCTAATAGAGCATTATTATGTATTATAACCTTTTAGAATATTTGGTACCTATTATGTTAATGTTATATTATAGCGAAACAACAATCTTGTGTCACGCTCATATTACAATCCTAGAATATTAGTTTTGTTTTACGACTTGATAAGTTGATATTAATAAAAAATAGTTAAAATAATACATTAAAGCATACCAAATTACAAAATAATTTAATTAGGATCGTACCTACCCTTTCTTATTTGTACCTTTCGTGACGTTGTTAATTTATTCTAAAAAAAAAAGATAAAATAAAATAAAAACAAAAAAAATTATTTATATAAAATAAAAACCGTATACTTTACTCTGTTAATTATGAATTAAAACTGTTTATGTTTCTTTAGCATAATAGTTCCAAATAATTATTGAAATCCATATTTTTTTAGTTTCAATGTAGATACTATTATTATAATGGGTTACAGAACTAGGTTTCTTCTATTCAGAGAAATATATTAAAGGAGAAAGGACATACTAAAATACCGTAAATACAAATATGATCATATTAAATTATTTTATCCAAATCAAACGCTATCTTAAAAAACCCTTTTTTATTTTTTTCTCAAATGTAAATAAACGTGTTTAATCGCATAAAGTCAGTGCTCTAAAAAAAAAAAAATAAATAATAATAACCAAAAAAGTCTACTCGTTTATAGGCGAATGAAAAGTGTGTACCTACATCAGATGTTAATCAATTTGAACTTAACCACGATGTTGTATCTACTATCAACTTATATAGTTTAATATGTTTAGAATACTGGTATCTTATTGCAACTAACTTGTAAGTTAGTTAAACATAAAACGTGTATCGTAATTTATCACCAACTACACTACTATGTCCTACATAAATAGTTTTATCCATTTGATATGTAATATACCTACGTACAGGGCTGTAGAATCAATTTCCACCTAAATGTATATATATTTATGTAACATATGTAATTTATACCAAAATAAAGGAATACTGCATTGAATTTAAAGCTATCTAATAACAACTATATGATATAATATGGAATATATATACACTACAATATAATGTTAATCAACAATAATATATTAAATGCACATATTTTTGTCATCGCCCAGATTGGATCGCGGGCACTGGGCAGTTGGAGTTCCCGTAAAATTATTATTGTCGTTCGTCTCGATGTCAACACGTGGATTCTATAATATAGGTACCGACGATACAACCTGATATACGTCGTAGATACAAAATACGAGATACTACACATTCGTTTGGTGTAAATCACAAACGATATTTTTGATTATCCATCACAATGGTAAAAATTACAAACTTCCGTAGGTACGTACAAGACGTATAATAGGTGTCATATCATTGAAATATGTACGACAATAATATCGCATTGGAACATATCGAATTTCTGTGATACTACGTTCGTTGAATATTGGTACGCATGCGCAGTGCACGCTGTGTATATTTGTATACGTCATCTGAAATATCATTTACAAATTTAGACATCGATAACCATTGTTGACGCGCGCCCGATAAAAACTCGATATCGTGTATGGTAATGCCCAATAACTTATTACCTCTAAACGAGGACTACGAGGCACGTTACAGCCCATCGTGTACCGTAGTGGATTTCGTGTAGACGCACATATTTTATAGTAGATACAGCGTAAGCAGCTTGTATATCGTACATGTATATCATAGTGTAATAATACGACCGTACCTACTCTTTCTCGCAGCTCGCGTGTACTAATACACTGCGTTTGACTATATTTTCGATGTTTTCCAGTTTTTATTGTTCATAATTTTGAAAATATTTTGATAGTGGTAGGTACTACGCGAAGTGTATCATTGGCCTCGCCTCGATTGAATCGGATTCAAGAAAAAAAAACACAAGACCGGATCGAATCGTTTGTATAGTATGTAAAAAGTGTTAGGGATCCGCGTATTCCTTTTCGAAAAAAAATATTCACATTCATCCGTAGCAGAGCATACTACTGCCGACGTTTTGGTCTATCGTGCGCTTAAAAAAACGTTATGGTTCGCGAGAAATAGAAAACGTGCTGACCGACCACAAGCTCAAACAACGATTAACAAAACGGATATCGTACGGCGACTGTCATACGTACGTCTCGTTCTCTGGACGGCCCATCACGTCACCGCACCGAACTGAGCGACCCGAGAAATTCGTACCCCTTTCGATAACGGAGCTTTTCATCAGTGTGGCCACGCGCGCGTACATCACAGCGTTCCGATTTCAGATGGTAATGGCTGACCAACGACCATGGTAGTGGTTTCGGTTTACAGTCACCGCGATCGGACAGGCGATTTTCTCGTCCTCGGGACCGCCCGGCGCACAACGCCTGAACGCCTCCGTCGACCGGACGAACTTCCGGGCCAACACTACGATGAACCAGTTCGTCCGCACACTTGACGTGCACCCATCACCGGACGGCGAGCCGCGGAACCCCCACACAGCGCGGGCCGGATATCCGATACCGCTCTACTAAGCGCGCGCGAACTCGTCGCCGACCCGCCGCCGTTAGGGTTCAGAATTTTTTTCCATTTCGTCGAAACGTGGTTAGAATTCGCGAGCGATGCGTGCAGTGGTGAACGTGTTGAGTTGCTCTTAAATTTCGGCCTTTAACGAAAACAATGACGATATATAAACCTGCAGGGGTTTCCAACATAGGACTCGCCGACATTTTTGAACCGGCCCGCCAAGTAAATTTATGTTTTCATTGTTTTTTTTATTAATTTTTTTCATTTGGTGTTATTCATAACAATTTATTACAGTCAGACTTATATAGGTATTGATTATAGCTAATAATAGAAAAACTCGACGATCACACTTATCCGACTTTCGGTGTAATATCGACGGGGTTTTCCGGTTGCTCAAGAACACTATAATGTGGTAGGTACTATAGGCACCTTTATAATACTGAATCGTATCTATTCTTCGATTTCATTACCTCCTTATTCCTTAAACAAATGTTGGCCCGCGATGAAAAAACTTATCTCAGATTTGGCCCGACACAAAAAAAAGATTGGAGACCCCTGACACTTATATAAATAAAAACGCGTTACGTTCGATAATATAGTGACTGCGAGTGTCCAAATCTGATCCGTTTGAAGCCAGCGCCATATATTATACGCGTGTTTTCTATGTACGGTTACCGCCGCGCCGTCGAGTCTGCAGTGCAATTGTGTATAGAGTGTGCTTGCATTCTTTTTCTTTTCCGAAAAGTTTTTAGAAATCTTGTAGCGCTTGAAACTTTTAACGTATATTATTATAATTTGTACACACAATATCATTCAAATACATTGTTTTCGACAAAAATTAATTCAACCCACTCTATAACTAATAGTAGAATATTAATTATTTGATTAATATTTAGAACCGTTTTTCGTTTACGATTATAATTCAAATTCAACATGTTATGGCTCTATTATAACCTACATTATAACGACTTACTCTTTAATGATAAGATACACTCGAAATTTACTGTACCAGCATTTATCTACTTTTTTCCTTTTTTTTTTTTTTATCATTAGTTTGAAAAAACAATTGTAATATATATTGTGATAGATAATTGGGTAATATCCATTGGTATAACCAAATAATTACAATTTATTGTAATACCTTTTTTTTATTGAACTTTTGTGACTTTATTTAAGCTAATAACTAAAGAACAGGATAACGGTTTTATAAAATTTATTTAGTCTATATAATTAGGCACACATTTTAATAATGACTTAAATAACAATTTTATATTTGGTTATTACATTTTTTTTATTATTATTAACTTTTTCGAATCAATTTAAAACTTATTTTGTATCTTTATATATAAGCTTTGGCTATAACTAAAAATTAAACATGGAACTAATCAATAAGTTACTTATATTAAATTGTCATATGGTAAAAATTAATTTTCAGATTAAAAATATTATAAAAATGTATTTTTTTTTTTATTTCAATACTCATATAGTTGAAAATAAAATAAAGTTGACCTCTTAGATCTTTTTTTGCTGACTGTAAATACCGAGTTAAAACTTCAATGAACTCACTAAAACGCACGGACAATCACTACATTTACAACAAGGTAAAAAAGTGTTCCGCTATAAATAATTTCACTATGAAAAAAATATTGACTACTGGGAAAGGAACAATCAATTTTTTTTTTACTCTAGTAAAGCAATATGCTGATATGTACTTATATTGTATAATATAAAATATCTTTGAAAGTAGATCAATAATATAAATGTTTGATCAAAAATTTTTTTAAATATATAAGGATAAGTTTCATCGAAAATATAATATTTATGTAATAATAAAGCGTCTATTTCCATTGCCAACAAATTATTATATATTGATATTATTAATCGTTGAGTGTGATTTGAAGCTTTTTTTTTTTAGACATAGTTTTCTAGTCAAAAGTGATATTCCCATGTATTCATTTTGTTTTCAAAAAAGATACCATTTGGTTTATAATATTTTATTTGTATACTGATCTGTACCTAATTGCATTGTTTAATTTAAATTATTGAATAATTGTTCGAATATAAATTAATGGCAACGACAAATTTCAAAACAAAATAATTAATCGCATTTTGATTTGTTTGAACAATTAATCGATCACTAATTTATTTGAATTGGTCAGTATAACCTATACATTGTATTCTAATAATCCCATCGATCAGTTAGCTAAATAGTAAATACATAGGTAACAGTCAACAACTATCGAATAACTAATTAGTCGATTGTTGATAGTCATTAATCATTAGTCAACAGTACCAGCACTAGTCACTAATAGTAATGCGTTACTTAGTTATTGATTTACACGAGTATAAATAGTTATTTAAGCACATTAAATTACTTTTTAAAACGTAAGTTTAAACATACAATTATATATGTGTATTGCATGATTATAAAGTATAACTTTATAAGATCAGAAATATGAATAACCAAATAGACTAATAGTCGTGACCTAAGTAATTTGATATGTAATGTGTTGGTTGTTAAAACAATGCAAAAATTCAAACTTTTCGACGTGACTTTAGAATGTTATTTGATTTTAAAAGCTGCTGAAACATTTAACTTAAATTCAGAAGAGAGCTTTAGTAAAAGTTTTAAAAAGTACTCGTGCTGGATGGATGTAAATTGCAAGCGCGCACCCGTACATATACAATATACATATATAAACACACACTCTTACACTGTCATCCACAAAGGACAGTCCCGGGAAAGTGATTTATGTACACCACATATAATAAAATATTTTCAGTTGGCGGAATAATGGCAAAAGCGCATCCTGAAAAATATTTTATTATTATTGTAATTTTTTTGTAGCCAGATTCGTAAAATATCCTTAGGGTAAATTACACACGGTTTCTCTTGTATACAAACCTATTACGCAATTTTTTTTTTTTACAAACAGCCATATGTATCCTGTTTAAAAAATAAAAAAAACAAAAATAATAATTTACTTAAACAAATACATGGAAAAATGACACGTCAAAATTTAGCAAAATATCCTGTCATTTTATCCATCACTATTTGTTTTTTAAATCGATAAGCTAACACAAAACAAAAATAAAAATGTTTACAACAATAAAAATAGTATTGTGCATAACACATCACGGCAGAATGTATAATATAAAATATAAGTATAACGATATGTTGTCAAGTATTTTATTATCATAGAATATATTATCCAGCTTAAACTAAAAAAAAAATATTATGCAATTCGTAAATATTTTATATTTATTTAAAATTTAGTTAACAGAACTTCAGTAATTATAAGTTTTTAGTCGATTAAAACATTTTAACCGAACCATTAATTTCAAATATAAAATAACATGATATGAATACGTTTGAAATGCATTCATATGTATAAATGTTGGTACATTGTTCTATTATATTTTACCGTGATAATAAAAAAAATAAAAACATTAGAAGCCTTACTAACACTATCGATCTAAACTAAGTACTTACGTCTTTTAATTGTATAATAGTCTATAAATAGGGTATTTTACATGATGTTGTTTGAATACCTACTAAAAAAATGTTGTTATTTTGATACAAATAATACAATAACGTATAGGACGTAGGTAGATATTATCGTAAAGTTTATAATGTAGACAATGTACTCAAAATAATTTTTACTATTATTTTTATTTTTATTTACTGCTTTTATAAGTCATTTAAGCGATTCATAGTTGTGTACCACAGCTATAGACATGTTATGTGAATTTAATCATTATGCTGAAAGTTGATAAAATTGTTAAAAATAAAATTATTTTAATTCAAATAAACAGTGATTTACCATTATTATTATGATAACAATATTTTATAAAAAAAATACTGAACTCTTTTAAAAATTATGCTATTTTTATAAGCCACAGATAACAATTGTATAGAAATCTTACCTTATTTTTACTTCTTTTGACTGCCATTCACTGTGTCTTTCAAAATTGATTAATATTGCTGCTATTTCCTAAAATTATAATAATATATTATTATACATTTTGATATATGTATGCAAAAGTTCTATTATTTATACAATTAAAATACATTTTATAAAATTAAATTAATAAAAAATAAAAAGAGAAACCGAAATAATTCCGAACTACGTTAATTAGTTATTATAAACTTTTCTGATTTATGTTTTGTGTATAATAGTAGTTCTAAAATATAAAGATAAATATTAAGTTTTTGTTTAAAACTCTATTTTTTTTTAAATATTATTTATACATAAAAACACTGAATATTTAATTTTGGTTTACAACTTATCATAATTAAAATCAAGTCCTTTCTGCTTTAATGAAACAAGATTTTATTTAATTTTTATAAGCTATCCTAAAGTTGCATTCTCAAATGATATATTATGTTTCATAATAATAAAATTATTGAATCAATCTTTAAAACACACATACTTTGATTTTCTTTTGTTAGATTCTATCCTATTCTTATAATATAATTGATTTTGTTTTTATAAAATATTTAAAATAGTATTAACAGCAATGTATATTCTGAAAAACAACATTTTTCAACTTACAGTGAGTGTTTGTATTGAAGTACACTTCAAAAAAAAAAAAAAAATCGTTCAACGTCAACCTTTTAGGAAGTTTATTTTTATTGGGTTTATAGTTTTTTTTTTCATTATTATTTTATTTTTATTATTCAGTCCATGTAAATATAAATTTGTTTTATTTTACGAATGATTAAACACCTTAGTAATTTTATTTAAAGGATTGATATAAATTATTATTGTATATAATTGATTTTTAACATTACCATATTTCTTGTAATGCTTCAAAATTTATTTTAAAAATAAAAATTTTGATTGAATTGAGAGTCATAATTTCTCATAAATTAATAATATTGGTGAATAATTGTTTTACTATCAGAATACGTTTCATCATAATTTTTTCATCAATATTAATCAGTTAAATTGATTTTTTTACAGTGGTTTAATTAGAAGTTTAACAATTGAATATTTTTTTTTAAACTTACAATTTTTATTATAATTGATTTTTATTATTCATATTTATTTAAGTCAATAAAATGTTTCAAGCCACAAGCCACAGTTAAGAAATTAAAATATGGTACCTTTAAACTAAAATAATAACTAAAGGTGAATTTTATAAGAAAAAATAGCTCAAATAAATGCGTAGTAGCTTCCGGTCAATTCCTTTTTTTGAATTTAATTAATACTTTAAGGAAAAAAATGTTTTAAATACTTTTCTTTTAAAATTAATAGTACTAAGAGAATTTTTCCATTGAATTCCATAACTTATTGTTGACTCATAAATACATAATAGGTGCGCTCGGTTTTTACCATATTATTAAACTTTTTAGATTGAAAAAAACGCTTTAAAATGTTGTTAAGTACAAAGAGAAAAAATATAATTTCTATAATTTCTAATACATTTTATAATATTTTGATATAATTAGAAATTCTTGCTATGATATTGCATAATTATTGTTTTGTTTTTTTTATCTAACCAGTTGTTTTCTAACTTTCTAATTTTCCAATTTTTCAATTATTTTATAACTATTTATGCATAGTATACTATTGGTACGAATCAATAAAGCACTGCCAGCATTTAAGTAGGAACTCATATTGTTTGTTATATCGATTAAACAATTTTCAATTTTATCTATAATAAGTAATATTACGTGAAGGTGAAGAATAGTATCGTATCTATTATTATTATTTTGTTTCTGAGAAGTTGTGTGTATACAATATTGATATGTATTATTATATACGATTAAAGTATAAAATAAAATTAGTTAAAAATATAGTATGTTCTACACCGAAACGTATGCATAATAAGATATTGAGGTTTCTCGTGGATGTATAAATGTAAATTAAAATTTATTAAATTGAGTATTTTAACATTGTTTTTTTATGTTTGACCAACTCATGAGTTTTGAAAACATAACATAGTGTTTGCCATAGTTTAAAATGATAAATATTAAGTAATAATAATGAATGATATGAATGATAAAATGATAAAAATAATTCATAGTTTAATTTGCTTTTTACTTAAATAAACAGATAAAATAAATAAATCACGTATTAACTTAGTAAAATATCCAAAATTATATTGATATTGTGTATTTGTATCCAGTATGTTTTACCATTTGTAAAACAGTTTACACTATATGGTAAATAGATTTCCCACTCGGTTATTTCTATAAAACCCGATATCTTATAAAAACACTGTATATATATTATACATCTATGTTCTTTAATATATGTTGCACAGGTCCACACTCATATATTTCGGATACGATCACGTGTTACCCACTTTTTCTTTTGGTCTGTAGTACATGAAAATCCGTCTTATATATTACAGAGATCAAGAAGGCCAATGTAAACATTAATCAAACTCGTTTTATGTAATGAATTAATAATTGGAGATATTTAATTTTGAATAAAATAATAGGAATTATTTGTACGAATTTTAATGAATTATAACATGTTGCATTACTATACCTATGTAATCATATGCATTGACGGTGATGGTGTGCTGTATTTTTTTTTTTTAAAAGACTCAGAAATCAGATGGATTTTAAAACTATAAATTGTTATATTATACTTAGTATAAAATGTATATTGATATTTAAAGTAATTTATTCAACTGTCATTTAAACGTACATTACATTAGGTGTATGGTGTATTATATTATACTGTCACGGTTAAAAGGTTAAGTCACAAATGTAATGCAGGATATTTATTATTAAAAAGAACCATTTAAATCTTTTGACATTTTGTATTTTAATATATATTTCATTTTTATTAAGGTATACGATGATTATATCAACGTATTTATTGATATTACCGGTTCGTACCTAATGTATTTATATTATTATGAAATGAAAAGATTACAATTTAATTCGTAAATTCTTTACTACTAAGTAACATGTAGTACATTTTAAATTGAACTTGAATAATACAATAAACTGATTCGTAGAAAATGAAGTTGATAAAACGGACACTACGCACTAAAGTTGTTGTACGAGTATAACGGTTGTCGACGTATTTCGATATCCCACAATAAATAAAACATGATATTATATTAATACGCAGAAATTATACATAAAGATAAACATTTGCGAACATTTAGGCAATTACATCTGAAATTGTATAAATCGTTGATGCGCATGTTTTTTGAAAAAGTCATTTTAAAAATTGTTATTATACAAATTGATAGATCGTTTGCGCACAAATACAGGGTCACGACACATTTTCAAAAATAATACCTTTAACAATATTGATAGATCGTTTTAGTACACAAACGTAAAAAAATGTAACAAACCGTTTGCGCGTATGAAAAATAATATTTCAAACCATCATCAGTATGCGGAAGAATTTAGAAAGCACACGCTGTTGAAAATAAGAAAAAAGTACTTAGCCGGCCCAACCACCCATTTTTTTGTATTTACAATTTTTTTTCTATCTGCGCTTAACATGCTATTCACAAAGCAATTTAAATTAAATCTTAACTATTTTCTAAAAAAATAGTATAATATTTTTTGCTATTTTTTAATAGCATTGTCATCATAAAAGTATTATATTATGCTATTTATTATAATATGAATCCTCACTTAATACAAGTACATACAAATTAATGCTTAACATACATTAATGGTATAGTCTCTTACACATATACATTTTGTTTTAGTTATAAAACAAGTAAATGATACTTAAGAGGGTGAAGCGGTCCATAACAGTCGCAAATACAAATTACAAGTATTGCAGCGGACCTACGTCGCTCTTTCCTATCCTCTCCTATCAACCGCCACTGTGGGACACAAACAGCGCGACTTGTCCGACTCTCACACCCCACCTGTTCTCGAAAGAGGTAGGACCGTGGACGCAGCCGACGTACGCGTACGTACGACCAGCGGCAAAGGCCGTGGCCAGCCTCGATGACGTCGTCACGAGTAATAGTACGTGATTATAATATTAGTATTTCAATCTAATAAAATCAAGCTTATATTGTACACTCGATTTTTAATTCGGTGTCTGTGTTCTATCCTCACATCTCCCACAACATCGATTTTGGTGGACAACGACAAACAACGATCGAAGTTAGAAAAACGCGTCTCACGAAAAATATAACAGAGGTTATATACGTTAGAAGAATCGTAATAACTATTGACATACGTATGATCGATTTCAAAGAAATGCTTGCGGTCTTTCAAATTTTAAGCAAATTACCAAGTAGTTACCTACAATTATCTAATATAAATTAATAATTATTAGTTACTACCAATAACCTATATATATATAAATAGTTCATTGTTTAGATTTTTTCAGTTTTACTTTAAAAACCAATACGGAAATTAAAATCATATTGATACTTTATACACTATATTTATGCTCGTAGGTTGTAATTAAAAGTAATTATTTTTTTTTCTGTTTGTTTAATAACACTGTAACTCAATAAGTTTGTTTGGAAATAAACAAAAATTAATATCATTGATTTAATTAAAAAATAGTTTCACCTAAACATTATTACAGCTTTTCTGAAATAAAAATAAATATTAGGATGCATTTTTCACAAAGTGTTTGTTTATTATAAATAAATATTTAAAATATTTGGAAACAAAAATTTGGGCCTAGGTAATGATTATAAAAAAAAAAAAAAAAAAAAACAACAATAATAATAATACTATAATGAATTTTTTTTCACTAGTTTTGTGTTTTTCTTCATGTTAATTTCAAACTTTTAGAAGTATAATCATAGATTATTTACAAGGTACCAACTTATACATTTATTTAAAACTATTGACGTTCTTAATATTGCCTTACCTCGACTAACCAAAGTTAATCCTATTTATTAACACCGCTTACTTTTAAAATATAACCCATGTGGCGATATAATAATCCTTAAATAATTTATGCAATTATGTGACATTCTAACACAATTTTTATTCTAAGAGATTTTATATTATATACATTTTATATGTATTATGTGAAACGTTATTATATAATAATATTATTGTGGTCGACAACAGTATAATTGGATAAGGTGAGAATTATATTGGTCGAAAGACAAAAGCTTTTAGAATATAGAATGTTTTATTCAGTAGTTCTGAATTGATTCCAAAATGTCAAAATTGATTACTGGATTGTTTTTTTTTAGGGTTTATCCGAATCGGTTTCCGGTTCGAATTAATATTTAAATAGCTTATAGCTTTTTAAAAACAATTTGTTAACGTTATAAATTTTTGTAACAACGTCTAAATGAAATATTAGTGTTTGATTTTATTAAAACTTAAATAATATTCAATTACGATGTTATAAATTATACCTTAGTATTTTTCTACCTACTTAAGATAAATAATAATATAAATTATGTTTTTCGTTTGTATTTTATCTCACATTTTATACAGTCATGATGATCTTGTGTTATTTTTTACATAAACTTATGCATTAAAATAAACGGGATTATCATTTCGAATGGTTAACCTATTTGAACTCTGTCACATAAGATATCGGGGAAAAATGTGCATGTCAAATTGTATAATAGGTACCTAAGGATATGAATAGGCGAATGTATCAATTTTAGTTTTGATCTAACGATAAGTATAATATTAACGAATATTAAACAAAAAATAATAATTAACAAATAACTTAATATTATAAATTAACAATTTTGTAAAAATCATAATTTATCTGTTTAAATAATTGGTATAAACTGGTTGAAATTGTTCAACTGGTCAAAACGTATTCTACAGAACTTTTAAATTGTGCACAGAAGTATTATAACCGTTTAAAAAAAGCGGACATATGGTTGACAGCCATTTTTCTTTATATTTACGCTGCTCAAATATTTGAAGTGTTTATTAAGATTGTATAGAATTTAAAATATATTCTTATGAATTAACTTCTATATTGTTATTATCATATAAATTATCCATAAGATATTATTTGTAGTCAACCCAATTGGGTGGTTCAGCTGGTCCAATAATATAATTAAGACGTAATTTTTTAATTTTAATTTTAAGTTAACCAAAACGGATTCAAAAACAAATACCTAAACAGATACAACGTGTTATCGATCGTTTCGTTTATATATATTTTATACAATATACCCATTAGGTTAATCTGATATTTTAACTTTTGATCGATTGAATTACGCGGCGGAGGAGTTCCGATAAAACCACGCGAGAGTGATGATCTGCGATAACTTAAATTGCGAATTATTCGGCTGGCGCGCCAGATTGCAGTACAAATTCAGGTTCGATTGACGTATCGTATATTATATACACTCGAAGGGACGGGTCATGGTGGTAGAGGTAAACTTAAATTTATCGTACACGAACATTCGTGTATATGTACACATAATATGATATATACAGAGTGTTGAATTTAATTTGCAATGCTTACATTCTCATAGTATACGTACGTTTTCGTGATATCGATTTTTGATTTTAGTACAATAAGAATGTATGGTATTATATTAAATTACGATGTGATATATTATTTTAACACCTTATTTTTACTAATTGTGTCGATTCGGAATTACAGAACTAAAATGAGACGTTGCCCATTTATCAAAACAAGCGATAAATCGTATATGGTGTTATAACAGTGAACGAAAGTAGCCAGGTTCTCAAGTTAATTGGAAAATTAATTAACTATAGCTAGTTAAATTAAAAATTCGAGAATATATAAACAATTTGGCTTACCAACACGGACTTTTTAACTAGTCTTAACCGCATATGGTTGTTATTGCCTACTATATATAATATACCTATAACATTTCTCATTATTTTGCCCGATCGTAAAATCGGCGTAGAAGGTTAAACAGAGACCACTCTGTACATAATCTATGTAATCCTGTACACACACTTATATATGTATATGTATAATATACCAGCAATACGTATATATGATTGTTGCGAGGGTTCGATTTCACAGGCGCGAACCGAGTTACGCGGCCGTGCCGTTGCGGTACACCATGACTCCGCGGCTGAACGTCACTGTCGATATAAGCCGAAATGCGTTTCAGCAAAGTCCCACGAGAGTTGGCGAGCCGGATAAATTGAAAAAATAAAATATACAAACGTTGTGCGTTGAAACAAATTCCAAACGGATTCGAAATATTATGTGTACCTTCAGTAAACCGCCGACGATGCCTATACGATAGATGCGTTTCGATTTGTGGGATTATATTTTAATGTTCTGAATTATAATCGTATTGTCGTTACTTACGTTAATGTAAATATATATTGCGCTTATAGATTTCTCAAATTATCGCAACGGAACGCGTCATAGGAGTATAAAAAGTCTGAAAATCGATATAAGACCATCGCGATGTATTCTATACGCGGTTACTATTACCGGTGGTTTTTAATATAATATTATTTACGTCGTACGCGATTATTGATTTACAACTTAATGAAAATATGGTTTAGGGATTTTGTTTAAACAATTAAACTCATAACTCAACTCCGAAGCAATAACTCACGGCCGAGTGCCGTCGTCATCGTTGGATGGTTCTTCCCACACGCCAACGAGTCATTGAAATATACGTGTGGGTATACTCAGAGATGATTAAATATACATTATGTATATTTAATCTATGGTATCCTATGTTTGTTTTATTACACGATTATAGATCGTATAGTTTTCTAAATAATAAATTAAAAAATCCCTAATGAAATCGAATAATGTTGATTATACTACGCGGGTGTTTAGAGAAAAATATTACAAGCCGAAAAATACATACTACGTTAGTATTCTTTATTGGGTATATTCTCTAAGTCAAACTAAATTTTGCTCAAAACTAATGTAGGAAAACTTGTGGCGGTACCTAATAACAAACAATTTATTCAAATACTATAACAATTATAAATTGTACAAAATGAAATGATTGCGTTTGTTTTTCAAAATCATATGACATATAATATCATGGAATACGACTGATATTCCAGTTATTAAATATGTTTAATATTCTTTCAGATTAAATAATATATTATCATTATATTAGGTACGTATGTCAGTATGTCATGCACATTAAATGAGATATTTTAATTTTTTCCGTTAATATTTAAACGCACACACATATAATATACATTATACATGTATATATAGGTACGATATTAACCTATATTATTATTTTCCTGTGTAAATTGGGTGTATGCAATTTTTTTTTTTTTTTTAATCTTCCACCCGTGTATTGTTTAATGTAATTATTAACTGTTACATAAGGAAAATTAACATGGTCATAAATTATACAGACCACTGTCTGAGCCCAGTGTAAAAGTAATAAAATACACTAGCCGCGAGCTGTGCGGCCGGTGGGATTGTTGGGAGGGGAGTGGTCGAGGTGTAGAGGGATTATGTGCCGTAAAAAGCGGAATATAATATATATACATAGAAACACAATATTAAAGGGTGGAAAGTCGGAATGCACACCTACCCCCGCTGTTGCTCCGGGACAAATTTGTCTAACAACCAAACATATTTTTACCGGGAGCGCGCAATTTATTACCGTTTTAAGTTCGATACGGTGTTTTGATTAAAAAAAAAAAACACATACACACATTACACGTTTATATACATTTAATATACAAACGTGTATACTTAATAAAACAATTTAAAAAAAAAATCCATCTGCTGACAAATTTTAGTACGGAAAAAGTGTGTGTGTTTGTGTGCGAGGGGAGGATATCGAAATATATGAGTGCTCTGGCCGTACACTTATCTGCAGAGGCTTAGTATGTTTTGTAATTGGATTCCGTGGATTATTGGCATCCCTATTATACACGTGATCGTATTGTTATTGGAATAAGAATTAAAAATAAAATTGCAATTGATATTTAGATAGTCATATTATACAGAAGTACTTGCACTAAAAATTTAATAAATAGCCACAATAAGATGAAAATATGATAGGACAAAATGAAAGAATATCGTCCAACATAATCAAAAAATAATAATTTATAAAAAAAAATTTAAAACAGTCTGAATTATAAAATCAAATAGTAATAAAAAAAACATAGAAGTCCATGTAGATAGGTATACTTATTATTACACACGATAAAAGTCGATTCTAGAAAGAGACGTTCTGTCAAACAATATCACTAAAGAATAATGGTATTTTATATTTTACCAATTATATTTATATTATTTCCATTAGTAATTTATTTTTCTCTTAGTATTACACTATTACAATAATAGGTTGAACTTTTTTTGCAAACACTATTATTATTAATTGTATCAAATATAATCGTGCCGGGTTAACAAATATTCCATCTGAGGTCAAATTTTTAATTTTTGTCCTTTACAACCGTTGTACCCATCATATAAACAATTAATTATATTAAAACCAACACTGTTAAAATTGTTTAAGTAATACATATTTTCGAACATACTCGTATCGTAATTCTTTAATTTATTGAATTCAATAATAAATATATACGTTTAAATACAAGGCGATTATTCAAATTTGAAATATGAGTTTCAACAATTTTTCAATTGATCATATTCGAGTTTCTAGAAGTTTTAAAATAATTACACATTTTAATAAATCCATTTCCACTGATCTAAATTTTCATAAGGCGATTTTAAATTAATATTTTGTTTTTCTGAAATACAGAATACTTTATTATTTTAATATAAGTATTTAAATTCTGTAAAATCAAAAACTTAAAATATAATCTTTTCGACAATTACGAACGTATAAATAGAAGGTTAAATGCTATAAAATATATGGTATTTTTAATAATTCACTAAGCACTCACTCTATGGTAGGCACTATAATATTATATTATACTACTATTATTACTATTATTATTTATTATGCACATTTTTCAATAGGTAGTTAATAATTCTTCCTGAAAATAAATTATAATAAATTTAAAAACTTTTGTTTCCGTAATCAAAAAATTAATAACCTTAAAAAATTCCCATTGAGGGTAGCTGTCCCTTTTTTCCAATCTCACATTAATTCAGCACTTAATGTAATGTTATTTAAAATGAATTTAAAGTCAATACAGATACACCGGATAATAGAACGGGTAAAAACTAGGTCGTCGACGTTATTTTTTCGTTTAAGTAAAATATTTTATGTTTCTTTAAGAAAAATAGTTTTTAATCATGAGTTATGAGCCACTCGTTATTTTTTAGAATTTACAAGTCTTACCTAAAAATATTGAATATTTAATGAATTTTTAACTAAAACGTGATATGAAAATATTCATGATTTTAATCAAATTGATGAAAATGTCTATTTTAAGACGCTTATATATGTATATATATAAAAATGTGGCAATAACTTGTTTAATATTTTAAAACTGCTTTAACAACGACTTATTTGAAATCTTGAGTTACATATTCAAGATTTTTTACTCACGCAAATATCAACTAGTTTCAATTTTCTAGAAGAAACAATACTCAAAGTTTAAGATTGAAACATTTTTTCCACTATAAAAAATGTTTATAGACGCACAAAAAAAAAAAAAAATAAAAAACACACATAGTTGTATAGTCAGTATATTCAACGCTCTTCTCAGAATTTTTATTTCACTTGTAATAAGTAATTTTTTTATTTTTTTTAAATCTATTTTATTTTAAACATCATGGGCAGTAAACTCAGACACACATGCACGCTCGTGTCAAATATTATAGGAGAGAGATACCGCAAAGTAAAGAAGTTTGAACATAATCGTTTATGGTATTAGTTCGTTCTTTTATAGCAATAAAACAATTGTAATTTTTAATCCTGTAATTTGCACAGTTTTAACGTTATTTTTTTTTAGAAATAAAGGTATTACATGTTTGTTAGGTTTAAAATTTAAACGATGCTTATTAATTGATATCTTATAATATACTATTATATCTTATGGTCGTTCAGATGTTGTATTATACTTATAATACATGATAAAAATAATTGGTAAAACTTAATGTTGTGGAAACTGTCACCTTTTTTCATCGATAAATTAATTTGATGTTATAAATAAATTAAAAACCACGCTAGTGGGCATTCATATATAAACATTTTTTGGTATACATTTTCGTGTCACATCTATTATGATTTATGAATAATTATTTACTAATCAATTTTTAATGTTTCTTTAAAAAATAAATTACTCAATCACACAACTTTTTAATTAGGCGTTTTCGTGCAGACTTTTCACCATTCAATTATAACTGCATAGCATATACTTAATTTATATTTTTTATATTAGTATGAATAAATATATAAATAAGTTTGAATTCACGTTCAGTTGCCATTAAATAGAATTTAATTTTTTTCACCTTAAAATTTATTATTTGAAAATAAAATAATATATTATTTATTAAGTTTTATTCGATAAAAGAATCAATTCCAATACTTAATGATATGTTAAAAATTTAAAACATTGATTAGTAATTGTTGTTTTATTGAAATTTATTTTTCTAAGCTATCGAATATACCTAACTCACAAAAAATATTAGTTTTTTATTATTATTGCCTTTGAAATATTTCAAAACGACAAAGTATTGAAAAAAAATCATGAATCGTTTTAAATATATAATTTCAAGTCTACGGCTATAAGGACGAAAGAATACAAACGAACCTGACGTATACCTTTTTATTATTTCATGTTCTAAGCAATTAAAAAATTCGTTATATAGGTTATAGCCTTATAGGTATAAGGTGATTATTTTAAAGGTAAACACTCATTTTCTAGAATGGTATATAATATACGTGGAATATAGATTTTTTTATCGAGGTCGAAATTCGATTAAAAAAAAAAAAAAAAAAAAAAAATAGAAGATAAGTTTTAAACCAATAAAAACGTTAATTTGTACTAAACTCTGACCCTTCGACGAAAAATGCCGAGGTCAAAATAAACACGTAATAGGTACCTATTTATAATTACTAACAATAATGCCACGAAAGCATGTTTACCGGAGGTTTGCCAGACGAGTTTTAGACCATAGACCGGTGATTAATTCGTGCAAGACAAATGGATATAGTCGGCTGTCATAATAGCCTTTCGGTTTTTGTGACGCACCGGCTAGTGCTCTGAAAGGGTTTTTTCTTTCCACCACGACGATACAGTGGTGAAGGGGACACTTTATGACCGTTTCACACCCAATAAAATAAGTGGCGAACCGCCTCCGGTGGTGTTCTTTACTTGTACATACCAGACAACTTTACGTGTAACTTCTGGATAGTAAAATGCACCTGGACGAACATATTATTGGCGTACGGCAGGTTTATAATCGGTAGGACGGCGGAAGAGTGTTGAATTATTGTCACGGCTAAAATGGACGATATTTTGAGAGACAATTTTTCATTTACTATACCTATACAACATATACATAAGTATACGACTATAGAAACTAGTTAATATTTATAAACCTTATATTATATAAACATGATGGTACGGTAAAGATCGTATAGGTACAACACAATATTATATTTTATCTGTTTTTCAATATATTATTTTTACAACATTATACAACTGTTGTAGCCGAGCCTTCTTGTATTGTGTATATTATAATATTATAATCGGTTTTTGAATAAATTATCATTTCGGATAGGTGTGGATTTTATGTTTACACATGAAATATTGGATATTACGAAAAAAATAATGTTTATTGAATTTAAGTATAAAAATAATAAAAACATTTGATAGTCTGCTCATACGTAATAGTAATAGTAATAATAATAATAATAATAATAATAATAACGGTCTCTTCAGGATACGGAACTGTATTACGAGTTTGCAGACGTCTGGAGCTCGTTTTAGTTATTTAAATGAGATTCATAACTCATCTATCATTGCCGCCGACGATATTTTCAACCCTTGTCATTTATTATGGAACGTTTCTCTTAACGTCTTGTCGTACACACACGAACGCCAAATCGATGAATCACCCTTAAACTTTATTATTTTACATCGGACTGGTATACACATATATACATTTAAATATAATATGTATATATTATGTGTATACGTTACCAATACACAATCGTTAGTAACGCATGATTTGTTTGTCTTTTAGATCTCTCTAAATGTAATATCATGACAGACGAATGCGTATTGCAATGCGAACGGGTGTATGTATAGGTGCATACAGGCACAATATATTATAATACCGTGATTCGTGAACACGACTTTGATACTCAATAACATATTACTAAAAGCTATAAATTGTTTTTCTACAACGCTAAAGTAATTGTTTGTTTTCTTAAATGATGGATACCTATATTGTTATTAAACATTGTTCAAAAAAACCAATGGCCAATAAGTAGGTATATTGATCGTATACAATATATATAGAGCACGGGTAGCAGTATTTACATATACACCACTGGTTTTCAGTAATACTGTAAAAACTCTGCGATTTAGTGTCATGTTATGTAATAGTAGTAATAGTAATGATATCATTGACACGATTATTACAATATCAACTGTAGAAAACAAAATATGATATTGTCAAAATCATCAAAAACATCCAACGATATTATATTAGAAGGCAATCAACAACGATGTTAATCACCATCGTGTTAATCATCATTAACATCATGTTTGGATTAAATTATCAAATTTATCGTCATATTTTTTTCATACGTGGTACGCTTAAATAAACGAGTCTTCGTCTTGAGTTACACGCCCACACTATGTTATTATGTAACCGTAGTAATATGTCAAACGTTTATTATACTCGTTCCGACTGATTGGCAAATTATTGTCACTTGTTGATTGATGAAAACACTTAAACACCGCCAATATGTGTTTAAAGGAAAATTGTAAAACTGTCAAAAAACCGGCCCAGATGATATTGTACGCGCATATAACTTATCCATCAACGTAAAAATGATCAATATCGTGTTCAATAACGTTTTTAATATTTAGTTATCAATCATGATACGTTTCGCGTGTGAATGATAGACGATAACCGATTGATACATCGTTATGAATATTATAGAGACCTCCGGCCGTATACACGACGTAATACGCTGTTATAGTATCGTATTAATACATCGAAGTGATGATGTTCGGTATAACGCGTGTGTATAATATAATATCATATTATCGTGTGTTTCGATGATAAAACATTTAATACGTAGAGAGTTAGATAAAATGAAAAACGAGTATAAATATAATTTATTATAATAAGGTGTAGGTATATAAGTTATACCTATAATACTGTATAATACGTATATATTATAATAATTAAAAGGCTGAGCATTAAAGAGTTATGACATTTTTTTTTTCAACTTTTAACTGAACTTTTGACTTTCGGTTGTTATTTTTTTTCGAATATGGTTTAAGTATTGAATTGATTTTTCATTTTAAAAAGTTAATATTAATTTATTTTGTTATTAATTTTATTTTATTTTCTCCGATTTTGTTTTAATGTAAATAAATATTTCTGTTAATATTTGAAGTGAATTATTATTTTTATTTTTACAATAAATATGAAGTATAAGTAAAAATACAGTATAAATTCTAGATAATTTAAGTTGGTAGAAAATAAAAGTAAGCTAAAAAAATAAGCTTTTTAAATTAAAATACAAAAAGTTTAAAATAAAGTGTGCATTAAATTTTAAATTTATGAAATTAACTTTTAACTTCTTCTTATTAATACAGATTGATTTAACTCGACTTAATTAAAAATAATAAAAATATTGCTTTGCTGAGCATATTGGAACGTATTCAATCAAATTTATTGATGATAATATTAAACTCAAACTTCGAGTAGTTTAATTATATACGAATCGCAGCAATTTGATCAATATTACTGGGACAAATATTAGTATAATAGCTAATTAATTACGGCGTTTATGTTTTTTTTTTTTTTTTTTATTATTTACAATTCAATACCTACCCAATAAAAACTATATTAACACTTAGATATAAAGTTTGCGCAAGCCAAAACCAAAACAACAACAACAACAACGACAACAACGGGGGCGGAAGCGGCAGTTAACTGCGAAAACTCAGACACGGTTTTTATATTATAACAAGGATTCGCGAAACGACGGCCACCGACAATGCGAGAAAGTTTAGGGACCAGCTGTCACACACTTTGCTGTTTCCCTTTATACAATATACGCGTAGGTATATAATATCTAGTCGGAGCATATATTTCATCGCGTCGACTCGAGATCCGCCCAGCCAACTGCACTCGGCAGTGGCGATTGTACAGTGATAAATTATTATTATCATCATCATTATCATCGTTATTGACTGACTAGACCTTAATGATATTATATATCATATAATATAATATTATACATTATTATAATATCAACCTAATGGTGAAACGATTCAGGACCGATCGACGAATAAGTTTACAATTGAACGTGATTTATGGCCAATAAGGCAATAAACATACATATTATGCATTTATATTCCTATTTATAAATTATTATTCATAACGCTGAAGATGATGATTGTGTATACGCGGTGCCATAGTTATTGGGGGGAGAGACCCCAACCACTCAAAGAAAAAACTTTAACTTTTAAAGTTTAAACAAACCCTTAATTATTATGTACAGATCATTATTTTGAATAATACAATTATTTTAAAAATGGCTAATAATATTATGTTATAATATTACAACAGTCGTTATTTATTCGTTAAATATTTAATATGATTCCATGAACGAAAACACCGGCACCCCATATTCAATGATGATTAAGTTTTTTCTAGTAAACATATTATAAGTTATAAAAACTTGTTTTCGTATGCCTTCACATTGTTTACATATGCATATTTTATTATGTATTAATTAATAGCTTCAAACAAATTTTAAAAAAAATACATCTCCTGCCCTAATTTTAAATGACGTGAAATTATAATACTTTATAAGTATATGTACCATAATATAGGTTTGACATATATTCAATAATTGAATTTGTATAGCAGGAACGCATAAAAACGTGTATTAGGTTTGTAAATTAAAATTTCTCAGTAAAATGTTGTATAAAAGCTATAAATTATAAAATTAACGTTCAGTTTTAACAACTTCAATCTAACTATAAGAAAATACGAATCACTTAATTTTGTTTGATTCAATTAATTAAGAATAATGTTAAATTTTTATTTGGTATAACTTTATAAGAGCGATCCGTTATAATATTATGTTTAATCACATGAAAATATTTATATTATTGTTTTATCAATATTTTAATATAATATGTGATATGATTTAATGGTATATATTTTTAAAA
Source organism: Rhopalosiphum maidis (assembly GCF_003676215.2). Classification (NCBI taxonomy): domain Eukaryota; kingdom Metazoa; phylum Arthropoda; class Insecta; order Hemiptera; family Aphididae; genus Rhopalosiphum; species Rhopalosiphum maidis. The sequence continues at coordinate 47,381,685 of NC_040879.1, forward strand.
CTTGAGAATTATTATTACGCTTTTAGTTCCGTTATAAATTATAATAATGTATATTATATACTATATAATTTAATATTTTTTTTTAATATAAACTTAATTAAATAATTGCAGATATTTAATATCCACAAATAAAATAAATATAAACATTTGAAAAAAAAATAAAATATTTTCACCGATTATTAAAATGTTACGTTAGTAGATATTTTTAAAAACACTTTAATAAAATTGTCGACAGGTTAAAATTACAGCGTTTAAAACATCGACAAGCATGTAAAATGTTGACAGGTTTAGAGTAGAAAAATTTAAATTGTACAAGAACGAAATATCGAGGCATATTAAATAATAGTTTATATTATAAATATATATATATATATAATATTATATACATTATACATGGTATAAATTTTATAAAAATATAAGTAAATCGGTCTGTTGTATAGTAGATTTCGAGTGTATGTAACTCACGAATGTAATAATGTACGAGTTAGATTTTAATTAAATGATAAAACATTGTACACCAAAAACTATTACGAGCGAAGAAGGTGTGACTTTATTCCTAAGGATACTTTATAAGGAATTTATTTAATATCAGTGTTAGTACAGTATGTCGAACTATAGATTTAGCCAAACATTGCATGATATGTATAATAATTATCATAATGTAGTATATTGTTATTGACAATGTGTGTGTGGTATAAAAATCATACAAGTAGTCTGAATGTTCGTAATCATAGAAAATTATAATTCAAATAATAGGTAGATGTTTTCAATTTCTACGTTTCATAGATTCAATACAATTTCAATGTTATGAATTGTAGAACAAACAACGCAGAAACAGTTATATTACTTAGATTCATCATTGATTTTTTTTTTTATAATACTCAATACAATTAGTAAAACTTTATAAAATTATTTTAGATTTTTAAAATATAATATCTTTTTTTTCTATATGCATCGCAAAATAATACAAATTCACAACACTGAATGTATAAATTTCAAGGATAACCGAAATTATGATATAACTATATATTTATATATATATATATGTCTCAATCACTTAGTGTAATCGTATTTTCCATGAAATGGATATCCATTTCATGAACTACGATCATATCGTGTAAGTCAAATTTTAGTTCATGAAATGGACATATATTTTATCCATTTAATGAAATGGGAAGTCTTATTTTACACTTTGTGTAATATTTTAAATTAATTACATCAATAGGTAACTTTTCGTGAAATCGAAATAATAACTTTGAAATTCATGTTATGAAAAATCAGTTTAAATTAAGTTTGATTTTTAATCTATTACATTTATTCGTGATTATTATAATTATTTATAATAATAATAAATTATAAATTATATTAATATAAATAATAAATTATTACTTATTTTTACAAATATTAGAGTTATGGAACGACTGTTACACTTTACAGAAACTCTAAAACAAGCATATCGTTTTGATTCACATTGGCGTTCACTAATACAACTTAAAAAACCTTGTCCCCCAGAAATATGAAATATTTTAACAATTCCTTACATTTTTATTCTGGCTGCTAAGATTTATTCAATTATTAATTGAACCTCGTTTTTAGTAGGTGATTTTTTCCCAGGTTTTTCTACGTAGTAGGAATTTAATTTTTCATAAAATTTAGAAAATTAATCAAATTCCATTTTATATGAAATAATTATTTTGCAATAAACGGTAATATACGGCTCGCATCAAATCAGAGAACGTACTGGCATCGTATAAAAATAAAAATAAAAATGATATAATATACAACCTTTTCCAGAATGCATAGTCGTATTACACTCATTACTCATACAATTAATGCGATTATTTATCGACAACAGTATACTATATTAGTAGTACAGTAAGTTATACAATACCTATTTAGTATCTCAATGTTTACAATTTAAAGATACTGGATTCGTGTTATCGTATCAATGTTATTATTTCGATTTCACAAAAAGTTACCTATTGATGTAATTAATTTAAAATATTACACAAAGTGTAAAATAAGAGTTTCTATTTCACGAAATGGATAAAATATATATCCATTTCATGAACTAAAATTTGACTTACACGATATGATCGTAGTTCATGAAATGGATATCCATTTATCGTATCAAAATACGATTACACTAAGTGGATGCGACATATGTAATATATATGTATTATAAATTAATACAATTAATAGCGAGGATTTTAAAATAATTATACTGTAAAATCGTACTCATAAGATCCAGCCTGTCCTAAAAGAGGTACATTGTTTCATTTCGGATTCGAAACAGAGCGATGAATTATTACATATTTTTTTTGTCATCGGCACCTTTCGGAGCAGTAAAAACATTTAGATTTTCAATTTCGGGGGTAGTTTCGGCTCAAAAGTGAATACCAATAATAATATAATAAGATATAAATAAATATTATAGTAATAATTAAATCTTATATTTTCGGAAAAAAATTATTAATCTACTGCAATACTAATAGTAAAACAAATAACTTTAATAGCTATATTAAAAAAAAAAAAAAAAAAATACCATGAAATAAACTTATGTATTATAAGCTGACAAACTGTTTTCGCTCAGAATCGTTTATCATATACAGTGATATATCATTGGATTTAAATTTAACACATCCATTACAGTGACCCACTCAACACCTGATGTACAGCAGAGCGGTACCGCCGCCACTTGTCCATCTTTTTTATAATGACCTGTCGGAATTTCACATCCTCTGATGTTTCGACCGTCAGCATTTTAACATGCCGATATATTGATTGACTACACATGTATATGCATCTACTAAATGTAATTTTCATATTTTCATACAACTATACATTTTAATAATCTATCGTTATTTGTAATCACACATACATGAGTTTTGTATGTATTTACCTATTACCTATATATAGCTACATAGCATATATGGTCTTCGGTAAATATAGACACACACAAGTTTTCCCATTTTCTATAAAACAGAAAAAAAAAACCGGAAAAACCTGATGCCCTGCCCCATTCATGATGCATAACATACAACATATGTCATATAATATATGTATACAAAAATAATAATAGATTGAGAATCCACGTAAATTATTAAACAGACATCGGTACTCTCGTATACGTATAGTTTCATCAAAATCCAGTCAGCCAGATGTGAAATGTACTGTTGTTGATATTTTTTTTTTTTCAAATGCATTCGGAGCGAAAGCAATAACGTATTGGGAAAAAATAAAATAATCTCAAATATTTCCTTTTATTTATTTATTTTTTTCATTTTCACATAAACCATGCGAAAAAGTCTTTGTAGTCATCCTACGCCAGTTACCATTTCACAACGCTGTTGGTACACCTAAACTCCGAATAGTATTTTTTTTTTTTTTTTTGATAACGCTCAACATGATAGTCGTGTCAGTATGTTATGTATTTATGATTGATGCGTGTACATATAGTTACAGTGCATTCCCAATTTTCACTAACCCTTCTGTATGACGTTATAGCGGTGTACAATAGGAAGAGTGAAGAGAAATCCAATCGATACAGTTCGAATAAAATTAAAACAAGGTACGGTAATAATGTGTAGAAATAATGATATAAAGCGGTATTATGGAGAAGAACCTATGAAAGGCACAAAATATTATATTATGTTTTTATTAGTAATTTGTTATATTTTTTATTCAAACACAAGATATGTGATTTCTAATGAGTTATGGTTCCTTCGTAACAATATTGTAAAGCTCTCATATTCTTCGTTGCGATTTGGGATCAGTGACTCGTACTTGAAAGAAAATTAAATTTATTTTTGAAACAAGATGAAATTGTAATGGTTATTTTAAAACAATTATAGCCAATAAATATATACGTTCAGGGGTGTAAGAAAAAATTTGTTATGGGGGTGTCCTACGTGTAACAATTATTTTTATATTCGTGTGTAGGTTTCAGCTTACAAGTAATGTTTACTTCACAACTAACATATAAATCATTACAGGTTCTATTTTATTTTAAGGCTAACAAATGTATAAAACGTAAATCAATAACTTATTTAGTAGGTAATATTTGAGAAGTAAGTAGATTAAATATTTTTTTATAAGTTTAATAGGTACTTTCTAAAATACCAGGTAACTAATTATTAAAAGTGTCTAATATAAACACTAAAAATAAATGAATTCTGATTTTTGGACTCAATGGCTTTGGATATGATTCTCAATACCTGGATGTAATTCAAATAATTTAATTTAAAGTTAAATTTTTCTAAAATTTTAAACTTAACTACATAGTTAGTTAATTTTCTAACTAACTTAAAAACGGACCTAGTTTATTTGACTACCAATTGAAATAACTTTGATTTTTATAGTTTAATTAAAAACAATCCATGAATTAAAAATGTTTTTGAAATATTTAATTCTAATAGTTTTATATAAAATTAGTGTATAAGTCCACGATTTAAAAAAAAAAATCAATTAATACTATAATTCCTGTTACTCGTAAATCTTGAAAAATAATATTATAAATATATGGGTAAGAAATAATCTTTATTTTTTCGTATTTACTTTTAATTTAACGTGTTCATTTGATTAGTATTAAATTCTAAAACATGATTTTTCATTCACTTAATTTTATTTAAAATAAATTTAATTGTTTTTATTAACTTGCTCAATGTGGGTTATCTTTATGAACAGGTAAATATATAATTAAAACTGAAATGTGGAATTTCATACCAATCAAATTTACTTTTTCTTTATAAGTTTGTATTATATTTGTAGCCGTTAACACAATCCACTTTCAATTAAGTATTTTTTATTTTTAAACTTAAATATATTAAAAACAAGTATCTATATATTTATACACAAATTATTTTTTTTTTACCAAATATTTAAATACTTATAAAAATCAGCAGGAATGTATAAAATATCCAAAAAAGGAATTTACATGAAATGTATAACATTTAGCTTTTTTATTCTTTATGATATAAATATTAGGTAGGCACTTAATAATATTTTATTTTATAGCTGTAATATATTATAATATATGAGTTTTATAGGAAAAACATTATTATTATACTAATTTAAATTGAGTAATAGGAACTTTTTATAAATTATAAACAAAACAAATATACATTTATAATTGATTAGTTATAATTATATAGAACGAATAAATTCAATTTCGATTGGTCTTTTAAGGTATTTGTACTTTTTTAGTATGGGACCCTCAAAAAATGCTTCAATAACCTTTGACGTGTCAGACCGACACTCAAAATAACATACAGCAATGTGTTTTATTATACTTTTTATTTTAACACTTATTTCTATGCACATCAAACTTGATTATAATATATACATAGTACCATACCAAGGTACTTATACATATTAACAGTATCAGAAATTTAAGCCTGCCTACGCCTATGTGAGTAAATTTATGATAGGGGAATAATAGTACAGAGAGCGAGAGTGTGAGCATACTTTGCAGTATGGAATTTATTAATTGTATAGCCAAACCGCGATATTTGAGATGTTTGCTATAAACTGTTATGATTAATTCACTAAACGAGTATATATATATATGTAAGTATTCCACGAAGTCATTCGTTGCTCAGCTAGTATATATTCCATACAAAGTGTCAACCTACCACTACGATGGTATATAAACTAAGAATACCATTCCCCCCTTGTTGCGCTATGTGATAAATTTTTTACTAGATCCGAAAGGAAAATCATCCAAAAACCACCAAACCACACTGACTAGTATTTAGAGCGCAGACGGTTTTAATGAAATATCGTATTTAGGAAAAATATAGTTAATTAAAGGAGACGACACCACAAATTCGCCAATATTGAGTTCCTATTAATTGTGGTCTGACAATGTTAAAAAATAAAAATATCACCAGTTGCAAATTCGCCTATAAATAAAATAAATACGTATAGGACCATAATAATATAATATCATTATTTATAAATACTAGTATTTATAATCAATGATAATATCTATTTAAATTATTTTTTTTATGTAATAATTCGATTATTTTATCATATCATGTAATAATTGCGTACTAAGTTTTATCAACAATTAAATGACAATTTAATTAAGTTAGATCATAGTAATAATCTTATTAAATTTAAAAACTAAGTAATTCAAATATATTTTTTGTGTTAATCAACTATACGTATACGATTGGTGATCATTTAAAAATTAACAAAAAGTGTCTATTTTATAACATACCTATTATGTAAATGTATAGTTTTTACTTTACGTAATTATTAATATATTTGTCTCAACTGATCATACAATTTAAGTGAGTGACAAACAATAACACTAGCAGCTAGGTAATTAAACTTTATTCGAGGTACGCCGTTCCCACATAATATCAGTTTAGGGTACATTATTTAATTTGCCTGCTTTAATGATGAGAATATTTTTTTTGAAACTAAAGTTTATATAGCTTATTAAGCTTTAAAACATGGACTAAAAGTTATAGCGATTAAACGATGACATTTATAGAAACCTTTATTGATCTGAAAATTACATATATCGGTGTATCATAAAAAAAAAAAAAACAAATAACAACTATGTACATTGTATTACTATATGTCTGTATCTACAAATTGTTACATTATATTATAAGTAACAAAATTAAAACAATTATTCACGTTGTTAATATTTTTAAGAAATAAGTTATTAAGATTGAAAATATAATCAACTTTTAAAAACAATATAAATTAATCCAACTTCCATAAATTCAATATTTAAGAAAAAAAACTACCTATAAGTTCAACTTGATTAATTACATTTTCAAGTTTTTTTTACAGCTAATTTTAAAAGAAACACAAATCATTGTAAAACCAATATATATCCTACCTCCACTTTTAATCTAAAATACAAATTCTTACTACTACAGGCTCGCATATGGCTCGTGAACTAAAATAATTTTTCAAACATTTTTGTTATAAAAGAATGTTTTTCTTGCAGATAAAATTAGTTTAGACATTACTTTAGAGTTGTATTATTAAATAATTATCAAGGTCATATTTTTAGGTAGATCATTTCCCTTTAAAAATTCGGTAGATTATAAAATATTAAATTATTTGATAAAAATGTTGATAGAATTTATTATTTAAATTAAATTTGTAACTAATATATACATATTTATATATATAACTTTCATCGCATATGAAGTTTAAAAGTTTTATTTCGTTCAGATGTAATTGGGTTCCTCTTAAAAAAGAATCAGAACAACCTTACAACCAAGTTATAAAGTCACAATAATTCTTGAGTGACTTTTTATATGCTGAAAACTAGTTTTGACACAAACTGAAACTTAACTTTCATTGTTTTAATTTATTTAAAATATACTTTATTCGGTTGTTTAGACAACTAATTTTATTATATAATTTACATCATAAACATACAAATAAATACGCTGTAGTTAACAGGATTTAGTGTCAGTTTAAATTTAACACAATTATGAGCTCGATGAGTCCTTATTGTTATTAATAGTGGTATAAGTAAAAAGTTCACTTTTATTTACCTACTAATAGAGTATGTGTTAAATTTCTGGATAAAAATTATTCATTCAAACTTATTGATATATATTTTTTTTAATACACACGCTGAGTTACATATAAAAATATATTCATTCAACGGTTTACTAAAATATATATTATAATAGTCTAATCATGGGCCACTAAATCATATTTAATAGATCATTAGCTCAATATTAATTCATTAAATGTTTAGCAATTCTTTATGTAATCTAATATTATTGTTATAATGTTATTTATACGTTGAATAACATTAAATATTTTGTAAATATGTAAATAATAATAAAATAATTTATACCTGTCCTAATATCATTCAATAAGTATACCATAAAAAAAGTCACTAATGTTTTCTGAAATAATAAATTTTTGATCTATAACGAATAAGTATAGCTATAAAATGTATATACGAGTATTATGATATAAAAATAGAAACCAATACATTTTTATTGTATATGATGTATATGAATCTAAAATGTATTGTAGTTTAACGATGAAAAATATTAAATATAGAAAATAAATAAAAACATGACGATAATAGTTGAAAAATTGATGATGTATTTTTAAAAAATCTCTCAAGAATCATTATAATTGTATTCTAGACGAATTCAGTGTAAGAACTTATGTTAGGATGGGTGAAAACTTGTTTTAAGTTTTAAGGAATTAGCTAATATGAAATATAAAGTATTAATAAGAAAAATATATATACCAGGTGTTCAATAAGCTTGAAAACTCTTAGTTAAATAAATATTTTAATATCTATATAGCCCATATTATAATGGAGCAACAACGGATAATACTGCTATACATGTATAGTATAAAATATTTAATAACCTCATTAATTATTTCATATTATTGTTTATCAATTCTAATTAGTCATCTAATGGCTGTTTCCAAACTTATAGAACACTCTGTATATTATCAAGTCATATTATTATATCACCGAAGTAACGAAATAAAAAATGACTATAATATAATGTCTCAACATTTCATAATGTTCAATAAATTGAGATATTGCAATAAATTCTATCAATATATTATAGTATATGTTAAGCAAATTTAAAAATAAAGCAAAAATAAAATACATTAACATTGTCAAACCATTAATAATGGTTTCCTTATTCCGTTCGAAACCTTAAACAAAGCGGTTAACTATTTAAAGTGTTTCACATACAACGCAATGAAATATTATGTATACAAGGTGATTGATCAAGGATCCTCACTTCCATTTTTAATTTAATAATAAATTTTATAATTTATAATTTTTTAATAATTTCTGTTTGAAAAACAAAAATTAATTGTATTTCTACAGAACTCCACTCCTTAAGTTCTACCAATTTAAATAATTGGAAATTATGATATTTAATTAGGTATATTAAAAAAATTCAAATTCTACATGACTGCATACTTGGTAAATTACGAGGTATATGTAATGATATACTGTTACCAGTCTACGCATTTTTTTTTTTAGATTAAAGTACTTAATAGTCATAATAATAACAGAATGTTTATAATATAGGTCAGAGATAGATTGAAAACGTATTTATAACGTTGTTAATTCGATAAATATATGAGAGTAAAACGACATTAATTATAAATTATTTATTTCCAAATAAATGGACATTATAATATTATGTACTGGCACTCTGATGAGGGTGTTGGACGTAACAAACTGTAATAATTATGAGCAGCTGCGCATATGCGTTTATACAAGTACATACATATATACTTTTAATAATAATAATCGAGCTTGTATGAGACGTGTAGTTCCGACGACACGACTTGAAATATTTCGAGACATATACTTCCTATATACGCGTTAAGGACTCGTTACCACCCCGTACAGCTGATTGCATTTTATGGAGAGATCTCCTCGGCCGCGCGATAAGCATTAGACACGCGCTCGGCAGTCGTAATACTATAGTTATCGGTTTTATTGATTACGCTGCAGTTTCAATGACATTAAACCCGACACTCCATTATTTATTAGGCCTAGCCACACCGAATGACGCGACACTATTACACTTCAATCATAACTAAAATATAGTCACCCATGAATTATTTATATAATATAATAAATATATAGAGGTATACCTACGTCTGAGCTTTTAATGTGCGTAAAACACTCGAACGCGCGTGACACGACAACACAACCGCCAGTGTCGTATTTAGGCCGTAAAGAGCGTCCAACTCGAGGAGGGAGAAGGCACAGTATTTTTATCATGACATTAAAAAGTCTCAGAAATATTAGATATTTTTTTTTTTTTTGTCAATCGACTGTTCAAAAAGTTTATTTTTAAGTACATCGTGTTGTTTAAAAAACAATGTATTAGTAGTACAATTATTAAATTATTATTATTGTTACAATTTTAGTTTCTGAGTGGACCGATGAATGTATTGATTTCAGAATGATGTGGGTTTTTTCTTTATTTTTATGTTCGAATACGGTTTTTTTTACTGAAAAGTAATCTAGTCATTAACTTTGATAGAGGTTTACGTAGAAAATTGAATCTAGTTAGTACTTTTGGAAGGTCAAAATTGAAAATTCACAATACTTTTAAAAATAATCATGAAAAAAAAATACCAATGATTGTTAAAATTTTAATATCCTTATTAAAATAATTATTCGATTGTCTTTGTTACTTAAACGTTAGATCATCTATGCTTAAAGTGCTTAAACTATCGATGGTTTTTTTTTTCTATAAGTGTTGATAAAAATGATCACTTGACCAAAAAGCTTAAAAATGTAATTTAGAGTTTTTTAGAAATGGTTAGTACTTGAGTTAAAAAACTAAAACCATTTAACGTAAATCCTCAATAATAACTATCCCTACTTACTAATATATAAATTTGAATTTAACTATCTGTTTGTTACACTCTCACGCCTAAACGACTGAACAAAATCTGAACAGATTTTGATGAAATTTTGTACAGACTACAGAGATAGATTATACCTAAGAGAAGTACATAGGCTACTTTTTGTCACGAAACAGGCTTGACGAAGTTGAAATAGGGGATGAAAGTTCGTTACACCATGTTGGTCATGGACCAACGTCTTTCAAATATATCAAAAAGCAAAGTAATCAGGAATTTAGATCGCACTATGAAAGGCATCAAGAGCAACATCATTACCAACATCATGGAAGAGATAGTATGGTACTTTTAGCTGGTGACTTTAGACAAACTCTGCCGGTGATTACTAAAACCACTCCGGCAGATGAAATAAATGCCTGTTCAAAAGCGTCTATTGTGTGAGACCACGTAAAAAAAAATTGTCCGACTACAAAATATATGTGAGTATAACTGCACAATGATGCACAACTAGTGCAATATGCGGCTGCTTTTCTAAAAATCTTAGATCGTATGGCAACAGACAGTAACGGCATGATTACACTGAACCGTGAATTATGTTTATTTGTCGATAACACAAAAATGATCTAAAAAGAAATATCTATTCCGATCTGCAAATAAAAATTGGCAATCGAAAATTACTTTTGAAATGGAAATTTGACAAATGAAACAGTGGGGCAGATATACGAATAAATTATGTCACTCAAAGGAGGGGGATGTTGTCGGTAGATACTGTTATGTATCAGATATTTATACATATATGCATTTTAAAATATAATTTTTATGGGTTTATATAGTAAATAAAATCATATATCATTATAATAATTAAATACTTATATAATGTATGCCGTGTTTTTGCAAAAATTAAATCAACTTACTATAATACGTTATTAGTAATATAAATTACTTTCATACCGAAAACATATTAATATATTATATATACATAAAACGAATAGGTACCTTACCTACTTAGTAATAAAAGCTGATAGACTGTATATATTCGCTCAAAATTGTTGTTCGTACCTATGTAATGAGTGTTCAAATTTTTGTGACGTTATAGTATTTATAGTGACTTAATACATATTAATAAATCTATCAACATCATAATTTGTTGTAATATATTATAACTTTACACTATATTTTTCAATGACTATTATCGTTTATCATTAATAACGATATTTGTATAATAGTAAAGACAGTAAAGTAACTGCTCTTTTAAAATTGCAATTAGTCAAATCAACTTTTAAAAAAAAAATTATCCATTAAATAATTTACGGTAAAAATAGTAAAGGGTGCTCGTTTTAAAAATAAAAATTTGTATTGCCACACTTCTTATAGATAGAATGAAAAGTCTCGAGAATTTTAAAGTATGATCATTCAAAATTCCAGCAATCAGATTTTGACTAATTTAATTATTTAATTACAAATTAGCGGGGATGATGGTTGGTGAATCACCTTTTATAATATTATACGTTTATTACTGAACTGAATTTATTATTGAACGTTGGCCGCCAAATTGTGAAATTCCAAGCACCGGGGATTGCAGTGTACCGAGAATCATTTACTTGCTGTGTTATATCATATTAATATGAAAGACGATTTGATATTATTATTTTTTTTTTTACTAGGTATATGTTATCGTAAGTCTATGACAAATATATTATAGGCTACGGTTATTATTTCATTTGTTTTCCCTCATTCGATAATAATCATCTAACTGACGAACCGGAGAATAATATCTCACCACCATTTCACCCCCGTCAATAGGGTGGCGATAATAATGTTAAATACGCGTGAGTTAAACGGTAAAGCTGCCGCCGACGAAGTGAGTATATATTGTAATAGGTATCTTTCGCCTTCTGGATGTTTTATACCCAAACGTCACGCACTAGCAGAAAGCGGTGTACCTATCATATTAAAGCTATTTATATTTTATTTATATTTAATGCATATACACGCAGGATTTTATCAATTCCGCCACAAAAGGCAGTAGTTAATTGCTAACCCGCCGATCGCGCGCAATTTTAACTTGCGAGTTTAGGAGACACGAAATTGAGCTTTTTTTATTATACCGATAAAATTACCTATTAGGCAAAACAGGAAAATATACGACTACATATAATATAAATTATTATTAATTATTATTCTCAAACAATTACATGGGGTATCAGAAATAAATTATTTTTATTGGATTATCTCTATCTAATGACCACAAGAAATACAATTTTCATATATTTTATAAATTTACTAAACTTAACTTTTAAAGTAACTTGTTATTTTATCAACTGATTCTTATTCACATCCATTGACTGAATCCTTTAGGACGGAATTTGTTAACTTAATACCAATACGGCAAAATGTTGCTCCTTAAAATGTACAGGTAATTTATAAGATGCGTTCATGGCTGAACATGGTTATAGACGGACCGCTAAGAAACTGACAACGTTACAAATTACACGATAAGAAGATATTTTTCTGCGTTCAATTGATTTATTAAAAAATAATTAACCACTTGATTATCGGGTGTTATCGGAACACATCAAACGTTTTGAATTTTCCGTTATCTTTAAATCATTTTAAGCCCAATTTCGATTTATTTTCACACCGTCAGACGGTCTTGACCAACATAGACGCACAATATTAAAAAAAAAAAAAAAAAAAACATTCATATGACACGTGACGGTTAAAGAGCGCGTGATTTCCTAAAAGCGTGCAACGAATCAAATACGTGTCGATGCGTTCAACTCGTTTGCGAACAAATAATAATTAATCATAATTTCGTACTGCATAACATCATATGGTATGCTGTAAGTACCAAACATTTATTGACATTTTACAATGGCCTATTTAACAAGTTAAAAATTCAATATATTTATAACTTTTTAACTTTTAGCTAGTTTATTTTGGATTTTCGTTAATTTAAATATTAGCTTAACTGATTAATCGTTTTTTTTTAATCAACATGAAATCAACGAACTAAATTATCATTTTAAGAACCTAAATTAATTTATTTGGTATCCAATTTTATATTATTTTATTAAAGTTAAATCGGTTTTATTTTCTTATTTAAAAAAAAAATAGGGTTATGTTTGCTGCTATGAATAATTTATTTATTTATTTATTTTGTTTTTTGTAACGTAAAACTTCATTGAAGTATTAAATAGGAATATAAACACTATAGCACTATAAACACTTTGGAATAAGAAAAAAAATATTCTAGTGTTATAACTTAAATACAAAAAAAAAAAAAAATATCTGAATAAAAAGTTTACAAAGTGATATATTAATTTTTTCTTATTAATGCATATTGATTCATTTTAATTAAAATTCTTTGCTTGCCCAACTTTGGTATTATTATATGAGTACTTACCCAAAACGAGAGACAAAAACAGGTTTGTGTTTAAGAATAAATTAAGTTATTATATACGATATAATTTAACATCGAGTTAGGTATTTAGCGTGAACTGTAAATAACAGAAGTACAAGACACAGTGACAATCGTTTCATCATTCATTTTTTTCCCACAGCAGCAATTATTATTTTAATATGTGACAATGTTCATATTGATATAATTCGTAAGTTATAATATTGTGTTCACTGTTCAGTCCATTTGCTTTTTAGATTAGCTATATGTTAACATAAAATACAAATAACAAATAAAACATTTCGATGGACGTGAAAGCGATTTTAGATTTTAGATTCTTATAGTTGGATGAAATTGTACGATGATGTGCCAAATAAAATAATTTAATAACAATTATTTATCATTCACCATTACTTATATTTTAATAAAATAATTTAAAGTTTTAGAAAAAAAAACCCTCGTTATAAAAGCACCGGTATACATTGTTGGTTTATTAAATTTTACCCAGAACCAGTGGCAGATTGTGCCACCGGGAGGCCGGGAAGTTTCCCGGTGGGCCTAACCTAACGGGCCGGAGCCGATCATGACTATAACGGGCCTATCATCCTAAAACTGATTTTATAATTTATCTACACTTAAATTTGTTCTTTTTTATTTTTAAAAATATTATTTTTCGATAAAAATATTTGTATTACCTATATGAGTATATGACGTTTTGTGCACCATATGTTATATTATATTAATATTATGTGCATTAGTATTTATTTATCTATGAATAAAAACAACTCTAGTCAATTTTATGGTAGGTATGCCTGGGATTATTTCAGTAACTGGATGATACTAACCAAAATAAAAAACGGCCAATAAAATTTCCATTTATGCTTATGAATGTGGAAAAAAGTATAGTATAAAACTATAAAGTATATACTCAGAAGAAATTACTGAAATTATAACAAAATAGTAGTGATTTCTTAAATAAAAACTGTCATATTAAGTTTCGAACTTCCAAGCATGTTCTGTCTTATTCAATTTTGTAATTTGTATGATATTCTGGCATGCTGCCACTGGATTCTTGAAAATAATATAATTTATTGATATATTAATTATATATATAGGTATTAATAATACTTGTATGGTTTATTTAAGTAATAAACTAATTTATTTAACTCAACTAAAATTATTATTATTTTTTAATTTTACTACATTTCAACTAAATTGTTTGTATTTATGGTGTTTTGGGCCGGTGAAACAAAATTCTCTGGGGCCGGTTAAAATC
The DNA here is from genome assembly GCF_003676215.2 of Rhopalosiphum maidis. Taxonomy (NCBI): domain Eukaryota; kingdom Metazoa; phylum Arthropoda; class Insecta; order Hemiptera; family Aphididae; genus Rhopalosiphum; species Rhopalosiphum maidis. Next base: position 47,396,714 of record NC_040879.1, read on the forward strand.
AGAATCCGCCACTGCCCAGAACCCTTTTCCTAGAATCAATTATTATAATATATAGATATTTAGATAATATATTTACATCTATAGTAAAGTAAATGTAACATAACATTATATTATATCTATAATATTAAATTACAATATCATTGTATTCTATACATATATAAACTCATAGCATACAGTGTACGCACTTTTTTTTTATGACAAATAATACTTTAACGTTAAAGTAGTATAACCCTCTACTCTACCCTATATTCTACGTTTTATGAAACATTGGTATAATTTAATTTAATCCCTTAAGTATACCACGGAATATAATTAATAGGTGCACACCTATTTTTATTGAACTATTATATGAACGAATTATACTTGAATCGTTGTATTTACTTTGATATTATTATGGTTTTATTGCTCGTGAAATAAACTAGAAATTGTAGAAATATTGAATAAAAACGTAACCATAAAAATAAATAAATTATAAAACTCGTGATTATTATTTAATTTCGTGAAAATAACGAGTTATAAAATGTGATTTTAAATTACTACTTGTTTAAAACGAACGGTATATTATTAAATTTGTATTTAAATAAATCGACAATCGACGTGGATTATTTTTTACAATATCGCAACATTTTCGCGTTCACAATAAGGTAATTATGCACTTTTGGTTGTCTAGGTTGTCACAATATTACAATAATATTATAGACAACTTAACAAATAGGTGAAACACCTGATACGTGGAAATGCCATAAATGTAGATAGCGTAGAACATATAAATATGTGATAATAGTAAGAACTAATTATGTCTACTCAGTTAAGGAAATTGTCAACTGTTGATACACAAATCGATGGTACTATACACACATAAATCATAACTGAGTAGTCTGAGTAATCGTGATATCTTGTTATTTGTAATTTTTAAACACCGTTGTCCTCATTTCGTTATCTTATTCAATTTTTTTTTTTTATGCATTTTATATACAACTGTATAAGTATAGGTATGATTTACATGAAATCCTTAAAAATTCTATTAAAAGATAAATATTATATTAATATAAAAAAAATTTAAAAATTTGATTCATTGTTACATAATTTAAACTTTCAGTTAAAAGCTACGTTTAACAATAAGCTAGAAAAAACTACAATTCACCAGCTTACTTATCGTCTACTGACACAAATGCTGTTCTTATTACAGTGATTTCGAGATTTCTGTCAATAATAGTTAAGTCTTTAACCTATGCTTTATACTCTACCGACCATATTTTATACAATGGCTGAAAGAAGTTATAAATTAATGTAAAAAATATTACCTAAGTTAATTAATAAATCGAATAATTTTTTAATATTTCGAAAAAAGTATAAAAATATTATAAATGCCTAATGATTTGATTATGGAAATAAATCTAGCTTTTTTTGTCTGATATTGCTATAATATTATACATTTTTTAATATGATGTTGTTATAAATGGAGTCTAGTCACAAAAACTCTCACAGAAAAACGTCATATCAATACTTAAATAATTTCAGTATTGTTAAATAAATACCTTTAAATTATAAAAATAGTAAATATAAAATATAGTGAAGAAATACATAACTTCGTTATGTAATACTGTCTTGAATCTGTTTGCTAGTTCAATTATAATTTGTTATATAACATCTTTATAATGAGAAAACAACTATGGATATCATATGTTATGGCATATACGGAGGAGGTAGCAAAAAAATAAAAATAATATCGATAAAAATATTTCCTCAGCCCTGAATACATTTCCGAGTCCAATACCTAATCGAATTGCTGTTTCCTTTTATCTAAATTTATCTTAACTCTATCTGAATAAAACTTTTAGTTGAATTACTACTTATTACAAAATGGACTTAGTTTTAGCAATATAAATGTTGAAGAGAACTAAAACAGAAATTAACAACATGCCCTTTAAATCACAGCTTATTAAAATATCGTTTGAGACACTACATATTCGTATATTATATATTTAATAATTAATCATCCCTATATTATAGCCAATTATATGATATACTAGTTGTATTTATAGCCGAGAAACTTCACAATAGTAATTCTTTTGAATGTTTCTTCTCGTCAAATGTAAACCCATTTTTTATGTTCCGTTGTCTTTTCCTCTAACAACTATTTATTCCACTCTCCCTAAACAAATCTATGCGATTTGCAAATGAGGACCCCAATTCTTATTTTTAAGTTTTTAAATTATATTTAATATTATATTATTAGCTATAAGTTTATCGTTATTCATTTTTCATATTATAGTGCTAACTATTCTTGTTTCATTGGGCTTTGGTCTGTGCTAATATAAAATGTAAAAGAAAATTATGATTATTTTCAAAATACTTACGATTAATTTGTTAAATAATAATTATAACTATTCAAATGCATTTTTATTACCAGTTGAATGATGTAATTTTAAATATAAATTCTTAAATTTCGCTAATACTTTAATGATATTTGTAAATGAAAATAATAAGCTCTTCCTTGTATACACTTATTTTAAGAAAAATTGTTTAAATTTAAATTTAGTTTAAAAAATATAAGTTTTTTTTTTTTAATTAAACAAGAATTAACCCAAATAATACACGGTTTTAAATTAGTATAAGTGGCTTATCTACTCTTGAGAAAAATTTACTGAAAGCGTAAAGTACACGAGGAGTTTGACCTAATTAAAAATCAATTAGCAAAATGAAAAAAATCGAGTTTTGAATATACAATTAATACTAATAACTAATTGTAACTTAATAGGTCAGCTTGAAATTACCAAAACTAAAAATTCCTTATTACTGATGATTGACAAGTTTTTCAAAAATAAGTTTATAATACGTAATTATTGAAAGGCACAAAAACAAAACACTAAAACCTAAATAACCATATTCCCTAAAACCCAAAATAAACACTCTAAATTTTTCCAACTTTTCTTACTATACACTTTTTCTATATCTCTTTCAGCTTTCCTATCTATTCGAAACAATGGCGATTGTTTATTTTACCTTAAGAAAAAAGTGTAAGTTGAGGAAATTTAGTTTTATGAAAACAATTAAGTTAAATGTATTGTAAAATTAAAAGCGGTTCAGATGTATATATATACATATATACAGGATCAATAGTGTTGAAAATTCGTCTCGCTTCGCTCGTGATGCATAAAATAATTTTGTAATCATTATAAATTATTATAAAGTTAACCTAACGTGTACTAAACAAAAAGTCTCATACCAACAAATTATGAATTTTATCAAACTAAATATTATCTTGATAACCATACATATATAGACCTAGTTATAAATTATATGGTCATAAAGTTGAATTACCTAGAAAAATATTAAAAACGCAATTACTTTAAAAAAAATAATTCCAATGATTAAACTCATGGGTTATTGAGTGATCTATACATTATACGAAATTTATTTTGAAGAGCTTAAGTAAAATAAATGTTCCTTTTAAGTTCATAATTTTGACCATTTTTCGTTGAATATTAATATTTTGTACCTATTATAGTTTTGTTTTAATATAAAGATATTTTAATTTAACATTTTATGTTATATCAAAACTTGTATAGTAAGAACTAAGAGTATTATTTTTACGAACGTAAACTTAAAGATGATAATTTTTTAGTGCATTTTTAAGGGTACTTTAATGGGTTTTTAAGTCATAAATATACGTGGCTTACAAAATAATAAGAATAGTAAATGAGGAAAAGTAGTTAAAAACATTATTAGGCAGACCAACTTAAAAATAGAAAAATATTTATAACTCATCCATTCATTGTGGAAATAAAAAATGTTTATAAAAAAATGTATTTATATATATGTAGTGAAAAATACTGTATTACTAAATAAAATAAAATAAATTACAACTTGTTTTCCCATGTATGTAATAAAGATATTTCAGAATAATTTATAATTTATTTACTGTTTTTTTTTTTCATACGTGAAACACCATTTCAAATATTCAATCCATTTTAACGCGTGCATACTGTTTATATTTAAAAATCAGTACAAGCAAAACTGTAAGATGAATGATAAATTGAAAAATGTATTTCATTATAACGTACCTTTTTTATATGTATATCACAATAAAAATCACTATTAATAACAATGAACAGTATAACTATAACTCAATGTGATTTCTGAATATATTATTTATGATTTTTATTTTGTTCCTAATGTTTTTTTTATTACTTATAAACTTTTTTCCTGGGAACGAAAAGTTTTTTAAAATTTGCCATACCTAACAACAATCATACCACTTTTTATTTTTATTATTTGTATGCTAATACCATATACATATACATATTCACAAATCTCAATAACTAAAAACTTTAATATTTCAAGAATTTTCTAATGTTAACCATTTTTATTTGTCGACAAAACACTTAAGAATGTAGTAAATTTTTTATAATTTTAGTTTTATTTTTTTTTTTTTTCATTTAAGTTTTGCATTTGAGTTTTAGGTACAATAACTCTCTCTTTTTTTTTAAATTTTAACTACCCATTTTCACCACCAATTATTATTTTTATTTTTTCATGAATTTTAATGGTCAAACTAACTTCACGTTATTCAAAAACGGTACTTTTATGTTAATGCGTTTTATAATTTTGAACGTTAGACATTATTTAAATGCGTGACGCGTGTGACATATCATTTTTATTAATCGGTCGTTTTTTGGGTTAGATCAGACGGGTCAACCACTAATTGTCCCCGTGTGCAAATGTGAAACTTGAGCGGGCGCATAGAAATAAATAGTATATAAATATAATGTATTATGTACCTATTTTTCAGTACACAGAATCTGGGTGAATAAAAAAAACCCCGTTTGAATCGAATTGAAAATTTGTACGCTGAAATATCGGGTGTCCAGTTATCCGGTAGTACCGGACACACCGTAACGTGTGTCGAGTACCTACCTGTAATACGTTTATTAGTATTTATACACGGATTGTACAATATAATATACGTGAGTATCATATCGATTCACTACGAGCTCTATTGGCGAGATAAATAATTAACACTAGTGAGTCGCACTGACGCTGCGCCTGTGGATATGCGAATACTACAAGTAAAAAGCTACGCGCTCAAACCTAATAATCGTTGTCGTTTCCACGGGGTCCACCGAGAGGAGTAAAAACCGGACAACGGGCAGTCTGGGGTATTATAATAGGTGTGTGTGTGTGTGTGTGTGTGGGCGGCAGTCGAGAGATAAAATAGTGTGCGAGATGGTCTCCGGCGAGTATATCTCCGCCGTAGTATTACCGACTCTTTGACTAGTATTGATTGTGGTCGGAGGGGGGTGGCAGTATAGGATTATATTTGAGACTGTGTGTGTGTGTGTGTGTGCACGTAGAATAACGTTCACACACCATTTTCTACTACTACACACACACACACACACACACACACACACACACACCACAGTGTCCATATAGTGTGAGAGATTTCCTTACAAAATATATTACACGCGCACGCGCGCGCATAACAAAATGTGTACATGTGTATTCGTGTATTATGCTCGCACGCGACTTTGCCACATTCGCATCAGTGTGTAAGTAAACGACTCAATGGTTGTAACCTCGTGACCCAATATAATTTCGTTATCCCTTTAAATAGGGTCGTGTCTGGCCACGAACGCCGTTACAAAACACGAATAATAATATACACTCTATTCGCGCGCACTTTGAAATAATATAGGTATAATATATATGTAGGTAGGTAGGTAAGTACTCGTGCGAGTATCTAATCGCGATCCCATTAAACCGACGACGCGACGCGCCCTCCGTCTTTCGAACAACAGCGGCGTCGTCGTTATTCTATTGCGAACGATTCGCGAGGAGACTGTTGAATGATATCGGCGTTTAAATATCTACGTTAATAATCTGCAGCTCGCCCATAAATAAATTAACACATCGAGTTGGCCGAACAAACTGCAGCCAGTCTATTTTTCCTTATCGAATAGGACACGACAACGCGTATACGGCTATTTGTACCCGTCCGGTAAACCTTTATTTATAGATACAGAGTGTATATAATTATTATCATTATAGTAGCTCTGTACAGTTTTTATCGGATTCCGTTGATCAGCTGCGGTGCATTAAATTAAGAACTATCCAAAGTTGTATTATTTAGGCACTTAGCAAATTACCACGGCCAGCCGTATTTCACAGCAACCGTAATAATGTACAATACTACCCAATACATTTCTTATATATATATATACATACGTATTATAGATAACAGATAAAGTATAAAACGTATGAAATATTATACCGGTCGGTCCACCTTTTAATGTCGATTTTAATTAAATATATCGATTGAAGTAGTGCCGACCGTGTTTAGTGTTTATACTTAGGACTCGTGAGTGATTGTATATTTTACTCGTATATATTTGGCTCATATTTAAGTGCTTTATAATACGATTCGCTATTAAAATAAATAAAATGAAAAATAAAAGATGAAAAAACTGTTTTATATATTATAAATCAACCAGAAATCAGTGCTATCAAGTAATAACGTTTGGTCATAGAGCGGGTTGAACCGTGAAAAATCAGATGGGTAATTTGAAATTACTTTACACATATGAAAGAGTCAGGAATAATAGCATATGTACGAAAAAGATTAATCATGAATAGTTATTAAAACAATACGAATTTGTATACATTCATTATTGTTTTTACTTTGTTTTCGTTTTGAAATGAAATGCATTTTTTAAATTTTTTTATTTATTTCAGAAATTTTCTCGACGTTAATATAGGTATAGATACCTACTAAAGATATAGAATAACGATTTGTCATACAGCGAAAAATGCATACTAAGCCTAATTATTAATGTTTTACACCTTTTACAACATAAAAGAACTGAATCAAGTCGATCGGCTTCGTCTAGATCCACTTGCTAAATTTGATAGAAATAATAATTTTTGTATATTTTATTATGTTTAATTTTTATATTTGATGAAATGATTTTGTAAATATATTTATAAACTTACAAAACTTTTACGATCAACTATTAAAATAAGTTTTTAGAATACCTACATGATTTTAACACGTTAAAAATATTAAGTTAACAAGTTAAATTGATGTGAATAATTCAAAAATATCATAAATAAATTGTATTCAGTATAAAATCATTTTTCTGCTAATTCTTATCATACAGTAGGAATGTAATAGATATTGGAGTATTTAAACCCAACTAAGTTATTACGACAAACATATTATTTGTTATGTCTTTAAATTCAGCGTTAATTCTAAAATTGCATGTTGATTGAAGATAATTAATATATTTTATATTTGTTTGACGTCAGATTAAAATGTATTCACATTTTCACAAATGGGTTTACAGAAAAAAAAAAAAGAAAAAGAAAAAAATAACTTTATTTAATTAAATTTGTATACTAAATGGATAAATGTGAAAAACTATTGTGATATTTATAATTAACTTAACCATTATAAAAATAGATTAAATTCTAAAAAAATAGCGAAAAAATTAGCTTTGATATTCAAATTGTTGAAGTATAAACGAGTTCTATGATGTATTATTCAAAACGTAGAGAAACATATTATTATATTATTATTGTAAGCCAACATTTATTTTTTATAAAATGTATACTGACTAATAAAATTAACAATAAAGCTACCTAGCTATTCAACGGAATTTTTTTTTCTTTTAATTAATTTTATACATAAAATTATAAAAATTAATAAATTACAATTTTCAAAAAATTAAAACACAGAGTTAAAATTGAAATTTTACAGAATTGATTTTACCTAATCATTAATGGTATTAGCTGAATATCATTATAACATTTTTAATATTCTAGACCCAAACCCAGCATATTTGAATGTTTTAAAACCAAAAACGTATTAGATAGTAATTTATTAATACAATTAACTTTTTTTTTTTTTTTAGAATTACCAGTGTTTTATAATTAATTACATTCATAAAATATACGAATAAAATTGGATTAACAACGTAGGTATACTGACTTTAATAAACGGAAATGTTTTTTCTTCAAATACTATAATTAATCATAACTTAAAAAATTAAAAATAATAATGTAACCCGTGTTATAATGTTTTTTTATTATACCCCAAATGAAAATAGTCGTCGTATGAGTACCCACCTAACCCTCTGAGTGTGGGCTGGCTGCGTTTAACTCGTAGATAGTTTACATTAATAGGGCAAAGTTTAGCATCATTACGGTGATGATGTAAACAAATAACTGAAAGATGGAGTTACACCCTTCGCTTTATGACGCAATGTTAAATTATGTTTATCTATACCGTGTAAATATTTGCATTTATTTTAGTATCTCGTAGGTATTGGAAAATCAATAATGTTTCTCTTCGGAACTTAGAAGAAAATATAAATTTGAAGTATTTGTATTATTATTATTATTATTAATATTATTGATCGTTTACAACTTTGACAGCCAGTATCCATTGGACTTGAGATACATTATAATGTACTTGTAACTTGTTTTAATGAAGCTAGGTTAGGTAAAGAAATAAAAATACTACGAGCTTTTAAATTGTTTTCAATAAATTATTTAGTTTTAGAAAATTATAAAACAAAACATTTCTATTAACATTTTAATACGAGTGACACGATGTCGTGAAAAACCGAGAATGAGTTTTGAGCGAGACGCGTCTTTGTTTATTTTTTCTTCTTCCGCTCAGTTGTTTTCTTATATTTTTATTATAATATATTCATAACAAAATTATAAATTTTATAACAACAATGTACGTATATGCAGTGGTTTAGTGCTCAATTTTAATACATTTCGCCAAAGGTAAATGAGGAAACGACAATAAATAGTGGCGGTGGTGATGGTGGTGTGCGTATACAGCGAGTACAACACCGCTGCAGCTAGTGCATCTACATAATATTATTATACACAGACATTACGCGATAAATAATCACAGATGACTTACTATGGTCCATTGCATGTGTACCGTGTGGTATGTTATTATATTTTTAATGAACTCGTAGGTATATAATCCGTTATAAACGTATTATAGTCGGATATCCCTGTTAAAAACGTCGTCAACTATCAGTGTCGGCCTATAGCCCGCGATTGGGCCACTGGCCCAGTAATTTGTAATGGGCCCCAAGCTCCATAAAACCATAAAAACAATTTAACTAACTTTTGATACATTTAAATAAAATAGATATATTTTTAATTAAAAATAATATTGTGCACGTTAAACTTTTTTGTTATCATATATTATTAAAAACAAAATGTATAATTGACGACGTTTTACATGTTTATTTTTTACAATTTATTACACATAAAATAGGAAATAATAAACAACCTTAGTGTAAAAAAAAAAAGAATAATAACATTAATTTAATAAATTATAAACTATTGTTAAAATATTAAACAACTAAATTTTAATTTATTACAGACTAACATATTATTAAGTATTAATAATTTCATCTCTTTTTTTAAACTGAATGATTTTTTTTTTCATCTAACAGTCAAGTTAAAGGATACTGTTGTCTTATCGAATTTTTATTTTTGAAAATATTCGTTCACACTTAACTTAACGCATGTACGTGTATTTGAATACAATGCACAATTTGTTGAATAAACCAGACTATTCCGCTGCGATTCCAATAGAATTTGAAATTTTTCATTCACGACTCATAAGTCATTTAAATATGCATTTTGCCCATTTATCCTAGTCGGGAAGCCGATATTGAAAAATATTCAAAAGCCCTCTGCAATCGGTGGGTAGTCGGGTAGACCAGACCGACACTGCAAGTTATTGTCTTTTAGTATTTTAATTTTTAACAATAATATGTATATTATACAAAAACGAATGAACGCGGTTTTTATAGGCCGTACTGTAAGATGTGTATTATATTTACGTGCCTTTTAACAATTTATGATGTTCGCAGATTATGCGCACGATAATCGTAATATTTAGTACGTCATAGTATTAAAATAACGTCGTCGTCATATTAACTATATTATATTATGTTCGAAATATAATAACTATTTTACAATGTATGTTAATACCCTGTTAAAAAAAAAAAATAATAATAATAATACAATTTCATCTCTTGTATCGTCCTCGTTCGGAAAAAAAAAATTATGTGTTATATCCGTGTACATCAATATCATGTCTAACAGTCCTAAACACGAATTATCGTAATAAAATAATAAAAATTTAATGTCTACATTTTCATTGCTGATTTGTAGGTAGCGAATACAAAACAAGGTACCGACTATACATAGTGAAATAAACATTTTAATTAAGTAAGTGACGTTTTGTAATACAATAGGTAGTTTATTTGTTGGTACCATGAACTACTAATATAATATGTATTATTTCATATAAATAATTATTGTGAAACGCATCAAACACTCGGACGTGATTAAACAACACACATATTACATCCGCTCGTCAGTATCATATAGTGGACGCGGGTAATGGCTATATTATTATATAAGTATTTATATGTACAACGAGTACGGCGTACCTACTCAAAATTATTGTTTTTATTATAATTTAATATAAATCGTTTTCAAAATACGAATAAAAGTTAACCGCCTAGATGAGTGATAATTTGACTATCCGTTAAAAGGCCTAGTTTTACTTTTCTCTGCGGTCGGCGTCAAATATCGCGTTGTTTGAACACTCGTGACGTATGCCGTTTATACATATAATATTATACACGATAAATTACACGAGTGTTGTACCCAATAATGTCGTTAAATCATCTATACTGTGCCCGTAACGAATAATGACGATTCGTTATAGTAGTGGTGCGCATGACATTCGCCTATACAACCGACGTATATATCGTTTATTTCACAGTCTCACTAAACTTCTGAGCTTTTCGATAAGCCCCCCGACTGTGTGTACACTATTGGTGCGATATCGGAGTGAATAACGCCTATATGGGTTTGAAAAAAAAAACTATCTACTCAGACGAACAAAACGAATACCGCCATGAATTTCTTCGCGAACCGGGGCAAATCACATTAAACATTTCATACACCTTATATATATATATATATATATACGCAGAACTGTAGCTCAAATAAAATATTGCGCGTCTGCGGAAATAATATATGAAAATCGAGTGCGGGATTGAATATAACGGCGGCGGTGCCGATGCCGCTACATATTATACACTCGATCCCGACTGGAACTCGAACTAAGTGTGTATAATATATTTGCACGTGACAATCGTGATATCGAGATTGTAGTAACTGACGGAGTTAAAAATATAATATATCCGCGGAACGTGCACGTACCCGGGGCATCGTGAAATCTGATGCAGGGGTTATCGATTTCCTTTACCGGAAAAACGTATGTATTGGCGGTTTAACGGGTATTATTATACGAAATTGACAGCCTGAACTCTGCTGGTTCCTTCGTTTTTTTTTTCTCTCTCTAATCGGACTTGTTTATTAATAAGTTCTGAAAGATAGAGTGTAAACTACCGCTATACGTTTACACGCGGTTACATAGGTCCGAAAAAGCTAACGGAACCGTGATGATGGAAGGCTTTCGTCTCCCCTCTCCCTGCACTATCGAAGCACTATACCAAACAATTTCTATTCGTAATTTACAAATATTTATTTCAAGGTTAAGTACTGCTGCCCAATTGTAACTTTTAAATATATATTTTAAGTATCTAGTCGTCGAAAACTTCTTACAAACGATGAATCAGTTGTCATTATATTTGTAAGGTATATAGTTAAAATAAATAGGCCAAAATCGGAAAACCGATTTCAACATTATTTCCTGTCGAAATAATAATTATTTGCTGACTGAATTTTATTTTATCCATCGAAACTTTTATGTATTCGTTCAAAGTATTAAATATTGAAGTCTCAACATAATGATAACTATTATCTTTTCTAAACCAATAATACTTTATTCACTTCTTAGAATGAAACTTTCTTTTGATTAACATAGTAACTAATAAAAAAATATACACTGGTGTATAAAACTACTAACCGTAAACAAAAATATAATATAGAACAACATTATTGGAATAAATTGAATATACCTAAAATATATTATGACAAAAATATGTAAAAAATAAACACGTACGAAAAATAATTTTACTGCTCAAAGTCAACGCAAAAACACTTCTACCCATGAACTCTCAATATTTATTCACTTTAATTAATATTCTTAACTAGTTATCTTATTTAATTACTATGATAAATAATAATAAAATAAATATTTTTAAATAACCGACAATTTTAATAATGCAGAAATGTCTATTGCTCTAAATAATATTTTAAAAATAAAATAACATAGGTTAGGTTTAAACATAGAATTCAATAAAAAATAATAAAACGAAATCTCAATCTTTATCTACAGTCAATAAGTTACAAAAAAAAAAAACTAATAAGGATTAGTAAAAATAATCTTTTTTTGGCCAAATGGCCTATACACAAATACATTTAAACAATGTTATTTTTTCATTAAAATTATATAAATGTGATTGAGTAACTTATTATTAAAGCTAATGTTACAAGTCAGATTATGTTTTTTAAACTTAAATCAAATCTTAGTTTTAAGTTAAAAATAAACGAATGATTTATTTTGTTTTTGTTTTACTGTTTATTAAGTATACTCAAATAAACTACTCCTTTACGAGTTTTTTGTTTCATTTTCATTGTTCGTAGTTCGTGCAAAAAAATTGCTGGGGCTTAAATATTTTGTTTAAGAGAATGTTTTAAAAATCCTTTAAGCACGGTAATTAACAAATACAAATAAATTATGTTTATTATGTGTACAGTAATTAGTTAGTATATCCCACAAGCAAAGTAAAGAAGAATTTTAATCAAAATAGAGAAAGGTACTTAAAATAGCTTTTGATTATGCTTAAAAAATGTATATAACTATAGCTTAAAATTTTTTATATTATCAATTGTTTCATATTTAAATTTGTGTAATCTAGTTATATCTATATAGAATTATTATAGTACCTACAATTTATATATTTACTGGATAAATAAAAGAAATGTGAAGCTTAATTCAAGATATTTTTCTGAACTAATTTTATTGTTTTGAAAATAATACAAATTATTTCAAACATTGTGTTTTAAAAAATAGTTACACACTGGTTATTAAAAATTAGTAATATAGTGTTGATAATACACCATGTATGCATATACTATACAATTTAAAAAAATAAAATAATAATTTAATTTTTGCTGTAGTTAGTAATATATTCAAGTTAATTACTCGATAGTTTATTTTATAATATTAATTATAAATGCTTATACAATAATTAATTTATTAAATGATTTTTTTCAAATAACCCGCAATTATACTATGAATTTAGATGGATAATCCTATGAAAGATTGTATAGAGTTATTTTTTTTCAAATATACAATAATAACAATTATATAATATCATATATTATGTTGTAGTTAGGTGATTAATACTCAACTACGATATGTATTTATTGTACGTATGTTATCTACCCTCGGTAGGTCAGTAGGTATTGTGAGTGCTCATAGTGATTTCTACACAGTGTGTGGATTACAAAATAAATCATAATTTCTTTTAAAAATAATATTAGCTTACTATATTTAAGGTGATCAGCCTTCAATATTTTAACCATACGTCCGGAAAAACTGTGGGAATATTCAAAACTAACCTGTAGATAACTACAGAACTATATAATATAAGTATGGAACAAAAATAAATGAAAAACAAAACACTGTTAAAAGTAAAGTATTGTCAAAACTGAAAAAAAAATTACATAACATAATTATACTATTATAATGGCATGTTTTTGTGATAACATGATTGATTTCAATATCAATTGCCGAGAGAGCAAATAGGCTCGGCATGAATTCAACTGTGAAAAAATAACTGATGACATTGTGTAAAGCATTATTCATTGAAACAAGAAAAAATTGATTATATGTATACATATATATATATGTATGTATGTATTATATAATATGTATATGTATTCATGTACAAAACAAATGTATACACATTGAGGTAGGAGTAACGATAAAAGAGAGGAATGCAAATAAAACTATTTTATTACAATTGTTTTTGAGGGATGTTGTTTCCGGGCTGGTTCCAGCTGGGGAAAAAAACAATTTATTTCTTCATATAGGTGCTACATCATGGCTTTCAATCCCTCTAGCGATTTTGATTTCATTTTAAATATTAAGTTTTTATAATATCGATTTAGAGTTGGCCATAAAGTGCTGTTGGCATTTGCAACGATGGGAATTCGTCCAAACAATGCGTGCATTTGGTTTATTATCAATTTTATCAATCAATTGAATTCTTGTGTTTTGTGTTATGAATGAAATTACAGTTTAATACTAAGTTGATATATTTTGACATCTTTTCCAATTATATATTAATTATACCTAACTATAATGATAAAATGGCATAACCTATTGAGTACTTACTTATCTTTGAATTCCTATTTTATTTCCAATAACAATAATAATAATAATAATATATAAAATGTGAAGACCTGTATTATAGCTACATAATATTTATAAAAGTTGATAAGAATAAGATAAAATAAATATGAGAATAGAAAATTGATTATTTAATGAAAAAAATTGTCCACAATGACAATGTGTGGCATACGTATATTTTCCAAAAAGTAATATTTATGTACACATTATATAGCCGATTGTTTTAAACTTTAATAAACAACACCGTCCTTTCATTCAAATCTTAGTAAGTATTCTTACAATTCTTTTTATAGACAAAAACAAAAACTATAAAATTACAAAAATGCATATAGGAACAATATTTAGTATTTCTAGATTAATCATAAAAAACCGAGTGTATTATACTTGCTGTTGGCCATATTATTATTGATGAAAATATACAATGGTTATGACAATGGTTCGTGTTATCCTTGCTAAAATGTCGTTTTTAAAGTGTAAAATAAATAATGGGTATTCAAGAATATGACAAAATATTTAACTACATAATAATAATAAAGTATTTTAATAACACGCATGTAGAACTAATTAGATAGATAATAATAATAATAAAAAAAAAATCACATTGTTTAAAAGTAACTTGTGACGTACATTTTAATATTTTATGTGAGTATATAACCCAGCATAACCATACAAAAACCTCTACACCGGGCAGCTATTTGACACTAATTCTAACTATTAAAATATGAATTGTGTATAACATAATAGTCATAATACGTTTAGAGCATTTTAATATAATAATATAATATAGTCAATATATTGTAATGTATTTTACAATCAAACCAATGTTTTCAAATAACAAGATGACGTAATCAATTGGGTAATTAATAATTGTAAACCGTTTTTATAAGAAGTCAAGTCCTCAAGTCATTGGATTGACATTGAAGTTCAATTACGAATACGAAAAAATAGTGTCAATTCAATACAATGCACATGCGTGTACTAAAATACTATACGTACAGTTCCTTTAATGTCAACATACATATATATACATACATACATACATACATACATACATACATACATTACCCCGATATGCGAACAAGGAATCATTAGAGAAAGAAATAGAAGATCCCCAGCTGAGCGATGGAATTGAATTATATGAACGCACGTCAGCCAAGTCACGGGTGATTTTATAGAGATGGGAAGGTAGAAGTCTAATAGAGTATGAAATCCGATAAATTCGCCGTTTTATATTCAACCGACGAAATGGCGTAGGGTGGAGTAGGGATAAAAAGCCGCCCTCCACGTGAAATCCTATCGGACAGCCAGTACCCAATGACGTCTAAATTGACATTTCACATACGTAACAAACTGGTCTTTACTAGTTTGAAATGAAAATATATTAAAGTACATTAAAATTCAATAGTCAAAACTCTCAGGAAATTTCAAGAAATAGGAACAATTCCTATACTGACGATATAATAAAAGGTACAAAGCGTAGTTTCAAAATCATATTTTAATAAGTACCGATTGATTTATAAATTATACAAGTACACGATGTGGTATTATTTTAGTTTTTAATAAACCAATCAGTAAGTAAAGAAAAAGTCTGCTGTCCAAAAAGTTACCAACACGGTAAAGTGGAAAATTGAATTAAATTACAATCAATGGCGATATAAATAAATTATTATCATTGAAATGTCAGACTAATTAAATATTGAAATATGAATAATTAAACATTATTACCATAAAATAATGAAGCTAGCTGAATTCATTGGCATTATGCATTTGAAATAAATGAACGGAGAAACTTTCTACTTATATATTACAATTAATACATATAACACAACAATTTAAAAAATAAGATTAATATTTGATTTTCGTTAAGTACTGACATAAAATATTTAAACAGTAAATATTTGTTTTCAAAAAATCTGCGATTTAAAATATTTATTAAGCTACAAGAATAATATATTATGTATGTATAAATATTAATGATTTATAAAATTCGTATATACTAACATGAAATGAGGTAAATAATAGTAAAGGTAACGGGCAACAGGTACTTAATATTAAAGTATAAGTTCAAATATTTGTATCGATAATCTGTATGAATTTTATATTTTTTTTAAAAGTTATAAAAATATTATTAAAATATTATAATTACTATGAAAAAAAGAGAACCAATTAAAATTATCTCTAACCGAGTTTTCAATACTTATTTAAATTCTTTCACATTAGCATAAGAAATTATTTTACTTATTTTTATTTTTAGTTGAATACGATAATATCCCATGGTCGGGGCGAAGCTTACCAAAAATGTTTATTTTGCTATATCGGATTAACATATTATCATTCACTTTTTATTAAACAGTTTTAAACTTAAATCGCATATTTAAAACCAAAACTTCGACAACAGAATATATTTTATATTAATTTGTATTGAATAAATATAAAACAATTTGAAATCGAAATTAATCGAAAAAATCATATACTTGCTATATTCTATAAATCTGTGTATAATAAGTAATCAACTGCAATTTTTTTGGACTATTATTTTTAAAAAGTAAAAACAATATAAGGAAGTTTTAAATTTAAAATATTTCAGTACACTCGTTATAATTAGGAATAAAGTAGCTAAAAAATTACAAAACCAATAACTCCTATGCTATAAATAGGAGACAATTAATGTTTACTCCTTAAAACAACTTATTTAAATTACAGTTTATAAATTAAATGGCAAGTACGTAGCGTCAAGTTTGAAACAGCATTAAAAATATAAATCGTAGATTTATAATTGTTACAGTAAGTACCTGCTGAAGACAGCGGGAAAATGTTCGTATATAATATATTATACTGAATTAAAAATTAATCTTTATTGTTTTCTATGTACTTACGAAAAGGGCACTAAAACAATCTACCCGACCAATTATACGAAATCCTTTGTCGAATCATACCGAACGGCATTATATACAGATTAATTAAATAAGCAGTGAAAAAAAAGGTGAATAATTGTAAATAAATAAATCAGTAGTTAAATATCAAGTTAAAAAAAAACATGTAGGTATAAATGATAAATAATGTAAAGATTTAATTTTTTTATGTACATATTATTTTTTTACATCGCCTGTTGGAGTACACAATAATAATTGTTCAACCATTAAAACTTGATATTTTAAAGTTTATTTCCCAATGATAAAGACATGTCATCTACTCGTTATTTATCATAATAACTTAAAAGTGTGAAGCCTCCACAAAGCACTTTCCACAACGTCACACGTTTTTATGAGGCTTCAACATAAATATATATAAATATGTGTACAAAATATATATGTATTATAATTTAATAACCTACTCGCGTACCCCCCTCGCTGTCAAACCTTTGAACTGATATAGGTACTCGCAATAAATAATTATAAATCGAAATTTAATTATTATTTTTTTTTTTTTTTTTTTTTTTTTAATATCTGTTTCACCTGCAGTATTCGAGTATTTCCGAGCTCAGTATTATATTTAAAAATCAAATCAATTCAACAACTATCTAATTTTTACCAACGCGATATCTAGTAAGCTATAATATATATATATTTTATTTTATATACTATCGATACGTAGGGTATATTCATGGTTTAAATTAAATTTTTGTCCGTAATTTCAGCTGTTATATGTCACACCTTTTATCATAACCGATTTAATCATTTTTTTTTTCGTACATAAGCAGTTTCTTCAACTAAACTTTAATTACATTTTTCGACGGAGAAAAGAATCTACTATATTAATCTACTTTATTACTTTATCCATCAAATAAGCAGCTGATTACTGGGTCACATTATCGTAAAAAAAAATCTGCGTGGAGAACGTTAAAATGCAATGACTGAATGTCCTATTATTAATTACATTATACTTAGTACATATTTTGATACTTCAATATTTTTTTGGTACTTAACTCTTATATTGTAAAACCTATGTTAATATATTGCATAATGCTATATCTTAAATGAAGCTTTTGTGGAGTCAAAATATCACTTCTACAAATAACATTGATTTTTTTTTTTTAAAAATCATAAGACTATATAAAATAAACTATAGTTTTCTTTGTGGGAGAGGGCAGAATTAATCCGATATAGTGTGTCGATCTACAAATTAAAACAGTCATCAACCACTCTGCTTATTCATTGTAAGTTTTTAAATAGTTTTATGCATACGAAAACTTTATTATGATTATTTGTTATTTAAAGATAACGTTATACTTTGAATAGCTATAGAAAAATATTGCTTATATAGTAATAAATAATAATAATATAAAAAAAAACTTAGTCCGTGAACTTTTTAACATACTATGCACTGTAAGTCTAATCTGAATATCTCAATGGTATAGTTTTATTAATAATTTCATTGTAGCTTACCTCGTTAGTGTTCCAGCGATGTCTTTGAACAGGAAAATGCTCAGCACGTGGCAAACTCTCCAAGTTATCTGGCAATTTAATTGGTTCTCCTTCTGAAAATGTAATTAAACGTTCATGGTATGATAAATACTTTATGTTTATAATCGTTTAATGGATATATAACACATTAATTACACAGTATTTATATAGCATACTTAGATACTATTAACAATTTAATGACATTTCAGAAATATCTAAATCAAAGTATTTATATATTTAAAACAAATTGTAGATGAAACTCAATTCAAAAAAATGGGTATTGCTTTGCTGTATAGTGGAGATGGAGAGTAGGTCACTGGTCACTAAAATGGATGTGTTAAATTTGAATGCAATGACGGGTATCAAAAATTTTATGAATTTTCAACTTCAAAATTCCTTGCAAATTTTCGCGATTTTGATATATTTCGTAAATATTTGAACTTTAAATGCTTATAAATAAAAATTGTGACTAACGATTTTTGATTATTTTTTTCTACTACGATAAGTACAACTTATAATAAGCCTTGTATTAAATTTTAAAGATTTTTTGGATAGCCAAATTTTTTTTATCGGCATTTCAAGAAAAAAATTAAATTAATATAATATTATTATGAATAAGTTAAGCACACTGAAAATTAACAAAACAAGTGCCTATTTATAAACAAAGGGATGTTTACAATAATTATAATAATATTTCATTGTATGTCCCTGTAATTCTATTATATAAAAACAAATTACGTCTTATGCAAATTAAAAAAAAAAAAATGCTTATGAATATTTTATCTGACTTTATAAAATATTTTAAATTACGATTTAAGTTCAAAACTTTAAACTTTTAAATACGTTAAAAGATAGTTTGTTATATAATTAATTTTCTAAGAACGGATAAACAATTTTATCCGTCTTCAAGTTATTTATTCAAGAAATAGTGTTCCATAACACGTAACATAATTTAGAAAGAAAAAAAAAATCAATAGGTTGTTATAATTTTAACAATGATATCATTAAAATTAAAAATTGTAATTTATTTTATTTACTTATGAAAAAAATATTTCAGTTTATACTTTTGTGCATATAAATTTTTTTTTAATTATTAAACATTTAATTTGAAAAACTTAATACAAACTACGTCTATAAATTATTGGGTTAAATATTTTAGGGATTGTTCGTTAGTAATTATAAGTTATTTATAAGCTAGCTTGTGTATACATAACAAATAAATAAATGCATACATATTTAAAGTCGTTTTATTCATTTTTTCATGTATTATACTTAGATTATGCCTTTGTCTATAACTACATAAAGTCTACTCCTATGTAAAATATAACATGAAACGCTTATATTTTTAAAGTAAATGCATTAAGACACGTCCTTTTCTTAACAAAGTATAAAAATTATGACCATGTAATAGAACATAAAAGGTGTAAAATGGTATAACACTAAAATAAAATGCCGTATTTCAACACCACTATAATTATAGTTATAATAAATTCAAGTTTTCTAAGTTCAATATTTCAATATTCGTATTATATAGTACTATGGGGTAATAAAATAAAAATTTTCGTTATTTAAATTTAGCATAGAAGTGTATAATATTTTCCTCAATAACATCGTTTTACTTTTTTGAGTAGATAAGTTATTAAAAACGGTGATAAGATAACCGTATAACGAGCATAATATTACTTATTAATTATTATAAAATGTATAAGTATTATAAATACAGACTATCAATATTTAGTCGAATGAAAATCGTGTGATACTATCTATAGTTTTTAAATAAACCCAAAATGTGCTTGTCATGCCATCTCCCTCATTTATTTATAGTTCATTAGTCATCACTAATGAATTCCAAGCATACATTTTATATTATAATGATATTTATTTAAATTGATATTGATCACATTATTATTCTATTAAACTAGTAATTATAACTATAGTTACTTTAGTTATGTTGTCTTAATGAGACTTTAGACAGATCTCTGCTTCATTAGGGATTAAGTCGCAGTAAACTTATCAACGAACTCACACTTTGAGTTGTTACAATAATAATTACTAACGCCGAAACCTCTGACGGGTTTTTAGCATTACTACTCGTATAATTACAATATTATTAATTAGGTTTTTTGCGAACAAAAGAAAAAAAATTATTTAATTAGTATTAATTTTACAAAAATATATGCAATTAATCATTTAAGAAACATCAACATTTATACTAAAATAATGACTAATATTGCATAGTTTAATTCTACCGCATTTTGAATAAAATAAAATATAATTATTAATTAGTAAAAACAATAAATTTTATTGTGTTGGTTTGTTTCCGATAACATTTTTTTAGATAATTTGAGTTACATATAATGTGATTGAGTTAAAATACTTTATACTAGGTGACAAATAATTGTATTATTTCCTGAAAATGTACATTATAAATTTATCAGAATTATCTTAAAAATTAAAGTATACAAACATGACGTTACTGTCGTTACTACTACAAAGTCCTTTTTTCTTCTTAAAATTTGATAGTAGGTTATATTACTGTAATATTATTAAAGACAACAGAGTAAAGTATATGATTCTGAACGCTAAGTTTACTATGTTATACGTCAGTAAGACAGAGACAACTGCACTGAACAAATGCGAGTTTAATGTCCTCTTAATAAATTTAAAAAAATAGTTTTTCAAAACGAAAATAAGTTATAATGAGTAAGTACTCATAAAAATGGCTTCTTCATGGTTATCTTAACTCATACGAGTAAACCTTTAAAATTTGTAATACCCAATTTATTTTTCTTCTGTTAAATAACTATAGGTTACAACCTAAGCTGTTCAAAAAACTGTTTTTATAGTATTAATTATAATTAGGTTAATACGTGATTAGGCAATAATAAATGCTTTAAGACTAATGTAAATGAAGTGTTATAAATTCATATTATATATAATGATTTCACAATAAAATCACATTAAGATATAAAATAATATTGATCTTTATATTCTTTTTTAGTGTTTAATTTTATAAAATTAGAATAAATGCTAAAAATGTATTATTTTCGTTGAAACTTCGATTATAAGAAATTCAATCTAGAACAATATTTTAATATTCACAGTTGGACTTTTTAAGTTATATTTTTTGACGAATTTTTCCATTTAAAAAGTGCCTTTTTTACATTCCACAATACTATTTAATTTCTAAGAATCTACAGTAAAAATTACAATTTTTGAAATTATATTCAATTTTAAGTTTGACTAATAAAATTTTTGGTTTTTATAAAATAATAAAATTGGATATTGTAGACTATGAACCAAGTTGTATGCAATATGAGAGTAAACTAATCAGTATATTATTATAATTATTATATTTAAATATTAAATTAAATATATAACAATATGAACATTGTAAACATACGAATATAAAACATAATAATTTAAATTGTATTTAATTTAAATGATGGGTTAGGTTCTCATTTTTATATACCCATGCATTTTAATGTATAAGTACATATATTTAATTTATTCACCATAGAAGTATGCGAATTAGTTGTGTCAGTAAAAATAATAATAAACATATTGAAACTTATAGATACATTTATACCTGTTAACAAATACCTTTAAAATAACAAACTTTTGCATATTAATAATTAATTTAACTTTATGTATAAGTATTATAGGTACCTATCCAATTTCAAGTAGTTACGTTATAAATAATGATGTTCTATAATTTTATGATTTTAATCGATGCCTAATAATTATTATTACAATTATGTTTTGATGTGTTTATCATCTGTTATACTATTTTTTATCTCTGCAGAATACACGTACAACATAAAAATCCGTAGGTACACAACTATTCGCATTGGTTTTATTCTAGGTGTATCGAACGTTTGTCATAATATAATACAAAACGGTCGTTGCAATTTCGAATACCCATTTTTCATTAAAACTGTACACATTTGCCATGACAGTGTCTATAAGTGTGTTACCAATATACACCCGATGTTTATCTAAATTGCAATGTTGGTTAATAAATCGCAGTGTGAAAAATAAGCCAGATATCTAAATCATGGGCTGTATTTGACAGTTTACGAATTGCATTTGTAAATAACATCATGGTTGATTATATTTTCACTGTTTACCCCGAAGGGGTTTAATGTATTTTACTGTTCACATTTTTATTTTTAAATTTTGATATCTAAACGAATCTAGAAACGATGTACCTACCTACCTACCTCGAAAGAAATGTAGATTTTAATTACGATTTCATTAAATCAAAAGAACATTACTCATGTAAATTTCTCTGTTCGACCGTTCAACAAGCCACAATTTATCTTGTTATACAATTCATTTCAATTAAAGTGCATACTTAGGGAAAAACTATTTAAAGTGTTTTTAAAATTATCATAGTTTGAGAAATTAAAATAGTATTTGATATAAATATTAATATTATTGATAATGCAAATGTATCTATAAAAATTACTTAAGCTTATACCAACAGAATATTAGACATATTTCAAGACAGTATTGATTCTCGTTTGAATGGATTATTCCATTTTATCCCGTGACAAGCAATTTATGCACTAAGAC
Organism: Rhopalosiphum maidis; assembly: GCF_003676215.2. Classification (NCBI taxonomy): domain Eukaryota; kingdom Metazoa; phylum Arthropoda; class Insecta; order Hemiptera; family Aphididae; genus Rhopalosiphum; species Rhopalosiphum maidis. The sequence goes on from NC_040879.1 coordinate 47,420,135, forward strand.
TGTTCATTGTATTGCGTAATTTTTGAATATGATAGGTTATTGGAACTTTTATAGTATTAAAAAAAAAAAAACTAAAAAAATATATTACTTTGATTTAATGGAATGTGATTGTTTGCGTGGGCGTGAGTTTGTAGATGTATTCTCGTGTGGTGTTGTTGACTGTACAGTGTGACTGTTTCACCCGTACAATATTCTGCAGTGAACGACTCATGACGACTGGACATTTTTTTTATTACCTGAAAACAAAACCGAACATAATGTATATTTTAAACTTTGTGCTAATAAATAATTTATTGTACATATTATGGGTAAGAGCTATTTAGTAGTTATTAGAGTCAAAATGACCATATTACTATTGTGTAGGTACATATTATTCAACAGTTTCCCTCATCTGGAAGTTATAAACACGAATAAAAAAGTTACATAATAATATAACGTTGCACTAAAAACCGTTAAAATTCTGCCAAATGTGCTCTTAGTACTAAATGCCACATTTTTAACCTCAACCTGCAGCCAAAGTCCCCGATTCTCACATTCAACTCAAAACAAAGCCATATGCCAAAGCTAATAAGTTTCTAATAATTCAAATTTACCCAGATAATATGTCCGATATTTTTCTCATTTCATTTCAAATCTAATTCATTAATGAGACCTTTAACTTCCCTATTTTAATAATGTTTTAACATTCAAATTTTGTTATCAGTTTAATACAATTAATGTCATAATTATAATATCGTGGACCAAATTTCATCATTAATATTTGTTTTCCTAATTTAATAGTTTAGTATTATGTATTGATTGATTAGTTTATACTTAAAATTATAATTTTCAAAACTAAAGAAGTTATACCGAGTTTATTAAATAAAAAATAAAACTAATAACACTACGATTTGTCACTCATCTAATAATGTTAGGACATTCGTAGGATACCTAAAATTTAATTTTGAGCTTCTATGGTCTCAACCGATAACTGTAATCTATAAGTTATTTCTTATTTCGGCACGGGATTTAGTTTAGGAACTTAGAAATTGGTTGAGTGAATCGAAAAATTCAACTGTTTTGTAGTTTTGTACCTCACTTTAAGTTAGATTACAACGTTTAAATGAATAAACTTGCTTCACACTAAAATATATATGGTAAAACTACTAATGTATTGTAATGTTATTAATTACTAAATTACATCCTTAAAAAGATCTAAACTACATTTATAATAAATTTTACTTTATATTATTCCATAAATACATATTTTATGTATCCATTACATTCAATATAATTGATCACCAATTGAAATAATGAATACATTAAAATGAATATTCTATGCACTATGTAGAGTTGTAGATACTATGCAAATTTGAGTCTTTCGCGATATCACGCTTTTGAATAATCGTATAGTCATTTGAATTACCTACGATAATTCTAATTATGAGATCGTGTTTTATTTCGATTGTCACATCGATAATATAATTCCGCTAAACATCTAAGGCTGTGTGTGAAATCATTGTTATGGCTTATTGGTCAAATTATTATTGTTTAATTTTAATGACACCTACATAAAAAAAACCATATACCTACCTACCGTTACAGTACGTTATTACGTTTACGAGCAAGTACCTATATTTAGCTCTCGTACGTGTTTTTAATCATTTTATTTGGTATATTTATCGAATTGTCGGTTAAATAATACGTTGCTGTGCAGAGCAATTTAGATATATATTTTAAACAAATTGACAACACCATATACTAGCAACAACATTACCTCGAGTGCATATGTAAAATAACGCTATGATATATTATTATTATTTGCATACCTATACGCACAATAATAATATAATATGTACATTGTACATTGTATATCAAACATAAAGTGCAAATGTATTTCTTTCATACGGATATTTCGCTATAAACATTGAATTTACTTGGCACGTCTCGTCTTTGTCTTCGCCAAAATGTTTTTGAGGTCGACACTGTGTCTCCGCGGTTTACACGGACATTATTTTGTGAATACACTTCGTGCATCCATATTATTATTCTATTGATAGTGTATAATGTATAGGTAGGCAAACGGTGCACTGTGTTTTTTAGTAACAAATCAATTGTAAATAAATCAATATTCAAAAGCTTACATATTATACAATAAATGTGAGTATAATAATATACACTTAAACGTCATGTGTACGCGATATATATGTATGTATAATATATTTACGTAATAACTTATTATATTATACGGAGCGATATATTTTGCACTAATATAACTAGTTAACATCAAGCCATATTTTAAATCATAACACAAACACACACACGCACATTATTATACTATTCCATTTGAACCAATCGCGCAGTATTCACCATTTACGCAAACATATTATTAACTGTGTTGTTTCTAACCTATAGTAACTATCAACAATCAAAGTAAATAAACGATGATGGTGTTCTCCTTTGTATACATAGGTACCCACTGCACATCATATCCCACGATATCGTTAAACATTATTGAAAAGCTGTTTAAGTTAGGACTTAAGACATGTTATTTACCGTTCATAATCAACATTATTATTAGGGTCGGAATATTAATGCGTTGGTGCATTTCAAAGAAGTAATGGAAGACGAAAGCATATTTCAGAATATACACAGGATACCTATGTATTTTAGGTGAAATGGGCATGATTATAAAGTTGTTATAGATTTTAATCGAATTATTATAAATAGCATCTGCAACAGACTGAAACTTATATGGTAGGTCCCATCGCACATTACATTTAAGTAAAGCTTCTTTCGTTTTTAAAACGTTTAAAACGATTCTCTAAGTATCGTACTTATTTATTTTATTTTTGGTTTTATTTTGATTGTTTAAAACCGTCAAACCACATTTTTAGGTGGACAAAACTCTTACATCACCACAAGATCACCACAGAAGGTAGAGTAGGCGTGCGTCATTCTAGTTTTTACACGTATAATACAAAATCAATATATTAAAAACCTATAATAATAATAACAACTTTAATTTTGGTTATGAACTTTCTCCTCGTTTTTGCGGCGATTATACATCAAACTGTTTTCGGGACCCGGATGCATTCCCAATGTCCACAAAAAATAGTGTATTTTAAAATTACCTACCTACTGATTTACTTAATAGTTTTAAAATGGTTAATATTTATCGTATAGGTACATTACTTCAACTCTGACTATACTGATTGCAGTATGAAATCAAATCGGGACATTATATTATTGGGTGGTTTATGGATAAAATGAGATTACTTCCTAATGTATACGTCGTGGTATCACAAACGGTATCTTTTCTACAACTTATTAAAAAAGTTTACATCAAAAACTCACGCTTTAAAATAGTAACGCACTGTAAACGCTGGACAGTAAAGTTTTTAAAGCGTAACTACTTATATGACTATAATTTGTATGTTTATTTTTGGCTTCAAAGTTTGATTTGAATCCAACCATTAGAGTTTCTCTAAATTCTAATATTTAAGCAGTATAATAATTTATATTTTGAACGTAATATTTTAAATTACTGAAAATTAAATTCAGTCGCATTTGTGTAATAATCAATTATTTGTTTTATTTCTGTTTCCAAATCATGCTAGTTATGAAAATAATATCAGATGTAGGCAGAACTGTGTGATATATTCGTAATCAAATACTTATAATACAATCTAAATAGATTGTTGAAATAATTTCAACGACTTGTGTCCTCGCTTGAAAATTAGATTTACTGAAATTCAAAAACTCTCTAAAGTTTAGATTCATCAAATATATTACTAAAAGAACTGTCAACATAATTTCTGTATATTATTGAAATGCAATTATCAACACTTCGTTAATTTTTTTTCTCATAAAATCGATTGTACAGTTATGTAACATTACAGGTCTTTTACGCCAACTTATTTATCCTGGTAAAGGCTGGTTTTATGATTAAAATAATTTTTTATTGTTCTTATCATACATTTTTGCAATATATCAAAATAATTTTAATTTAACTTCTTATTACATTATAAGTAACTTATAAGTGTTCAAAAAAATAAGTTAATTATTTGATTGAGATTAGAATTTGTGCTCCACTAACTAATTTTCAAAGTTATGATAGTTTGTCTATATCAAAGTATAATTTTTATGTTTTTATGATAATATTACTCTCTTTTATTTTTACTCTATATTATATTTCCATAGAAACATAATATATTACCAAGCTATATAGCTTGATTGTTAGATTAAAATAAAAATGTTAAAATCTTTTAGCACTGAAATATTTACTAAATTACATATGTTTTATATTGATAGCTAATAAGTAAACAAGTAGGTATAGTAATATATTATAATATGGTTATATGGTTAACAGATTTATTTTACGTTATTTATAAAAAAAAAAACTGTACTCAAAGCATTTAATTTAAGTACTTTTTAAATCAATATTAGTATACAAATATTGACAACACGTACATATATTATTACAATTTTCAATCTCTGAATACAACAATAATGTATAAGATGTATCAACTATCAAGAATCGAGACAAATGATAATCTATTTCTATAAAAATAAACCTATTAGTTTTTACTTTATAGTATTATTGAATTATTGTAGATTTTACTCGATACCTATAAATAAAAACCACTTTTGACAATTGCTTATCGATTGTTTAAGTATTTGAATAAGTATTATTACTATAACAAATTATTTATTTATTATAAAAACATTTTAAGTTTTACAATTCTAGTAAAGCTTGAAAGAATATGATTTTAGATTCTACACTTAAGAAAATATATTAGTTTTCCAATATTTTGTTTTATGTGCTCGAAAAGTTTTAAAAGAATTGGTCACGGTTGACAATCTTAATTAGTTCAGTAAAAGTAATCTAGTATTTTCTAAAATTGTTGAAACAAAAGAAAAATTATAGAAAATCTAACCTAACCTAATATAACCTATTTTTGATCATTAAAATATTAAATTTTCTTTGACGTTAGACAAACTTGAGTCATTAATTTTTAAAGCTTAAATTAATATTTTTATAGGATTTATTTAGTTTATAAATACGGTAACATTTAAATACTGTATTAAATAGTATATATTGTAATGATTTATCATTTATTTCAAATGTAGATAATACGATAACTTTTATGTTAAACTAGTCAAGCATTCAATACCGAATTTCTATGCCTTATATTTTAAATTCTGAACGGAGTGATGAATGTATTGATTTTACAACGATGTGTGTTTTATTTTTTTATTTTTGTGTCTGTCATCACGTTTTGAAGTAGTAATAATTCTTCGATTTTTTTGACTTCAGCCTCTCTTTGAAAAGGAAAATTCATCTAGTTGGTACTTTGGGGGGGAGGGGGGTCAAAAGTAAACAATTTCCAGTAGTTTTCAAAAGCGTCGGGAAAACCCGGAAAAAATAACGGGAATTTTTACGCATAACTACTTTTCGAAAAAATCGATTTTTTGATTTTGCTTTAACTCAAAAACGAATCATTGTAAATACTTGAAATTATCACCAAATGTTATATAAAAGCGTTATCTATTTACGATTGAATTTTCAAAATATTTTGACCTTTTTTAGACGATTGAAATTTTCTACTTTTCTAAGTTTTTTTTCTTGAAATGCCGATAAAAAAAAATTTGGCTATCCAAAAAATCTTTAAAATTTAATAAAAGGTTTATTATAAATTGTACTTATCGTAGTAAAAATAAAATCGAAAATCGTTAGTCATAATTTTTGTTTATAAGCATTTAAAGTTCAAATATTTACGAAATATATAAAAATCGCGAAAATTTGCAAGGAATTTTGAAGTTGAAAATTCATAAAATTTTTGTGATTTATACTTAAAGTTCAAAAATCTAATACAAGGTTATCCATAGGTTTTCCTTCAAGTAACTGTAAAACAAAATTCCAGCGTCAATATAGAAAACATTTTATGAGCGTATGAAATTTAATTTTTTACGAAATCGCGTAATATAACGATAGGTATATTACAATTTAAATATAGGTAATAATATAATATATCCAACTAATTATCATTAACTGACAAATCATCTCCGTTCAGAATGAATCGTTTTCGCATACAATGATACCCGTCATTGCATTCAAATTTTAGTGACCAGTGACCTACTCTCCATCTCTACTATACAGCAGAGCGATACCTACTTGCCCACTTTTTAGTCTTACACATATACACAAAGACATTTTTCGAACTTTTTAATACACAAGTACCTTACAGATAATCAATAAACTGCAGTTTTAATGCTCGGCACGATCATTCATTTATAAACTATAAATATCATTTTTTATTAAATTAATTAAATGCATATAAATCATTGGTTAATACATTTAATTATATTGCATATTATTATTCCAATGATAAAGATTTTATACCACTATATAACTTTTATAATACTTAATAAAGTTGATTTATGGTTTCAGGTTATTTTGTCAAAAATAAAATGTCTAAAGATAATAAAATATATTCAAACTTAAGTACAAAAAAAAAAAAACACAATGTCGATGGTACATTGTTGCCAAAAGAAACATCGTAAATTTTATAATTGACAATAGTTTATTGATTAGTAATAACATAAAATAGATAATTCGGTTTGAAAGGAGAGAATTTAATCCACTATTTACACAAGGTGATTCACTAAGCATGCTTGCCCTATTTTTTTTTTAATTTAAAAAGAAATTCTTTTAACTTAAATAATACGCACATTCTATACTACAGGTGTATTATCACAAAATACGTTAAGAAAAATATCGATGATTATAAAAACATATAATATATTAATATACTTTATGATTCTTATTTTAAAATTAGTAACCAAAATCAATAGTATAATTATCATTTTATATGATATATTAATATATTATAGAGTAAATACAGGAATTCATTACGCATGTTTACATACATTTTTCCTTTAGTAATAAATTTATTGAGATTATGATTTTAGGAAATTTTATATTATTTTAGGGCTATATTTTTAACTACTTAAATACTTTATGTTAGTTAAGAAGTGTGTTTAGGTGATACTAACTTTTTTTTTTAATGAAAAACATCACCCTTATTTTCGTAAATAGTTAGTCAGATGATTATTTTGAATATGTTAGTGTATCTAATTCGAAATTTAAACAAGTGGTTTTTGAGTTACTTATCTTTGGACACTTTATCTACTATGACTATGATAATAAAATGTTTAGAAACGATAAGTATATTATAATATAAGACGTTTGAAAGACAAGGGGACTATGATGATTTGAAAATCTTAGATATTAATGTTAATCTATCAACATTCTATAATTTATTAAAATTACCCTAGAATAATTAATTTTAGATGTAATATAACATACATTTTATACCTTTTTTAAACCATTTTTTCAGGACTATATCCTTAATAACTTAGTAACTATTCATTCTAATTTTGATTTTGATACATTTAAATACATTAAAAAAAATCATCTGCTTAACAGTTTTAAATAAAAAAAGGTCAGTTCCAGTTTTAAAACAGAGGTTTATATCGGTATATGAAAATAGGACACATCTTAATAATTGACAAATCTATATTATTAAAAAATATTTTCATAAGTAAACTTAAAAATTTAAAAATATTATAACTATACTTTTAATTTTGAATATCAATTGCAAAGTACAAAGTCAATTATATAATATGTTTGTTTTTGTGAGTTTTCTTCACATACCCGTGTGGTTAACATTATTTAAAATAAAACACAATGTATTTACGTATAATGCTATATAGTGTGAACTTATGTTAAAATGTTTAATATCCTTAAGCTACTCTGCTATTCGAATTCAAAAAAGGTTGTAAACAATACTTGATAGTACAATATTTTGAAATAAAATATTTATATTTTTACTTTTTAGTATAATTAAATTGGAACATGAAATTGTAAAATAAAAAATTATTTTTTCAACAATGAAATAATAATAAATATAACTTATATTAATGTTATGAATGTTGTAATAATATTTCGTGATACAATATAATACATGTCTGTGTGTAATATTTATGTTAAAAATATTTCTTGAATTTAAAATGTACACAGATGGGTTAATAGGTATCTACATTCTTTAATAAAATAACTTAAATTATTATTTTAAATTGATAGCGAGTAGAATAGGTAACATTTTAAGATACACATCAATATTTCGATCAAACAAAACCAAACATGAAATCTTATTTTACATCAATATTAAAATAATTTATATCGCTACTTTTAAAAAAAAATTAAATATAGATTGTTTATTGTATTTTTAAACAAAATTTACTACGGGGTTATACAATTTATGGTAAATGTATATGTATACACATAAAATTATTCTTTTTTAAAATATGAAAAAACACAAAACATATGTATATAATATCTAAATATTTAAAACCCATGAGAACTTTATTTAAAATCCATATATATATATATCTGACAATATTGAATCATTATTTAATCAATATTAATTTTTTTAATTTTTTGATTGATTTTCAAATCAAATAAACATACGCATAACTAAAAAGGATTTTAATTAATTTGATAAGAATAATAATATTATGATATAGGTACAACAAAAATAATGATTCGATATAGTAATAATATAGTATATCTATATTTATATCAATAGTCATATTGTTAGTGGATTTATAATTCAATTATTGTTATTATATTTTTTTATTTAATTTGAAATCACAATAAAATATAAGTAATGGAATGTACTCGAGTTAATCAAAATTAGTGAAATTATATTATCTACTACGCCGTACTCCAACCAGTCAAAGTAATCATTTACTATTTATAAATTATCGTTTTAATTCATTTAACAGTCATAATATTATTACCAAAAATTATATAAGAAATTATTTATTGCGTCGTATAGTATTTCTAATATATTATGTACTTTGAAAAGAAATTTTATTTTATATATGATTAAATACTTATATCTATGTATATAATTTAATAATAGAAGTATCTACTTTCGAGATAAAATTAAATCTGATTTTTGTATAGAGTTGAAGTTTTTAATCAATTATTATATATATCATCATTAATCTTGTATAATTATACCATAAAACACAATTTTGATCATAACTCCCACGGGTATAAACTTTATGCGTAGGTAACTACTTATATGTTTGTTTAAAAGTTGTTTCATGTAGGTACCTAATTTAAAAGTCTAGTTTAAAATAAGAGAATGACGAAAATAAAGGTTTATAGATTAAATGAACAACAATAAAAATTACTTTAAGCACCGTCGTTTATAGTTGGTGCGTTATTTAGGTAGGTAGATTAAAAAAAATGACTACATTATTTTGATAATATTTAAATGGTAACTTAATAAACACCAGAATCCTACATTATACAAAACATTCGAGTTAAAAGTTTACTATCATTTAATATAGGTAGGTTACATTTACAATACTCTTTATGTTAGAAATACCAACGACTTAATGATTATTATTATGGCCGTTAACTCTCAATAATTATTTTACGTGCATTATTACTACAACACGTCGTTTGCTCTACGATTTACAAAAATTAAAAAATTACAACTGTGTTTTCGAGTACAAATAGTATCATTTATTACTATAATTTACCGGCAATATTCATAATAGCGTTTCAATTCATGTTATATTTCATTTTAGACAATTTGCAAAGGATTAGGTTAAATATTACCAACTATAAATACCATTTTATATTACATTTGAGAAAACAAGTTTCAGGTAATTGGTAATATTTTTTTTCCACTATTGTTATAAAATAATTAAGAAAATAATAACAAAATAGTACCATATAACCGTATTATGTCGATATAGATACAATATACCTAAACTGTATACGTACCGTCAGTAAAAATGACAGTCGTCTATATTATTTCATGTGAGCTCGCCGCCGTATGTATATAGTTGCGTCCCGTCGATCAGAAATACATCGCAAAATCGGAGTAAAAAACTCAAGTTCAAAAGTCACGGCCGTCGCGGGTGTTTATGTGTGTATACTGATTAAAAAAAAAAAAAAAATGCCTTCCCTTTTGCGTTGTGATTTGTGATCTGCCGGCAATGGTAAGTAAGTATCGCGACGACGGATGATATAATGATTTTGCTTTACGACGGCGTTGTAGCGACGTTGTACGTGACGGGACGGCCAATCGGACGAAAACGACGGAAAGGCATTGCGAAACACGCGTTTGTCGGACGGCGCAGCGTGACCGACTGGCGTGCGGTCGACACACGGCGTAGCCTTTGGCACAAAACGGTTGTCGGTCGGTCTCTGTCGGCGACGGTAGATTTGGCGACGACGGCGGCGGCGGCGGCGCTGTGGCGGTAGTGGCGGTCGCGCCCCCGCGCCCCTGACACGGTCGCCCGCGCACGCACAACTCTTAAGCACACCCGGTGGTGCAGTAAAGAATCTCTTTGGTGTATATCATTTTTTTATAACAGACACACCGCAAAAGGTGTCTTGTGATCTGTGTATGTGTGTGTGTGTGTGTGTGTGTGTGTGTGTGTGTGTGTGTGCGTGTGTGTATGTGAAGATATAATGCAAAATACACACTTTTATTTTCTTGTTGGCTTTTGGTAGGGATTTTAATGTAAGTGCGTAAAAGTAAAACGTCTGTTTTCCAAAAATTGTATCAAATGAGTCTTACTACCAGTTGCCTATACGGTCGGTGAAAAATATCGTAACCTTTTTCAGGAAATTACAAAATCAATATTTTCCCATAGTCTCGTTACATGTACGTATTTATTACCTATTAATAACATCGGTCGTCAAACAGAGACTTGTTAGACTGTAAAAATCTTCAAACCTCGATAAGATATTAAGTACACTGTCGAATGTATAGTACGAAAACCAGGTGTAGTTATGCAAAACGCAGTCAGTCCAATTGTGTTTTCTTTATTTGTCCCGATCGGACAACAAATAATAATACAGTTTTTTTTTTCTACGTTTAGTCGCCTTAAATATATACGTATCACACACGCAAAGCCATTCAAGGAAAACAAGCTAACTAAAGGATGTATTTTAGGGAGGAAGATGTTAAAATTTATGATAAATCTTAGGTTCTCCGACTTGAAATGGGGACTTGTGATTATGTTTAGCATGGAAACAATATGTGTGTGTAATCGCGTACGCGCGCGCGCTTTCGTGCAAGTTTGCTTAATGAAGGTTTGAACCATCGACAGTCTGATCGGTTTCCGGGTGACTGGCGACGGTCAAGTTTTCTCGGAGCCCACAAAGTTTTTGGTCCCACCGGTCAATTATAGTCAATTACCGCTATTGTCGACTTTACCCAGTCGTACGGACGGTTGAAAACCTATGCATTTTATATAATACCTATTACCTATATCTAAACGGAAGAAACAGATGTTTGAGATATTACCTAGCTGTCATAGTTATATATATATATATATATATATATATAGTTTCTGGAAGACAATTTAGATTTTAATCACAAAATAAAATCGTCCAAGTACAAAGATATCAGATTAATGTCGATCGGTTAGAATCGCTAGCAAAACATCGGTTGCAACTTACGAAACGACAATGTTTCGTTTCGGCTTTTTTTTTCATTTCGTTGTAAATATAATATCATGTTGCGATAAATGTGGAACATGCTTTTTTTTATTATTATAAAATAATATTTACTTTTAAAATTTATATTTTAGAACATAATACAAATTAGACATTATATTATACATTTGTACATAAAACACAACGTGAGGAAATTGGTCATCTAATGATAAAATCCAGTGTTATTGAAATTTTGTTTCTATTTATTATAATTGGTTAATTTATCGATTTAACTATCCAGGAGATCCCAAATTGACAAAGATGCAAACTTGGTGATAAAAGGGTATAAATAAATATATAATTTATTAGGAATGACATTTTTTATAATGTTTTGCAGTTCATTTATTTTACTAATTCTATTTTAAAATAATTTTGAAATATTAATTATTATTAAATAATGACAATAAAGCACAGAAGAAGTAATACGGAAGGTGACGGTATGGAAGGTTTGTTGGGTAAGAATTTACGAATATATGATGGAACACGTGTTAAAATTTGAATTGCATAGGACTAAATAGATTTTATTAGACTACCCTAAGGATACAATCAGACTATATTTGTCTTGACTGAACATGACAGTTTTCAACAATAATGAAACTTGCAATGTGATTTATTGTTGTAGACAGATAACGTCTGATTAATTTGGTCATACACGGCCGAAAACAAAATAAATATTTTTTTCCAGCCAAATCTACCCAAAAAATTTAATTTAAATTTAAATTTAAAAAATTGATTTTTATGTTGTTATAACTAAATAATAAAAAACTATAGATATTGATAATTTGATTAAATGTTTATTCAAGCATTATCTTTATATTATGTCATATCTTTCAAAACATTTCGTCTAATCCAGTGGTTGGGACCTCTTCTATTCTACGCCCCCTTTGTAAATTTTCAAAAATCTTACCTCCTCCTATAAATTAAAAAAATTCATCACCTTTTTTGTGTACTCTAAGAATAAACTATACAATATATGGAATGACTATTTTTTTATTGATGATAACAATTATAAAATATAAATAATAGTAAATAATAAAATGTAACAATCAATTAAGGTGAAATAATAATAATAGTAAATAAAAGAATACACAATGAAATTAATAATTAATGTTAACGCTGACAACACTTTTCTTTGGACAGTTTCGTAATAACTGCTTGCGCCTCCCCAGCAATGTGTACACGCCCTTCAATTTGGGAACCAGTGGTCTAATCTACAACTATTTATAGGCGCATTTGAAATACTCAATTTTTTTAGGTATTTTTTATAAATATTAGGAATTTGTAAATTGTGATCTTAATGTAAAAGATTAGTTTTTATTTAAGTATTAGACGAAGTAAATGAAGCTAGTCTGCTATAGAAAATATTTTCCTTTTTAGATTTGATACGGACAACCCCCAAGTCAATCTTTTATTATGTAAGACACTGAAATATTTAATTACCGAAGGTAGCGTAATAATTGATATTCCTTAGAATTAAAGATGGAGTTATTGATTTTTAGCGTGAGTAAAACATATATTGATTTATCTGGATTGATTTTAACAATTTCGTATTGAGATGTCAGTCATTAATAAACTCAAATGTGTTTGGAGAGCATTATCATAAAAAAGTATTGAGTTACCATCCGCATAAGTGACCAAAACAGTATTTAAGGTTTTTGAAATATCAGCTGATGAATAAACATTAATAGATAAGGGAAACGGATGCTATCTTGTAGCAATTAGAAATTCTGTTTTAATTTGGTAATATTACCATACCGTTCTATATAAATACGATTATCCGAGTATGAACAAATTAATAATTATCAAATAATATGGTGCAGGTAAGAATAATATTTAAGTTTAAAAAGTAGATCCTTATGCCAAAAATAACTATACCTAATCCTTGGCCGTATTGTTTATGTACGAATGAAGATAAAATTTAGTTAATCTGTGAATTTTATGTACCAAATGATCTAATTAGGTATCTAGTGAGTAGTGGTTTCGTTCATCTATACAAATTTCCGTTTTATTTGTTTATTAGATGACTATTTTGCTATTTGTATTTAGCAATTTAATTTGTATGTATAAAGTATAAAGTATAAAGTTGTCTTGACAATTCGTTTATATAATTTTATTTTGTTATGCTCTGATATATATATACTACAGTGATAAATTAAAATTGCAAGTGCTTATTAAGTATATTTGTGTCATTTCACTTCACAATTCATACAAACGTCTACATTTCGCACTTATTGAACACAATATTCCTGGATACTACGAAAAGAAGTTTTCAATAACAAAATAGATTAATAACACAAATATATTTAAGGCGAATAACATTAATGAAAACATTTTTATTTAATAATTTATTGACACAATGAATTAAAAGATATCTTTCAATGTCTATTATTCTCTTGTATTGAAAATTTGGTAGTAACGTACATAATATTTACAATCATTCTCTCGTGTATTTCTCATTTATATATAATTAAAACGTATGAAAATTTATGAAATGCAGTGTATTTTTTATTTGATACGATTTATTGTGATACGAAGTATGATTCAATCGTACTTTTTCATTATCTTGCCAAAAATAGTAGTTAATTTAATATCCTGTAATTTTGAGAAAATTTAGTACGTAATATACCTCGAATCAGATCTATAATATACTTATACGTAGTATATTATATACATATATATATATATAAGTATTTAACACATTATACCAATGAAATATTGAATAACTAAATGAAAAAATATTCATACAGCACCTACCTCATGTGCTACATAACAAAAAATAACTTTTTTTTACTTTAGACTGAACATAAAATGATATAAACATAAAATCATTAAAAAATTAAATATATACTTAAACAAAATCGTTGCGTTATTAAATAATATAGATAATCAATAAATCATAAACATTAGAAACTTTTTAAATAAAAATATTCCATTTCGTAACACATTTTTGTTATAGTGAAACAGTCCATTTTTGTGATAAATCGATTTTAATTTAGAAATGTCCATTGAAAAAATGCTTGGATGTCACAATGAAAATATAGTTTAGAACATATGTCGTCTTAACATTATGGCTTATTTTATCATTTTAACTTTAGATTTTAGTTTAAAATTGTGGTTATTTATTCTCAGTCATAAATAAAGATGTATTCGTACATAACACAGATATTACATATAAATTGGAGTAATTATTTTTATACATAAAATGAAAATATAATTAATTATAGGACATAACGAAACAAAATTGTGCAAACAAATTGTAAGCACAACTTTTTTTTCTTTATTACCTTGGTTATGACATAGTCAAATGGATAGTATATTTTTACAAGCGTAATAATTTAGAAACTATAGTATGAATAGGAATTTAAAGAAGGCCAGTTAAATTCGAAATTAAAAAGCTAACTACGAACAGCAGAATAGTCATCTAATAAAAATATTAAAAGGCAATTTGTATAGATGCACGAAACAGCTGGATACTTAATTAGATCATTTGATACATATAATTCACGAATAAACTCACTAAATATATATATAAACCATACCGCCCAGGATTATTTTTTGATGTACGATGGTACCTACCTAACTCAAGCTTTTGACTGGGTATAGTTATTTTTAGCATAAAAGCGTACGCTTTAAACTGAAATATTGTTCTTATCCGCACCGTATTATTTTATAATTATCGGTTTGTTTATATTTATAAAATTGTATTTACATAACTCGGCAGTGGCGTATGTAGGGAGGTTAAGGGTTCAAACTCCCTCTTAAATGTATGGTTAGTACAGCAATTGATTTCGATTATACAATTAATTGGAATTTAAGAATGGACATTTTTTCTAACCCCCCTGAAATTAATTTCTATATACGCCACTGTAACTTAACTCGATATGGTAATTTAATATCATCATAATATTACGAATACATAATTTTATTATAAATATTTAGTTTTTATATTATTGTTATCTATTAAAATACATGCATTCAGTAATAACCATTACGAAATATATATTGTCTAAATAATCTAATAAAGCCGTATAGTACGTTTATGATGTACTACACTTTAACATGTGTGTTAAATGTTAATTTATGCATTATCATATTTTATGGAGCACTCTATACTACACATCATACATATTCAAACCTAAAAAAAAAAAAATTTATATTTTGTTAATCTAATTTAATATCGATAATGCACTTTATGTGCAACCCGAAACATTAAAGATGCATTCAGCTTATAAAATAATTTTAATGGCTTAATTGTGTCCAATGCCTGTTTAAATTACAAAAGTTCAATTATACGGAAAACGGGATATCAAAATATTATTTTTTTTGTTATCATATAAGTTTTGACTCGACTATAAAATGTGTGTCGTGTAATTTTATTTCCAGGTATACGATATGCATTCGGTGTACTTTCAGTATTATTTATCGTGACTTTTATTGAAATTACCTACGTATTAAGTTGTGCGAAGCTTCTATTATGTACTCTATAAATGTATATTATTATTTTTAACAGAGTTCCATTGTTTATTTTTCGTTTTTATTTGAAAATATTTATTACACGCTGATTGTTGCCGAGTTGATATGGTATGGGCTTTAACTATACCTACAAAGATTGTGTATATAAAAACTAGTTTTCTAACATAATATCAGCGTAAGACAATAGTACGATATTAAAATGATATTCAATAATAAATCCAGTTGGCATTAATATTCTCAAAAACTAAGTTAAGCTGCTATGTTTTCGAATATTTATTGTACACATAAAATATTCACGGAAAAAGATAGCAAAAAGTAAAAACAAAAAAATCGCTTAAGCTAAACAACTTATTTTCTGGTAACATAAAATTAAACGTTTAGTTAATAATATCCGATAAAGTGATAACTTATACTTTATTGTAGTTATTATAATAAGACGTGCTGTTAAACAAATAGATGATACATTAGATACATTGACTTTTTGTTAAAATATAAAAACAATTTTAATTTTTTAACATTGACATTAAATAACAATAAAAAAAAGTGGGCAAGTGGGTATCGCTCTGCTGTATAGTAGAGATGGAGAGTAGGCTACTGGTCACTAAAATGGATGTGTTAAATTTGAATGCAATGAAGGGTATCATTGTACGCGAAAACGATTCATTCTGAACGGAGATGATTTGTCAGTTAATGATAATTAGTTGGATATATTATATTATTACCTATATTTAAATTGTAATATACCTATCGTTATATTACGCGATTTCGTAAAAAATTAAATTTCATACGCTCATAAAATGTTTTCTATATTGACGCTGGAATTTTGTTTTACAGTTACTTGAAGGAAAACCTATGGATAACCTTGTATTAGATTTTTGAACTTTAAGTATAAATCACAAAAATTTTATGAATTTTCAACTTCAAAATTCCTTGCAAATTTTCGCGATTTTTATATATTTCGTAAATATTTGAACTTCAAATGCTTATAAACAAATATTGTGACTAACGATTTTCGATTTTATTTTTACTACGATAAGTACAATTTATAATAAACCTTTTATTAAATTTTAAAGATTTTTTGGATAGCCAAATTTTTTTTTATCGGCATTTCAAGAAAAAAAACTTAGAAAAGTAGAAAATTTCAATCGTCTAAAAAAGGTCAAAATATTTTGAAAATTCAATCGTAAATAGATAACGCTTTCATATAAACATTTGGTGAAAATTTCAAGTATTTACAATGATTCGTTTTTGAGTTAAAGCAAAATCAAAAAATCGATTTTTTCGAAAAGTGGTTATGCGTAAAAATTCCCGTTATTTTCCCGACGCTTTTGAAAACTACTGGAAATTGTTTACTTTTGACTCCCCTCCCCCCAAAGTACCAACTAGATGAATTTTCTTTTTCAAAGAGAGGCTGAAGTCAAAAAATCGAAGAATTATTACTACTCCAAAACGTGATGACAGACACAAAAATAAAAAAATAAAACACACATCATTGTAAAATCAATACATTCATCACTCCGTTCAGAATCTAAAATACATTTATATATTAAAGTAAATCATTTTTTTCTTTTTAAAATAAGCATATTTTCAAAAAGTATCCTATTATATATGTTTACATTTATAAATAAATAATGTTTATCCATTTATTATAAGAGATTTTATTTTAAATGCATAAAAGACTTAGAAATAAAACGAAAAATAACTTTTTTAATAAGAATGTACCACTAAATTCTTTAAATATGCGTTATCCCTAGAATAGTAAAATATACATTTTTATGCACTATAAACCTTGTAAAGGCATTTTCTACTAAACAAATAGTTAAAATTTCTCACCTCTCCCTCTCTCTTATAAAATTACGTTGTACTTTCAAAAAATACGAAATTGCATACAAATTCAGACTCTAGACTTATATCATTTATCGGCTATGTCTACTAATATTCAGTTATAAATAACTGCAAAAAAGAACTGGATCGTAGTAAAGTATTTATACACGTAACACAAAATGTCTAAATAATTACTGTCGACCTTAATCATGTTTTTCACACTAGTTCACATAACAATGACATACTAAAATATCTTTTTGTAAATTGTAGTCGATAAATAATTATTCAATTGTTATCTATGTATATAAGAATCTAACTTGATTTTGGAGACGAAGGAAACCGGTTTTGAACGTCTCTGACCTAATTGCTTCTTCTCATAATAATTGTTATTATACATAATATATATATTTGTTTGTTTATTTATTATTGTAATTATTTGTTTGCACTTGCATTTTTCCATTCGAAATATATATTATTCATTGAACAAATAATTTATTGTTACATTTTTTTCTACCTTATCTCTATTCTATAGTAAAAAGAATAAAATGTACCATTCCAGTGGTTGAATTCAAAATGTAGATATATAATTTTCAGAAATTAGCAATAATAATAATAACAATATGTAATTATATTATATTATTTGTATAGCCAAAAAATGGTCATATGTTTTTAAATTAAATTATAAAAAAATAATTTTTTCCTGAGGAAGTCCGGACAGCTAGTACTTTATATAAATGCCATATTATGCACTATATATTGTAGAATAATATTATATTATGCACATATTTTTCATGATATATTCAAGATTATTGTCTTGTCTTGCTAGCAAAGTACAATTAACTGTTTACGATTGAACAAGTAATTAAATTACAACAATAAAATTGAAGATAGGTATACAATTATAAAATACATGCTCATATTAAGTGTTATTGTATATTTCTAAAAAGCGTTTCGATTGTTTAAACAATTGTTTAATACAATATTTAAATTTTATTTTGTACCTATTAAATAATATATAAATTAGCGTTGTATGATTTCAATTATTAAACAGAAGTTTTTTGTCACTCATTATATATTTACTATTTACAAATATACAATTAAGACGTATACAAAATATAAGACATGCTCTATTAAAATGTTTTTTAAATGAATATTATATGAAAAATAAATAATAAAGTAATTACGTAATTACCTCCCCATTATTCCCTGTTCGATGCTGAACTAGTGTTCAGTTTGGAATTTAGTCTTATCGGATCTGTCTCCGGCGAAGAGTCTTTCACCGCGTCAAACCATCTCTGGCACGGTCTCGCCCCTAATGGTATCTTTCCGCTCGGCCGCTCAGGTTTTTCTATCATGAATTTCATTATAAGGCTTTCCTCTACTCGCCACCCTTGTCCTATCCATGCCGTTCTGACTGTTTAGAAAATTACATATGTTCGGTTTGTTGTAAAGATTTTCACATAATCGTTTTTTTTTTCAAATCCTCTCGAGTCCACATTGTGCACCAGCGAGTCCATATATTTTTCTTAATAGTTTCCTTTTGAATCCCAAAAGCTTTTCTTCATTGCCCTATTTTGTACTAACCTATATTTCATATTATGCATGATATTATGTTAATGTCGGACACAATAGTATTTACTGTTTAACCTCTCTTTTGTTCGTTTTGACAGTAGTTTGGATGATTTTCTATTGCGTAAGAACTTTTATTGACCGCGTCCATTCTAAGCTAAATTTTACTGTGCGTGTTATGTTTTTCCGTGTGAATGTTTACTCTTAGATACTCGAATTTTTCCACCTGTTCGAATGGATAGAGTTACATAGAATTATATTTAGAGTTGATACATTATCATAAAATATTTTTTTTTGTTTATATGTCTCCAGCATTTTTTTAAAGGGGCAAGTCAAAAAATATATTGATGGCGGTACGTTTCCTTGACTCGTTGCCACCATTTTGCACTCGAATTTTTTGAATGTCTATATTACTTTATAACGGGGTTTTCGATTAATCATTTCAATTCGAATCACATGTTTCTAAACATTTTCAAATAATTTTTTTCAATTAAAATTAATTACACGAATAAATTAAAAAAAATCATCAAATAAACGGGAATCGTTATTTTCAATAAAATGTACATACTATATATGAGATCAGTACATTTCCCCGACATTCAATTGCCCGACAATACATTTGACCGACACTATATTTGCCCGATACTACACATTTGCCCAACAATATCAAATTAAATTATGAATACATTTGTGTCAAAAATTATTCAAAATATTATATTATATTATGCTATCTTACAAATTAATCTTACATTCAAAATTATACAACTTACAATAACAGAACAATATTCGACAATATCAAGTTCAGGAGCCTTTCGTTTCAGATTATGAATAGCCGTGATGATATCTTTTCTAGTATCATCAGGGTTATGCTATTTTGTATTCCGTAAGTTAAGCGGTCCACTAATTAGAATGGTACAAGCATAATCACCACAGTTGAGAGTTTTTCTCTTTTCGCAGCACCAATAATACAAATCATCTCTATTTTTGTCTTTTGACATTTCATAACCATCGATAACAAGTTTTATACCACCTCTATTTGATGAAACGGTTTCACAAATTTGTGTCATCTTCTGATTTATATTAAAAAAATAATTAAAATAGAACCAAACGGAATAAAACCATAATTATAATATCTTTAAAAGAAAGAAGCACAATTTGTACTAAATGTATACCTCTACGCCAGTGCTGGCCCTAAAGGGGGAGGCAAGTGGTGCTTGTGCGGGGCCCCACAGGCCAGAAATTATACTATAACGGATATCACTATATCTATAAAGAAACATAATAATATTGTCTCCGTAGACAGTAATACAGAAATTGCGACCAGTGTTGTTTTTTTGTCTGGCATTAAAATCATTCTATCTAAATTTTAAAAACAAGACTGATAGGTAGTATTTTTTCACAGGCGTTTATTTACAAAAACAATACTTTGTAGTTCGTATACTTCTGTGCCATGTCATCTAGAGATCGGGATAAGTTTAGAAGTTATCCGTCTGGTAATTAAAAAAGGCAACAAAAAAAAACATAAGAGAAAAATGTTTAAATGAACTACGTGGATCTTTCAACAAATTTGTTACATTATCTTTAAATTCTACCCAATCGTTTCAAAATTCTCCGACAAAGAATAGTCAAAATAGTAAAAAGCAATCTATCACAGCATAAGTTATCGGACCTGAGCCCTTATCAGCATCAAACGTAGTATTGCCGATTCTTTGAGCTACAATTGATCTGTTTGTAGTAAAAAAAGCACGGAAAAATATTAAAATAATATTATATTATTTTAATTTTTTTTATTCTAAGTAAATGTATACTCATTGCGTCATGATTACAATTTATGTTCAATATAATAAAAATATTTATTAATAAAATATTGTTTGTACATTGTACCTAAATACATTAAACCTTTCATTCTGTGTCTTATATATATTATTAAAATGCGAATTGGATTTTATCATAGTTAATACATACAAATTTAGGTTTCTAACATACCTTAAAGGGCTTAAAGTTTATCAAAATTATATAAAATTAAAGTAATTCCCTAGAAAACAAAACAAACATAGATGTGTGTATTGTATAATGTATATATATGAATAATTAATAAATTAATATATATGGCCATACGGGGCTCCGCGAAATTCTGCACCGGGCCCCGAAAACCATCGGGCCGGCACTGCTATACGGCTATAATAAGTGTACTGTACTGAACTATCAAACGTCGCGTCAAAAACCTATTGTCGTTTTATCTGTCTCCCGCCTAACGGTTTATTTAGAAATGAAAATCTTATCGTGTATAGCATTAGTGTAATTCGTGAACGACAACGCAACAACATTTTACTTATCTTATATATATAGAACGATATAATCCGTGATAAAATATTCGTCTGATTTTGGATTTTTTTAATTATTCTATATTAATAAATAATAATAATAATAATAAAACATGGTATATTAGTATTACGTACAATAAAAATATGTGAAATATATTGTCGGACAAATGTAGTGTCGGGTAAAAGTACTGCCGGGCAATCATATCAGACCCACTATATATGTCGTGTAAGTTGAAATCTTATGCATACAATTTTAATAATATTATTATCGTAAGATAGCTGTACTGACTTTATTACGAATAACCACTGCGATCGGGGACAAATATAATATTTGTATAATTATCTTTGACTGATTTTATCAGTTATACATTCAAAAAGCTATTCTCTTCCGCAACGCCGCGCAGTAGCTATAACATTTTATAAATAGATCAATTATAAGATTAGTGAAAGGATTATGTTTCGTTCGTTTGTATACGATTTACGTTTAACTCGCACACACGTGCATGGTATACACATGTATAATAAACACACCTACGCCTTGTTATAAATGGGTTACGGTAAGTTAAGTCTAGTATCCCTTATCGAATAACCATCGATTTTCATTATTAACGTGTACCTTGCCACTCTGGCCGACAATTTTTTTCGTAAGATTAATAATGGGTTTATCTGTTATTTACAAATAACAATGTGTTAAAACAATACGACGCAACATATAACCTATATGTAAAATACAACAATTAAACGAGAAATTATATCCATCTATTTCGATTCTATCTTATTTGTACACAAATACTAATGGACAAAATAAGTGTAATAATACATAGGGTTACTCAAAAACATAATAATTATATTTGGTAAGACGGTATTTTATTAAAGGACCATATTATATAACGTTTCAACTAAGTCACTATTGGTTTTCTAACACTTAATAACCAAATTTTAATTTCTCATCGTACAAGTGTTGCATAGTTTTATCTGACAACCCACTCGTAGGACGAATACGCATGCGATATTAATGAAATATAATATAGTCAATCTTTTTTAATAGATGGCCATTTTTCTAATATAGGTAGGCACTTACCTACTTAAGTGAAAATATTCTTAACAGTGTTATTTTCGAGCTCTTATTTTGTATATTTTATTAAGTTAAAATCCAAACATTCTTTGGGGAGTTCAATAACGTAAAATTCAAGGTTTTTGATGAATTTAGAAGGTTTAGAAATGTTTTATTATATAAATTTAAAAACTTTAAAGACTATAATCATTTTCATTTATATTTCCATCAAAATAAAAAATAGTAAAGTAGTACATTTTATTTTCATGTTTAAGCATAATCGATAGACTGCGAGTAAATTTATAGCATGCAACAAAACCAGGAAATATAAAAACTTTTGGAGATGGTAAATACATATAATATGGTAGTTTATATAGATTATTATATATTAGCATCAATATAAGAGTCCAATTTTCCAAAAGCAAAATATATAAGCTTTGATTATTTATTCATCCAAAGTTACTAAATGTAACTTATAGGATTTATTTATGAAAGTTATAAAAACTTATGGACAATTTAAGTCTAGCAATTATAAAAAAAGCTTATTTTTTATTTAAATTTTAAATACGTTAAAAATATTATACTGTAGATAATCAAAAATCAAAAATAGTTAATGGAAATTCATAACTGTTTAATTTATTTTGATAGTTTTTTATAATTGTAACTCATTAGAGTATCCACAACATACCTTTATGGCTATTTGTATATTATGCTATTTGTAAAATACAAATAGCATTATTAGTTTAAACAATTCAATTATTTATTTCCTGCAACAATAACTAAATATTACTATAATGTACTATTAAAATAACAATATTTAAATAGAATAAAATAATATTATTTATAAACAAACTAATCCGTTTTGTTTAAAATTAAATCTAAAACTATAGTGAGTGTACTTACCCTATTTCTGCAGTATATTTGTATATCATTTATTTAACTATACCTATACGTTTATATGAAATACAAATAATATTATGTTTTAAAATAAGTTATTACGTTATAAACTGTTTATGAAAAAAATAAAAATATTAAGTAATTGAACATAATTTGAGTAATGCCAACATGAAAACTATAGGAGTACATAAATACATTAAAATGCTCATCCTGCAGGACCAAAAAATGAACAGACGTGTCATTCCAGTGGGTTTTATTGTCAAGTCACGTAGTTATACAGAAGCATATATGAGTAAAAATAAAAATTTACAATACACACATATTATGAGTACCTAATGTATTATATCTGCTTTATGAAGCTTTAGTGTTTAAATTTTAAAACTGCTTCAATAAAAATAAATAAATAAATATTATTTTTAAAACTTTAATGAGAAATTTCACCAAAATATATTTTAATTCAAATCTGACAGGAAGTTTATCTAAAACCATATTTTAAACAAGATCTTGTACCTAATTATTTTTTTATTTCAACTCAAGAATAATTATGTGTCTAGATAACTATTTCTTTGTTAGTGTTTCATTAATCCTTCTGAGCTGGTTGTGAGTATTAAAATGAAAGTGCTTCAAATCTGTCGAAAATATTTATGATAATAATGCAAAACACGACAAAAAGCGATGAATAACAATTAAAGTACTCTAGGTTCAAATTATAAACTGTGTACCAGGTAAAGATATTTTATACCTATATTTATTTTAATTTTATGGAAAATGAACTACATATTTTTTTATTAACCTAATCAATATTTCCCTGACCTGTTAGCTGTGACATTTTAATTGTACAATATTAATTAAACATTCGATATAGGGTTATCACGTTATTAAACAAATTTATTATTTTAATTCATAATTAATATTAATAATAAAAATTAAATTAAAAGTTAAATATTAAACACAATTAAAATTAGTGTTTAAATACATTATTTTTTTTTTTTTGAATAAAATATAACAATAGGTTTATAAAAAGAGTAGCAAGTTTAAGTAAAAAATTTAATTATTTCACCCACTATAGCGTAACATTTTCTTCATCAAGTCGTAATTATATTCTACTTTGTTACCAAGCTAGAATAGATGGTTCACAGTATAATATTATGCGTTAATCACTTATAAACTGGGGTCAGAATTTCTAGAATTTGCATACCTACACTTTTTTTGTGGTAGAATATTCTAGGTAAGTTATAAATTTGTTTTGTGATTTGGTGTAATCGAATATACAAAGATTGATTTCGCATAAATTTACATAGGTATTACGTTATATTTCACGAAAGGATTTTTTTTTTGTCATCCAAATAGAAAATATTCAATCTTTGGCATAATATATACAATATGCAATTATAATATAATGAAAATATTTAACATGGTGAGGTGACATAGAATTAAATGGAATAATGTCCAGTTACAGAACCTTCGAGAAATGAAATAATGGTTAGGGGTATAATAATTCCCTGCACCAGCATCTTTTTAAACGACGGAGGAGGGGCAGGATTTTTTGGATTATTTACTCCACCTTGAATGGCTATAAGTGGGTTAGTATGAGTGGCTTATTTGATGTGCATTTTTTTGTAGTGGATAAATGCAACTGTGTAAAGGTTTCAGTGTTAAATTCATTGTGGAGAGAGTTGTTGGAAATGTACCAAAGGACAGAGGTTAGTAAACGAGGGTTGTTCTACAAATTTGAGCATTTTAAACAATAATTATTATTTATATATCATATGACTGCATATTTTTATATAGGTACATAATATTTTCACCGTTATTATTCTTATGGTTTTAGTGACCGAAAACAATTACAATTTATATATAATAATCAATTATTACAATATATTATATCAATTGACAGTAGATAGTATGTGAAAGTTTAAAGTTTATTGTCTATAAACAAGAGATAAATAATTGATAAATAAAGACATAACACTACTATCGCACTGAGTAAAACGATTTGCATACAAACGAATCAAAAAATAACGTATTTCCATTGGTATTGTTAGATAAAATAAGAGATACAAAAGATGACGGTACATTTTTTGTTGGTTTAAATGTAATTTCTATTGGACGTATTAAAATGGTTTTTGGATACATAAATATTGTGCGCAATATGAGCTGGAAGAATGCAATATTATTATATTGTAAACAATATTTTAAACCATATGTGGCTGATATTAAATAACATGAAGATATCTTATGTGAATATCTAATGGTTTAAATACAGTAATAAAAACATAGTTGAAAAAAAAATGTTTTTTGACCTTTTGAGGGCCTTGTTGTTAGAAAAAGTAAATTGCCGTAGAGTTAACGAGTTTTTCAAACACAAACATTTTTTTTTTTTTATACGAAATATAAAAATGTATGCAAAATAAGGAAAGAAAAAGAAAAAAAGATGGACGGTTTTCCCCTGTGAACAATATAAATCACGATGCTTCGGCTAACGGGAAAAAAAACACGTTAAGTTTATCACGCGAACTACTGCAATTAAAAAACTTATTTTAATATTTTATGATATTTCGTTTTTTCTTGACATATATTCTATATTAAACTGAAAAATGTTCACTTCAAAATATATGTATATTAAAAAAATAAGCGATGTAATAGCATAATAATATTATACTCATGTGTACAGCACAGTGATCAATGTGGTGGATTTACGTGTTTTTTGGAATTTAAAAACGATCAATGATTCGTTGAATTTTTAAAAATTATTTCAAGTGAAACTTGTCATTATATAAAATGTTTTATCGCATTTTGCAATCTCCTTGGACGAGATAAATCGAGTAAAAAAAAATTAATTAGTTAAAAGTATTTAAGTTTAAATAAGCAGAGTAGAATGGCTAGGGTAACTACCCAAAATGATGGTTATAATGTCTAAATTTCAAATCATTATAAATAATTACCTAATCGTTGCTATTTTTTTTTTACATGGAAATTCACAACTAAATACTCTGTAATGAAATATGAAAGTAAAAATACATGTATTCATTCGAAAAGATAAATACTTGTAAATTATAACGATAAAAACAATAAAATTGCAATTAGAAAAAAATATCTTATTAGAATAATTTTAAATTGTAAAACTTAAAGATTTTATTATAAATAGTGTCAAACTTAAAAAGTAACGTACAATTATCTGATAAAATTTACAGAGAAACAATAACGTTGTGAAGTAAAAGTTATGGGTTTAACAAACGTCAAATTTAAGTGATAAATTTTAGTGAGTCCAATTATAGTAAAAGTTTATAAAAGAAAAACTGTGAGTTAATAAAATAGAATGAATTCTTATATAATAATAAGAAGAAGTTTAAAATGAAATATGTTAAAAAATACATCAATTAGGAAAAAGTTTTATTTTACATTTAGGGTGACCTTAATCTATGTATTAGCTATGTAAGCTAAAAACAAGCAAAGCTATCATATTTATGTTTGTAAGCTGAGAAAATAAAAGTTTTTTGTCAATTTGATTATTTTAGATTCTAAACAAAGTGATGACTCCATATATTGGTATTGTAATGATATGTGTTTTTTCTTTTTTCTCTGTCTGCCACTGCGTTTGAAAAAAAAAATGACTCAGTCTCTGACTTTGATAGAAAGTTCTAGTAGCAAACTGAATCTAATTTTAGGAGTTGAAAGTAGAAAATCCCTAGAGCTTTTGAATATTTATCGAGAATATTTTGCACTAGTTATTAACAAAATAGATTTTTTTTTTTTTTTATTTTTAAATTAAACAACCGCGATTGTAGAAACTTTAATTTTTCATCAAATCAATATTTATAAAGGTTTTCTTACACTATTTTCATGATTGAAAAGCTTAGAAATATGATACGATATAGGTATTCCAACACTAGTTGATCTTACACATTGAAATATAAAAAATAATTTCAAAACGTTGACAGCAGTCGCCAGGATATGTACATTTTAAAATATTTCGCAGATAAAAAGTATAGCACTATTAATTTTGATTCCTACAATTTGAAAATTTAAAACAAGACACCTCATTAATTGATATTAAAAATATCAAAAATACATAAATAAGCTTAATTGTCCTTTTAGAGTCCTTTGAAGTTAAAATTTTGTTAAAATTTGATGTCCAAGACAATTTGATACCAGACGTTTATGATAGAAATTCAATATAGACAATTTTAAGTGCATAAGTGTATATCATGTAAATATGTGCGTAATAATGCTAAAATAATATTCAATATTATAATCATTATTAATGTAGGCGACTATAGTAAAAAGGAAATAGCGGATCGCTCCCGCATATACAAGCGCATTTCATTATTTCAATGACATCCTACACAAATATTAATTATTTTGTTTTAAGTGTGTTAAAGTATCAAAATGTTACCAATTGTATTAACTTCCGATAAAACTTCTGAAAACATAGTAATTGAATTGATCATGACATTTATTTGAAAACTAATTTCTTATATTTTTAAATGAACGATAATGCCTTCTTCAATATCATTAACATTTTAAAATACTTAACATACATTTTTTTTATATAGTAAACAAGCATTTAACCGTTCTAACGTACAGTAGGTGCGGAATGTACCTCGTCATTGAGTAAGTCGCTGTAATGGATGTGTTAAATTTGAATTCAATAATAAATCATTTAATACAAAAAAAACGGTTTTAAACGAAGACGGTTCGTCAACCTTATTACTAAGTATATTTCATTATACTTTTGTACTACTATTATAGTAATTTATTTTCCTGCCCATTATTAACACGGTATTTTTAAAATTTAATTGTGTGTATAGTAAAATATAATAATGTAAAAATGTCTTATAGGTATTGACAAGTAAACAAAAATATTTTTGATATTTTTATATAATATCTAAAATTATAATTCGTTTAGATATATTATTTTGTTAAAATTTTAACTTTGAAGACTATATAAACAAAAAATTGTGATTATATAATATTAAGATTTTTTAATTTCAGAAAAAATTATTTATGTAGTCTTACATTACAATTTGGAACTATTTGACGTAACCTATAAATATCTTTCAACACTTAATAAAAAAATTCTTGAATGCATTACTTAAAATATGTAAGTATAAAATAATTATAGTATATTATCTCAACTATCGATTTGATAACAGTTGTAAGACAAATACAGACAATAATTTATTTGAGACCATAAAATAAAATGTATAAATCAATTCTGTGGAAAATGACTATATGGTTTCAATATTTTATATTGATGAAC
Organism: Rhopalosiphum maidis; assembly: GCF_003676215.2. NCBI lineage: Eukaryota > Metazoa > Arthropoda > Insecta > Hemiptera > Aphididae > Rhopalosiphum > Rhopalosiphum maidis. The sequence goes on from NC_040879.1 coordinate 47,449,114, forward strand.
TATTATTTTTAATTTTGTTTTTACTTGAAAAAAGATACTATAAACTTTTTTTCCACTATTTATTATTTATAATCTAAAAATTAACTTGAAATTTCACAGTATATTGTGTTTTAGAAGAAAAAAAACCACTAGTGATAAAAATTTTCAATTTCATTTAAACCATCCACAGCTCAATAATTAGTCAAAGCTGTGATAAAGGTAGCATAAATTGTGAGGTCATCCAAGCAATAATAAAAATTGTTGTATTATATTTGTTAAGAATTATTATTCGGTGAAAAAAATATCTGTAATAAAACATTACCATGAATACAGTTATAAGTCACAAGGATAATAATGTCTTGTAAATATTATATATAGATACACATTATCCATACAATTATATTGAGATAATTCAACGCAATAATCCTACAATTTAAATATTGCATACTCATAGTATTTTTAAAAAGAAAAATTATTTTTAAGTTAAAATCAATATTAATTCTGTTATTAGATCAGAGCTGCCATTTCAATTTTTTTTTTTTTTGAAATACAGTTTTTTAGCATTTCCATTTTGAATTCCTCATAAATATTTGTATAACCAAATGTATATAATTCTCTTGCCTAGTTGATATTTTTTTTATAAAATATTAAGCACATCAACTTTATCATTTAAAAATCAGTTGATTTACTTGTAAATATTATATATTTATTATTATTTATTTGTTATTTATATTTTTTGGAAGCTAATATATACCTTATGTTTGATACAAAAATATATTAAAAAGTCAATTGTATCAAGTTAAAAAAAAAATGAATCTTATTACAGTCATAATACATAACCAACATAATAACATTTAGAAATAATAATTGTATCTTTATCAGTTGCATACTAACGTGTACAACTTTAACCGAATAATACGTTTATCGCTCTTCGTGTTTATAGATTTTGATAGGATTCAATAATAGTACTACGCGTGAATCGGTGATTTTAATGCGTATTTATTTTTCGATTTTGTGTTACACATTTATTTTAAACATTTAATTTTCACGCTCAACACAATAGGCGGCACACCATTTATCTCTGTAAGACTTAAAAACAGACTTATTGACTCACCAAAATTAATAAATAATAAAAACGGAATGTAACAATCCCCAATTCTAGTCTTTTCATCATAATAGATCACGAAATTAATGAAGTGCTTCAGGCCCACAATATTCGGGCAACGTCAACATTACCGCGGCGCCATTAAAACCATCGATGTAAATAGCCCCAATTATGATATCAATAACAAAATGTTTGCTTTAACTAACTCCCCGTCTAAATAAAATATTCACATCAAAACTGACAATAACACCTTCGGGAAAAAATAATTACCAATAAAACTACTCTTAACGATAACTCACCAAAAAATATCAAGCAAACGTCTACGACTCAATTGATTGGATACCGCGAATAAATTATGTCAAAACACTTATAACTATCAGCAAATCAATAATACAAAAAAATTTCAAATACGATTCTCCATTCTCGTAAATCCAACAATCGATTCTGTATATTTCTAATTGACAAAAATATTTCCGTTTCTAATCAATAATCATCCGAACATCGAATTAAAATACCACACAACTACGCAATTACTTACACTTACAACAATACGGTTAAAATAAATCCGAAAAAAAAAATGGTAATTTCAAATGTATCGCTCGCCACACAAAAACAAAACAATAGCACCAAAGTATATGAGCACAATATTCAACTAATATAAATTGCCGATAACATACATCAATATGATTCAATATCAAGGAATTAGCATACATTATTAGTTTCAGATTTTATGTCTACATAAATCCTAATAATTTCCGTAAACTTACGATTTCTTCTGGTTAATCGTGAAAATACATCACACATTCACACAGAACTGTTTTACCGTCGATACCGACAATTTCCTAATATGAATCCAAACTCACGTAACACATTTCAAAACAGTATACAATTCCTATCTTCTAGAATCTCTAAAACCAAATGCTTACGAGTTCCTCAGAATACACTGTCATCATTAGTTATCTAAATTATAGAAGATAAATTAACATCTGATGAGTAACCCGTTGATATTCTTTTAGAAAATACAAGGAACCATATCGTTTTAGGAGCATACATACCACAAATCAATTGCTTCTCACCAATGGACCAACAATCCAACGTGATAGAATTTTCACAAGCCAATAACATACACCAATATTATTCGAATTAGTCTATAAAGCGACTAAAATTTTTTTTAAAAAAATCCAGCACTTACATTAACATCGACGAGTTAAACGACTAATTTATTGCCCCATATCCCCTTTAAAAATAAAATTCAAAACTAACTATTCCACCTAACTTAAAATCTAATGAAAATCACAATAATTATCAAAAAATAAAAATAAAATGAACTAATGCTGTAAAAAACTATTCCGAACAAATACCAAACAAAAAAATCAATTGTGAATAGCTCGATCGCATAATAGAAAACACTCTTAGTGTGACTAACCCACGACTAGTTTTTAAACCATTTAATATTACTTGTCTCTAAATGATCGAAATCGTTGAACGACCAGAATAAAATAAAATTAGAAGCATTGAAAACAGACTTATACGAGACTGTATTTCATTTATCGACAGAGCTCTCTTCAAAAACCCAAACAGTTTAAAATTATAACTAAAAAAACAAACAAAAATATAGTCACATTTAAAAAATATCACACAATGGAATCTCAGTGGACTCAAAGAAAACCTTAATGAAATAACATTAACTGTTAATTCTTTACACTTGCCCGTTATATTTTTTTCTTCAATAGACAAATCTGAAATCCAATGTTATCCCTCTTAAACTAAATAACTGTAACAGTGTTAGCCCGCGTAAAATCTTCCAAACACCTTTTTATTATTCACTGCGAAACAACAATTATTCTGCAAACGTTGCAGTTATCAAATGCAAAAATAATTGTATACTTAAATTTTATTGTAATGGCATATCGGCATTCAAAACACTTTCACTGATTACTTACCTGTACCAGTACCTACTGGTAATATTAAACCAATACTGTTATTTTGTATATTTTTTTTTTATTCTAAATATTTCATTATGGTCAAAACATTTAATAAAATAATAAAAATTAGGGTTAAGTTATACTATAATTATATATACAAATTGATTCATCGTGGATTTTTAATAAAAAGAAGTATTATTATACATTTAGAACGTAGCAAAACACACTCTTTTTTAAGTCGGCATTTAATAAGTTTATAATTCACCAAATTAAATATTCACGAATATAACTTAACGCTGGCTTTATTTGCTTTTACTTAAGTGTTGTTATTTTTGTGGGCAGAGGAGTGACAAATGTTTGTTTAGTAAATTATTATTTAAATTAATGTATCATTTGATGGGGCATTATAATACATAACGCCATTTCCTGTTATATACTTACAAAAACTTTGTGGATTATAAAAATAAGAAAGTGATAATAAAATATTTAACCGATTAAATCTATTATTTTTGTTTATTTGTAATCAGACAATTTTGCGGTGCGCGTCTTTCTAAATAATCAACATTCTAATGTATTTATTTATTAATTCTACATAATATTTATAATAGACATAAAATATCAACTTATTAAGTAAAATACATTATACATTAAATGTAATGACCATTGGGCAATGTTAAAAATACATTTCTTAATTTTAATGCTCTATCTTTATAGTAACCTATTATAAAATTATAAATAATTTATCATTTTTAAATGGCGTTTACGAGAGATTTACAACAGTTCACTTTATAATTGCGTTCACGAGAATTTTTAATGAGTATAACAATGAATATTAAATTGTTTCATTTCAATATTTGTTTTGAAATTTAATGTGTGGCTTTTTACTATGCAGACAGGTAGTTATGTTTAGTGGTACTTAAACAAATCCACACGTAGCGATCACTCTATTGTCACCTTACGCAGTTTATTGCCGACATAAATATACTTTCCCAGCGAGTTGGCTAACACTATAATATTAGCATTTATGGGTTCTTAGTTATGAATTATTATTATTATTAAATATTATTTTAAATATGTTTAAACGACTTAAACAAGATATAAACCACTACAGGTAACAGTTGCCGAAGTATTCGCCGAGTAGTTTATTATAGTGGTAGTTGTATAATAACAATTAAACCATCATGCGTCATTTTAAGTCAACGAAAGACAAGGGTTCAATTTATATAGTATGAAAGTTTATACTTCTTCGGGTTTTACGTTTATGTGGCTCCAAAAGTTCAAAAGTCCAACAAATCAGGTGAAACTAAATCCCGGACAAGCGGAGTCTATTATGATTTATAACGTATATTAGTAGGTTATCAAGAGCATATTTATGAATGAAAAATGGGTAGACTAGAGTCACTAGTAGGGAGACCAGTTACAAAATATTTAAACATTTCAAATTAAGTGTTGTTTGTCTTGTTTATTATGTTCTATACGTACGATTTGCTCTTACCGGTAATTAATCGGAAAATCAATACCGGTGGTAGTCCGACCACAGTTTTAGTCGTACGTTATTATCATAACTATGTGTTGATCGCATTTGAATTTATGCGTAGGTACAGCTAAAACTATAATCGTATCTAATCAAGCGAAAACAGTTGAAGTTTAACATGTACCGCAAAAGGAACGTTAGTACATAGAGCATAATTTTATTCTATGTATATTATATACCATAGTATCTCGTAACTACTGATATTATATTACTATTATTATTACTGTTTAAGATTAACAAAATATGATCAAACAGTTTGTGACTAATGTTATTGTGGTTTGTTCGTATTAATTATTTTTATCAGTTTCCGTTGAAGCAAAACTTTATTATCTATAACTACTTTAATATACACCCGATGATGCATGTTGTACAACTTTGGTTTGCAATACGCGACCAAATATTATGTAATTTAATAGAGATAGCACCCAAATATAGTGGCCTGGCGTGTACTGGCGTGTCTGTAATAAATACAAATCAAAATTTTAAATCGCAACGTTTTATTGACACATTTCATATCACCGTCCAGTTAAATGTTTAGTCAATAATATTATTCATTCGTGCAATGTTGTAATGTTTGGTTGCCTACATTATGTCCCGTATTCCCAGAGTAGGCTTATGCTCTAGAATTCATAAGTAATATTATGGGTTATAAATTTGAATTTTCCCTAATAGCCGTTTCCCCTACGTTGTTTGACGTGACCGCAAACTTAAATTTCAGGACGGCATCTGAGTTAAAGTATTCTGGACTGATGATTTATTGAGTTTCACTATGACAGATGACTTCCTGGTTTCTTAGCGGTAGCTTTCTTATCGAATTCAATTTGATTTTCTCTTAAACGCACCCTAAACTATCGATATAAATCTATAACGTTATGATAAGTCAAAGTTTTTAATCTAATTATCATCACGAACAATAATACACGACGGTGTGTCTTTATTCACTTGAAAAATAGAAAAATAAATTGTCAGTTTAATTCGAAACCAGTTAAATTGTTCACTGTGTAAACGAACTAAAACGTCGTTTCCTAACTCATAAACTAAGTGTCTAAATAATATTATAGTAGTCAGTCGCCCGTCGTACGTATGTTATTAATTATTATTATAATTCATAGAAATACGTATCGGCGGTAACCGACTTGGAAAACAATTCGAATTTTCACGTTATATTATTAGTATTATATAATAATCGATGCGAATCGTCGACGTAATATCATAATGTTAATATCGACGGCGTGCAGTTGCACATGCACACAACAATAATATACAATATTGTGTCGCCGGTGCAATGACCCGCGCAAATCCACCACTCTACCACTCCCCCCCCCCAAAGTGGGGCCCAGTAGTGTATAGCCATCACCCAGTCGGTCTACGTCGCCGCCGAGTATATACGATATAAGTATATAACATATTATTGTATAATATATATATATATATATATGTTTATATCGTTGTACATAATATAATATACCTACGGGCTACAGCGCAGAGGAGTCGTATATTATATCGTATCGCGCGCTCGTGGGTACCTACACGTATATATATATATATATATATTATCATACCGACAGTGGGAATTGATGTCGTCAACGTGCTCGGCGATATATTATTACGTCGTATTATGCACGACATAAACGTCGCGGCCGTCGGGTATTTATCTATTCGGTTTGCGCGCCCGCCACCAAACATATATATTATTGTGTAGGACTCGGGACGAGATAGGGGTCGGTCGAGCGTCCCGGAGGAGCGGCGGTCCGCACCCGCTTATATAATATACTACGCGGAAGTGACGACGAGACGGACGCACATTATTCTTTTGACCTCGCGCGAGTGACACGCACGCACGTGCGTATGTGCGTGGTCGGCGGCGACGACTCGGTTGCGTGTGTGTGTGTGTGTGTGGGGGGGAGGGGGGTTCCGATGGGGTTGTGACGGCGAATGAGGAGTGGATTAGGGCGGCGGCGATGGTGAGGGTTGCTTCCGGACAAGGGTGTCCGAGCGACGGCGACGGGTCGGGAGGGTCGGCCAAATTGGACCAAATTGACAGTTTTTATGTCGCGACGCGTACGCGGTATATATATATATATATACATGATGCGTGTGTGTATGTGTGTGTGTGGCTGGGGAGTGCTGGCGGGGATGACTACGGTGGCACCGGCGACGAGTGTAAATACGTGAGAAGGCGTATGTAATTCGCCGACGTAGGCACACGCACACATGCACGTCGAGCCGGACGGCGACATCGTCGTAGTCGTCGTCGTCGTCGGTGCCATACTTACGTTCTGCTCGACCTCTTTATCTATTGTCCCTTAATCATCGTTCTCGACGGGTCTCACGACCATCCGCCACTGCCGCCGGTTTTAGATAGATAAAGAGCGAGAGAGCGAGAGAGAGAGAGAGAGAGAGTGAGAGAGCGAACTCAAGTGGCGGCGGCCGCCACGTCTTCCTTGCTCATCCTGCTCCTCGTCGTCATCGTCCTTATCGCCGCTGTCGGGTCCGAACACGGCATAATAATATATAATAATACTGTGTATGTGTGCGGGCCCGTGTAAAGAGCACTCCCCCGAGTGGTACCGGCTGACGAGCGAATTACGATCGTGAGACGTATAATAATAATAATAATATACGAGACGATTTATATATATATATATATTATATTGTTGTATAATATATTTGAGTGAGCGTGTGCGGGGAGAAGGGTTGTCTTCGTATTGCCTCGATCGGTTGACTCGAAACCTATCGGTCATGGTCGAGCGGGTGGAATAAGTGATTTTTCCGCCGACTCGCCATAGTAGCTATCTTCGAAGATACGGTACATATATGATAATAATAATAATAATAATAATAATAATAATAATAATTGGGATGATAAATACACTTTTGTGTCGAGTACCTACAAAGCGACCGTCACTTGTACTCGACTATCTCTCTTTTTTTTTTTTACTATTTATTTGCTACTGCTGGCACAGCAAACCACCGCCGCCGCCGTCGTCGATTTAAAACACGACGTGATAAACATTTTTCAACATTATCTGTATCCTGTTCATATATAATAAGTCGTACCTCCCAGCCGCGACTCACACGTTCCCCCGCGGCCCCGCCGCATAGATGTCTGTCCAAAACCGTATATAGCGTACTGTCCAACGTGCCAACAATGTTTGAATAGGCCTTTATATGTATATAGTTTTCATGTGCACAAAAAAACTTTGAGAATGCGATTTGCATGGATATTACTATCGATAAGGCTAGGATCTTGAATTATTTTCATTTGGACGTGTATGTGTGTGTTACTGTGTTACCTCCCGTAAGGGTAAAGTTTTTCTGACCATGCCAGCAGTTATTTTAATGTGATTTTCATTTAGAATTTTAAAGCATTGTTCAGCGTGTTTTTTTAATAACATCTATCCAAATATCCGAAAACACTAACGAAAAATTAAATATCTATGCGATTATTGATTATAATATCTCACATCAATTGAGTGTAAAATATATTTTGAGTAATAAATACATGCATATGAATATTATGTAAGATAACGTGTCTAGCCAATCTACAGATATCAAAAACGTAGGTTTTTTTAAACTACTGTAATACTTTATGTTGAAAAGTTTATTTTAATTTTACTGAAAAAAAAAAATATTCAGATATTTTCCGTAATTCGCTTGGTACACGCATATCCACCTGTATAATATGATATATTTATAAAATAAAAATATAAATTCTATAATAATTTTAACAACCTTTATAACTAGTGTTGTTTGTGTCCCCTTCGTTTTAATAGCATAATATTTGTTAATATTTATGCTATGCCCATTTACATCTTATTATTATCAGTAAACTAAAACAACAGTCGTAGTTAACGACTGAACTTTTAAAATAATTTAGTACCTACTCCTGACATTAGTGCGAAAATAAAACAAGAAATGGTTTCAAATTATGAAATCGAAATATTTAAAATACTCGTTAGTATGTTTTAACAGAAGTTTTATTAATCTGATTTAATATTGTAAATCACATAATAATTATACAATGTATAATAAATTATATAATTAAATCAAGTTTAGTATATAGTATAATACCCGATATTTTTATAAAATTGTATTAAAAATATTCAGAAGTCGTTAGTAATAATCTCATTTGCCGAGTATTTTAAATAATACCACACATCCGCCCAAAACGAGTTACGATAATATAGCCTAATAAACAGAATATTCAACCAATACAATGGGATAATCGATCTATCGTAATAGCCAGTTAACCCATAAACGAGCCACGAGTATTATACCCTAAGTGCCCATAATAACTATGGTCCATGATAACATTATGATGATGAAATTAATGAAAATTAAATTCTGACTTGAAAATCAGAATCATGATCATTTATTTTATCATTTTTTATAAATATATATATATATATATATATAAGCAAAGTGTATTTCTCCTCTCTACAAACATTCTTTGCCAAGTATCGTATCACGATTACGTATAAAAAAAAATACATTTTTTTTTTTTAATGTATCAACGCATTGTGACTTATACACGTACATTCATAATACTATATAATTTAAAATCTGGTATATCCTAGTGTATAATATGGTTAATTGTATTAGGCAATTTACAACAAGAACTGTAGCAGGGCCAGGTCTAGGGAAGGGCTGAGTGAGCTGCGGCCCAGAGACCCCCACAATTTTATGATATTTAAATTAGGATACAGGAAAAATATTATGATGATATTACTCATACCTCGTAGTTTTACTCGATTCGATTGTTTTCATAATTATTTATTATTAAATAAGTAGTTAATTGTTACTACTACTAAATATGATAATAAATAAAAAAAATATTTCCTTGTTTGTGTATAATGCATTTCGCTCAGGGGTCACCACATACCTAAATCTGGCCATGAACCGTAGATATAAATTCAGGGCCTGGTAATTTCTACCAAAATTATTTCTTGGATTTTGACAACGATTATCGATTAGCGCAAAATTGTACAGCAATAATTTAAAATAATTATCTGAAGTCATAAAGGTGAAGAAAAATTAAAATGTGATATTAGAAATAAGGCGATACATGTCATTATCTTCCAATACTTATAACTAGTATAGTTTAAAAAATCGTGTGATTGATATTGAATAATATGTAATATAAAAAATTAATAATCAACTGGTGTGGAAAAAAAGTAAAGCACAGTGAGAGGAACGTCTTAAAAATAATATGTTCTTCAACACTGTTACGTATCTATATTGTCTATACATTACGCCATAAGTTTTGCAAAGTGTCTACACTTTAAAAAAAAAACCTTAATTTAAAAATCAAATAATTCTTAGCTATACTACAATTCATCGATTTCTTTTTATTATTTAAATTTCACTTATTTACCAACAAAAGTGTTGTAACTATTGCCGTCTATTGACATCGTGCATTGCTCCTTATGTAATAACAACTAATATGAATGGCGAACGGGACCGACTGCTGACTTCAGATTTTCCAGCACGCGTCCTATAATAATGACCGACGTGTGCTTGACGAGTGTATGTGCGACACGAATAGATGAAATACGACAATAGAAAAGACTTGGCGACAATCATCACGGCCATCAGCCAACACCTACAACACTGACAGCACGTCGGCACACCATACCCAGATCGGTAACCCTCGTAATATTCTTTATACATTATTAGAAATTATCTGTCTTGTATTTTACCAATATACGATTTATCTATATACTTATATCTATGCTCGTGTGTGTATATATATATATATATAAAGATTCGAGTAGTTTACTTAAATAAGATAACCATGATCTTCCCTGATCTTTAGCGTTACGTTAAGATTATATATACCGAGGTCGGGTCCCCGAGACCTCGTTAATATAAACATAACTTTGCCATAGGGAACACGTCGAATAGTAGCGACTGATGAAGAGGGTACGTTACAGTATATATACATAAATTAATATTTTAAACATAATTTAATTTGAGTTTTGAAATAATAATTTATATATATATATATATATAAAAATTGTGTTCAACCGAATCTATTTTGTGTTGTAAATTTTAAAGTACAGTAGATTCTCGTTATATCAAATTTCAAGGGGAACAGAAAAAAGTTCAAGGTATCGAGTTTTATTAAAATTCTTTAAAAAATTGAAAAAATTTCTAAATTAATTGAATGTTTAAAATGCATAATTTGAATACTTAATTAAAGTACTAATACTACATCAATCATATTAATATTTCTTAAATTCGTGTTGTAGTTGTACTTGTAGATAATAGGTTTCGGTTCATTTATTCACATTTGACAAGAACAATAATTATATTTGGAATTTAATTTAATTAAGTACATAATATATAAACAAAATATTATGTATTATACCTACAACGAGTGCAATGTTTATAACTTTATTTATTTTGGACGTAATATTTAATGATGTGAATTATAAACACTGATTTTATAAAACCGTGTTTAGAAGTTAAAGTATAATAATTAATTCGCATACTTATGATAGTTATTTAATTTTACAGATTGTACTATATATTTTAAAGTAACAATCTTTGTCTTGCAATTTAAAAAAAAACGTAATCAAAAGTTCAGACGTATGTTACAAATTTACAATAAAATTATTCATTTTGTGTTTTGATACTATGCCCGCATTTGCACATTTGCAGCGTCTGGTGATTATAACACTTAGCAATAAAATATGCTGAATAAACCACACAATAATATATTGTTGAGATTTTAATAAAACTTGGAGAAAATTTTCAAATTTAAAATTCTCTCTCTCTCTCTTTCTCTTCTTCTTCTTCCTTTACAGATATTTGTTCACATGATTTATGAATTTAATAACTAAGCCAATACGACTTAATTTATCATCTATAGATAAGATTTTAAGATACTCATAATCGAAAAAATATAAAATATGAGCAAAAATTCTTTAAGCATCATATATTTATAGTTAAAAAAAATGTATGAACAACATAAATAAAAATTAAAAAAATATTATTTCAATCGTAAAAAAATTGCATAGTCATAAAATATATCATTATAATCAAATAGTATTATAGGCTATTATTAATATTTTCATTTCAATACAGTTGAAAATAGATAATATTACATTATCCATTTATATGCAATACCTACTTAGTAAAATGAGTTGAAGATTGTGTCAAATTACTTACAACACTTAATTATAATTTAATTTTTATTTGTTATCTTATTAATGCATTGTTTTCACATTCAAATTAATATAGAATACAGTTGTGAATTGTATGCGCTGATGAATGTAAATAATTTAGCTGCTGAATATAATAACATAAATACAAGTAGTCTAGAAACGACAGAAAAAACGAGAAGAACAGTTAAACGACCTACAAAGTTAACGAGTACAACGTTTTTAACAGAATCGATATCAGAGACCAAAACCATATAAAATACCAATAATTAAATGAAATTTTATCCTGTTAAGATAAAATGATAAATGAATTGAACAAAAGATTTGTTAACAACAACTCAAAATCAAAAAGAATAGGTTCTTTAAATCTTGTAAATGTAATATTGTTAAAAATGGAAAATATAAGATCACTTTCACTTCATTACGGAATCGAGTATATGGAATGCCAACTTGGTGGCAGGATTAAAACTATAAACAAAGTTAATAAAAATATACGAAAAAAAATAATTGTGAAGTAACAACAATAATTGATTTTGTACGCTTATTAGAAAACTATAAGATGGCATTTCCTGAAACTTATATTTCGTGTATATATTTTCGGTCTAAAAAAAATAAAAACATATTTAAAAAAACTATCATATTATATGTCCAACGAATAGTTTAAAGATATTGCAGTACCTATAAGGTATTGAAAAAAAACTTCTGAGAATTTAAATTTAAATATAGTTGTGGATAAATTTAATTCCAATTATAACAGAATAATACTATCATAATTATTTTGACTTATTTATTTGTATTTGAATAGTACTAATAAAATATATTGATACTTATTATATAGGTAATAAATTCAATACAGTTTCCCTTTAGAAAACGAAATATAAAATTTGTTTCGATTGTTTATTTAGAAAAGTAGCATATCACTACCTACCAAAAAACATATTTACCGATACTTTCCCGCAAACGTGTTATGGAAAAATCACTAAAGAAGCAATAGTCAATAAGTAGTCAAACATTAATGCTTCACCGGGAAAAACTGTTTTCCACTGTTATGCCCTCTAATAAAAAGTGTCTGGAGCCCGGCGAGCCCGCCACTGATTTACTACAATTAAATGCTCAAACCATATTATTATACGTATTATGACAATGTGCGAGGCAGATATTTCGACAATACGTGAGACGTGCATATTATCTATTCACAATGTACGCCATACCCTCGTAAATTACAGTATTATATTAGTATAGTTAGAGATATGGAATATCTGTGTACACTACACTGTTCTTGTAGCAGAAAAATCTGAAAAAACAAATGAACATGAACTGTTCATTCGGCAAAAAAAAATAAATAAATAATAAAAATGTAATACGATATTGCAGTCAGTGGTAAACGGTGTACAAACGTTAAACTTTGATTATCTAAGCAACGAAAACCGATAACAATAACCACCGTGCACATAATAGTATAGTAAACGAATTACTATATATAACATACCACATATCAGGTATATTATCGCGGTGACAATAATAATAATGGATGTACTGATTGTATAGTTGACGATTACAATAAGCGGCTTCAGCCATTGCATCGATAATAATACAAAACGACACGTACACATAGCGATTTCAAATAAAATAACAATAATAATAATATTTAGGTCAATATTTATTTTCGAACGATTATTGCATTCGCATTTGTGCAGTGACCGTCGGACACACGACGGCGTGTGTACAACCTTGAATATCCGTGATAACACCTCGACCCATTGAATTGTCAGTTGTAGTCAACGATGATGACGACGACTCGTTGACGTTAATTCGTTTCGCCGCCGTCGTCGGTTTTCCACCACCTAACGCGATTAATTTTAATCGTGAACTATATTCTCCATAATAACATCTAACCGTTTATGATTGTTTTTACTCTCGCGCGCCGATTATAATTTTCATTTTTATTTTTTTTACTCGATATTACGTTTATTTTTTAATATACAAAATATATCGTTCATTTAAATATTTCTTTTATTAATTTATAATATTCCAACTAACATTTTATGGTACAAATTACAATAATTTAAATTTTGCACTCGGGAACTTGTTCGACCGGAGATGAGCTTATCGTGTATCAACCTTATGTTGCACTAAGCACTTGTCACCGTTTAAGCCTTCGTCTCGCATGAAATTTACTACGACCATTGTCGGACCTAATACATTTATACCGCAGACTATACGGCAATAGAAGAATTTTTAATCTATAAGTTATTAAAAACGCGAAAAACATTAAATGCTTTTGTGCAATAATGTCAACAAAAAAAAAAAAGTTGAGAATGTACCAAGCTCTAATCATTGTAATGTGCGTATTAAATTTGAATTCAATATAATATATCATTGTATACGAGTGGACTTAAATATTTTCATTATGTATAATGTATATTTATTTTTAAATCCTGACGAATTTATTGTATTTACAACGATGTGTCAGCTTTTTTTTCTATCTATCACCGCCTTTCTGAGCAGTAAAAATGCTTTGATTTTCAAAATTGGGGGAGAGTGTTTCTGGTATCAAATTGGATCTAGTTTTTTTGTGTATTCTTAATTATTAAGAAACATTTTTAATCTTAACCTTTTTAAAATGCAAATTAAAGCCAATTTTCTAACCGTCCTCAAAGTTCTATCAAAATCTAAACATTTTTTCAATTGTTTATCGTGTATAGATATATATTATATAATCACACACATACGTCATTGTAAAATCAATACAATCATCGCTCCGTTCATTAACTAAAAATTAAAACGCACTGAACCTATTTCATATTTTTAAATCATTTTAATTTCAGCATAGAAGTTGCGTTTATGATATTTAATTTTGCTACGGATGATATGACTAACCAAAGATAAGTAGAAAATTTATTTAATTAATTCAAAATAATAGCAGCACAAAATTATTTTATGAACAACATAAATGCTTTAAAGTTAACAAATAATTGGTGAAATAAAATCAATGGCAAATGAAATTACAAATAATATATCTAGATATTTATTAAAACTATTATTAAAGTACGTACTTTTCACGGTGCACCAGCCGATTTCCGTTTTCAATTTTGTACCGGTCCGATCTGATCTATAATATTATACGTTTTGCAAATACTCGTGAACCAATAAATAGTCAATCAAAAGCATGACGTATTTACATGACTATTTTCCGAATTTATACGACATATTTAGGTATTATCTGTGAGACACCAGATTTTTCGTTTTCAACATGTGATCACTTTAAAATTTTAAATATTAGCCGATGAGTATGTGAACAATTTATATTCTAAAAAAGACCGGAAACTTTGAAAACAAAACTGATAGTTTTGCCAATTAAATAATATTATTAGTCCGTCGTTGGTTATTACTACCCCTACTTTAGTAAATAAATAGTAATTAGAATTAGAATTTTAGAATTTCTTAATTTCACGCAAACTAATAAAAACCCATATCTTAGAATATGATATTAATGTATTTCAAAGTCCAAGAAATGTATTAAAAGCACTTACAGGTTCACTGTTGTTTATTTGATATGAGGACGTAGATCTAATTGCTGTGTGGTAAATCATTTTTAAGTTTCGCAAATCACACAAACTAAAGAAGAAAAGAAACAATAGTCCAAACTACGTTTTTTTTTTTAACTCTATAACCCATAGAACGCCATAGAATTCCTATAAGGAATTCGCCTAAATAATCACATTTTTACAAAAATCTGTTATCTTGTTCGTTCCATTCTTGAGTATGGTATTTTTGTCTGCGATCACCGTGTTGCTGGTAATTCAGGAAAGTTTGAAAGAGTTTCGTCAATGTTCTTGTGCTTTTACAGTTGTTTATTTAAAATTCCTTTCGCGCCCCATGGTTATGACCCGGCTGCTAATATTATGCTTGACCAATCTTCTTCGACTAAGCGTAAGCGTACTACGGGTATTAGTTTCTTTAGCGGGTTGTTGAATACGTAGGAAAAATCGTTTTTCCTTTTATATTACATATGTTTGGTACCTTGGTGATCGTTTCGGTCCACTGCTGCTTTATACATTCCACATACCATTACTTTTTTTCGACAAACCGCTAAGATAAGTGATAGCTTTTAATTTTTGAATATATTTTAATTAGTTTAAATTTATTCATGTAATAGATGTATAATACATACTTAGTATACTAAAAATTATTCAGTATATACTTGTACAATTTAGAAAATAGTTAAATATTATTAAAGTTTTTGTTCTATTTTTTATTCTTACGATGATTATAATTATTTTTTTTTTATTATTATTAATCTAATCTGTGTATAATATAGTGTTTTTTAATTTAAGAAAATAACGATTTTTATTTTTTTATCGTTACAATATTATGCTCATAAGCGTAATCAAAATTAATATTTTTTTTTTCATTGCTTGATTGCTTGAAAATCATAACAGATAAATCATAATTCAAAAGTGACGATATAACTAGTTTTGAATAATTTTAACATAAGTATTATTTTGAACTATGTTGCATTCAAATTAATAATTTTATTGATATTATCATTTTAAAGTAAGTTATAGCTATGTACAAATATAAAATATCATAACATTAAAATTTTGATAACTCACTTTAAAATTATATCAATAAAAGCATATGCTATGTCTTAGATAATATTCTTACCTTTAAATTTGATAATTGGTAAATTAACTCTAAAATTATATAGCTAACATCACAAAATTAATTCTGCTGAACAAAAATTTTTCATATTTTATGTATGTAAGATAAATACGACGAATGCGGGTATAACGTCCTCTTAAGATTAAATTTTAAACATAAACGTTGTTTTTAAAACAAATATATGTATTGAATACTTGTTAGATTTGAGATAATATGCCTTAATTTGTTGTCATTTAAAATTAATAGTATACAAAATATCGATGATAGAGATTGAAAGATTCGAGACAAAAATATAATAATATAATAATGCACGAGTTTGCGGCTTATGAGTTATGAACATTAAATGAATGTTCGCTTTAAATTGATTTTCGGCATTGTTATGTACCTAAATTGCCTATTCATCACGCCGTGTCATACAATATATTTTATAACAAGGTTAAAATGATGGCATGTGGTGTACAAAATTCGTCTTTCTTTGTTTAAACACCTTCGGTCTTGAAGCCAGGTTTTTGTTATTATGGTGGTGGTGAGTAGAGTCTTAACAAAATGTTTCATTCTTTCCGCCTAATATTATAACATAATATACTTAATGCAATATTATTTTATAATATTTTTGTAATTTCGTATTACTTACGCCATGTTACAGTAACAAATATTTAATTACGAAGTATTTTATTTTTTATTATTGTTATCAAAGTTTAAGGTGATAAGGATCATGTAAAACACTTAGATTTTTTTTTTTTTAAATCCCATTAGCCCTGATCCTAGTTAAATACAGTGAAACCTCTAAATACCGAACATTCTCGGTCGCTGAAATTTTGTCCGCTATTTGGGGGTGTCCGATAATTAGGGGGATTAATATAATGTTAAATAAATAAAAAATTGATTTATTTATACATATAGGTACATAGGTACATAATAAGTATAATTTATTTTTGATTTTAGTTATTTCTATGTATTTTTAAAAATGCGAAGATAAAAAAATAGAAAAAAATTGATAATATAAAAATTAAAACTAACATATATTAAAAAGAATCAGTTACTTTAGATTGTTTCTTATTTTGAGGCGATCATTTCTTGTGTTAATGCATTTTCTAATTCCAAAAAGTTACTGTAGAAATGATTTTTAATCAAAAATTAAAATGCCATAAAAGTGTCTGATATTTAGAGGTTTTCCTATAAAAAAGTAGTGAAGATGTCTCCGTTCCCCAAAAAATGTTCACTATTTAGAGGTGTCCGTTAAGGGAGGTTTCACTGTACCTTTCCCCAGTACTCTAGTACACGCACAATTAAAGTCTTCCGAAATATACGATGTTCGTAATATATTATGATTTGCAGCGAGCACATAAAAACTTGATTAATAATAATTTTAATAACCGAACAATTTGCTTAGATTTCCTATGTGTCTAGTATTTAAATAAGTCACTGTGTAATGGATGTTCTCTTCTAGAAACCTCTCTGGTCTGGAAGTTAATGATCTGAAAACTTTGAGCATATATATATATATATATTGAATTTCTATCTATAAAACTAGTAATAAAAAATATATTTACGAATTACACATAATTTCAAAGCTAATATTAAGTTTAAGGGTCCTGTACAACAACCAGTAAATCTAGATACTTGAAAAATGGTTGTTATTGTGGTTTCAGAATGAGGAAAATACGCTGCATATTTCGGTATAACAAACCGGCAGGTTTATTAGATACGATAATAATATCAGTAAAATGGAATGCTGGTTTTAAATTTTAGTGCTACAATCTGGTATGTTCGGCATACGTGGCTATTACGCCGATATTATTTATGTTGGTTTACTGGATATTTTATCATTTCATATCAGTATCTAGTTCAAAAATAACAATAATTAATTATGATTTTTTGATAAAAATAGGTATATTGTTCTTATTGAAAAGTATGTTTGACATTTAATGGTTACCAAATAATGTTAAGATAATAATTGTATTTGTTTATTGAAGAAGGAACAAAGCAAGTAGATAATTCATTAAATGTATAGGTCGCGTATACTGGCTATCGGAAATCTTAAAGTAATTTATTTTAATACGCATCGTTATAAAGGGGAATGCTACACGTTATAATCGTTCATAAGTGTTACTTGCCCGGTCGTCGCACTGGACCTATTAATATGAATCAGCACATGGTACACGATATACGGTACCGTTACGGTCGTTTAAATTGAATAACGATGATACAAAGTGATCGAGTTTGCCGGGACAATACCGAATGGCCGCTACACCCTCTGAAAATTAGATCGGCATAATATATTATACAGGTACACAACGGATTTCGGGCTGTGGTGTGGTTATCAAAACACGTTGATGAATCACGCGTCGTGTGACGAAGTTGTGTGAAGTAATCGTGAAAATGCGCGAGAATGACGTGACACGACCGTGGCGGTTGCGACGTCTAGTCCAATATGACGATGCAGTAAGACTTCGACAAGACGGAACTTCGGTAAAACGGATACCCTGGTAATACGGAAAATTTCTTTGGGGCTTGTTTTCAAATTAAATTTTTTCGAACCCCGTCGAAACGGGAAATTTGCATGGTCCCAAACGATTCCGTCTTGCGGAGGTCTTACCGTATTATTATGAAATTACAATATACGATGGGCATACATTATAGCAATATCAGCGTCATCCGTTCCCACGTTTTACACGTCATGACGTTTGTCGCAGTGTACCTCATAGTCTTGTAAACCGCCGCAAAAAAAAAACGCGTTCGGCTGTCGGCTATATCGGAATGTGTCGATAACAATCGGTGCGCGCCCATCGGATCGCACTGATCGAAAACAATGCGGACGAAGATAATAATATCGTCGTCGTATTATAATTTGGGAGTCGTCGAAAGCCGTCGATCCGCGCCGAATCGCGTTCGCGGGACGTGATGTGTGTACGGTGTATTTTACCATCGTCCGCACAGTGATGGTCCGGACGGCGTGGCACGCACTATACGCATTCATTTTATTTGATAACGTATTATTAATATATCACCACACGGTCTGCGCGTTATGACTACTTCTTCTACTACACAGCTGTACACGCGATTTACAATACTATATATACAATATAATATAATCGCATATTATTGTAAAATATTGTAAATTATTATCCGGAGGCACTCGGGATGATAATAATAATAATATACGATATTATACTCTTGCAACGTGTATAATGCACGTATATAAATATGTATACGCGTATAATGGCCGCCGTCCCGCCGTTCGGTTTTTCTTGAAACGCGGCCAAGTGCATATCCTCCGTACGTGTGTGTGCGCATCCACACACACACACACACACACGACCGTGTTGTACGTGTGCAGTCTGCATGTGCCGGACTCGGGCCGGAGGGCCGGCGAGGGTTAGGACGGCAGACACGCGGAGCCTAGACGATTTTTCACCGGCCTATATCATCGCCGCCGCCGCCGCCGCCGTTGGAATCATTTACAAAACGAGGGCGGCTGCACGCGCGCGCGCGCACCCACACACACACACCCGTCACGTGTGTACACCACTGCACTTACACCCACACGCGATACACATATATAAATATATATATATACGCACACACGTACGTGTGGGTGTGTGTGTGACGCGGGGGCGACTATTGCATTCGAGAGGGGGGGCTACGTACACACGCTCCCCTCGCCGCCGCCCGCTCCCCCCCGTGAACGGTGCCCGCTCCACCCCACACCCGACCACCTCTCTGAAAGTGTATGTATTCATCCCGCGCGTGCGCCCACCCCCGCCGCCGTATCGCCCATATATATATATATATATATTTTCTATCAGACGCGCACACACACGCCGAGAAACGGCCGTAAAACATCACCGGCCCGCCGGTGGCTGGCCCGTACCGGTATTTGCGGCGCGGCGCGGATTGCGGATGGGGGAGGGGAGGAGGGTCGAGAGAGAGAGAAAAAGAAAACGCCCGCGCCCGCGATACGATCTGGCGTAGTAGACCCATTAGTTTGGACCGACGACGGTCGTGTACGGCGGCGTACTACACACGCACACGCATATATATATATATGCATACACGAGTACACGATTGTACACTACGGCGGCGGCGGCGACGACGACGATAATAATAATAATATATACACGTCCGCGACATTTGGCAACCTCACACATAACTCGTTCGACGTTATTATATATGTGTCGTCGTCGTCTGTTTTTCGTTTGCGGCCGCTATTATATTATTTTATGCGTACACGCGACGACGCGCGCACACGTCTACGCGGACGGGGTTGAACGAAATGTATGTATATATATATATATTAAAAAGTACGACAAGCGGTCTTCTCTCGCACGGGCGTGTGTATACATGTGCGTGCGTGCGTGCGTGTGCGCGTACGGTCTATTATAATCCCGTATGCAAATTACGGTAGACCGCCGCCGTGTACAGTAATAACACACGCCCGTCTACGGCGAGCCGTTCGCCAAGAAGACCGCTGCCCGTTCACCGTTCCTCGGACTCGAGTTGACGGTGTTCTCCGGACGTACGCCGCCGGGCGAGTCTGCTTTTCCCTTTTGTGTGCGTAGGCATGGTTATTTATTTCGTTCGTCCTGTGTGCAGGGCGAATAGCCGAGAACCGCGCTCGCCGGTGTTTTTTTTTTTTTACTTGTTTGATAATCGTCGATTTATTCTGATTTTGATTTTTGAAATTTTCAAACCCACCCGCAAAAACCGTATCATTCCTGAAGCGTATTTATCCCCTCCTCGAACAGTACCCTATGCGGATGCAAAGCATCGGTTTTTCCAAATGAGAACCCCTTTTCTACTGTGAATTATCTGACCGACAAAGGTTGACGTGTCGAAATCAAAATGTGAGCTAGTAGTTTTTTAGTTATTCGACTCCGTGTACTATAAAATAATACGCGTTTCTAGTGATATCAAGTTTTGGACACGTGGGGAATACAGAAATTCGAAAACTTTTATAACTAATATCAATCTATCAATAATTCTAAAAACGATCCGATTACTAAATCCGGTATAATAGTTTTTTTTTAAAGACCATTTTTAAGGACTATCATCTTAAGTTGATACGAATCTTTTAATAACTTTAAATCTAGTCGTCCGACCAATTCAAATGAGTACATAAAAAATATCCATTAAATAATTTAGAGTAAAAAATAAATTAGCTTTTGAAAAATAGTAGTTTATATAGCCACATGACACTCTTAAGCTGTACAAAAATCTAAGGAATTTAAATAAATGCATTATTAAATGCGAAAATTGGGGGTGAGCATGCTTAGCGAATCACCCTAAATACATTATAGTATATATGTATATGTGTGTGTGTGTATAAAATACCGTTAGCGCTATGTATGAAACGCACGCGTGTAAATATTGCCCACGTACATTATATAATAATATAATACACTGTCAAGGCCATAATAGCTATTGCCGGATGGGGTTAAAGAACTGCGTGACTTCCCGAGGACCGCCTGCATGTGTATAGGTAGTCTAAAGTATTACATTCCTTTTATTTTCAGAACATTTCTTAATAACATCTCGTCGTACTTTATACATTTTCGGTGCAAAAATCTATACAATTTCTTAAACAGTATCGTGCAAAGTCTATAATCTTGTAAGTTAAATATTAAAGAACGAAGTGAGTATTATATATAATACATAAATTAAATAAACAAATACAGCATACAATGTATTCTACAATTTAATTAGATTATAATATATACCTAGTTTTGTATGATGTATATGATTTTACATATTATGATTTTCTGATAAGTTCATGTTAATTATTTTTTCATAAAATTGTGTATTTTATATTATTAAACTCAGAAAATACAATTTAATCAGTTATTAATCACAGGCCTCGGATTTAAATTTTTAGTTAACTTTTATTTTTTGAAGGGTTTATCCTATTTATCTGACAGTCAATATTATGCCATGTGGTTAGAAGATACACATAAAGCAATTAAACTCTTATCAATAAATTGTATATTGATATTATTCAATTATTTAACTTTATTAACAAATACAATTTACCGAGGCACAATTAGGAAACCTAACATTGATTAATCGTTAATATATAATAGCAGATAAAATGTATAAACTGTAGATGCGTGCGATTGCGAAGGTTAAATTATTACTTTTATTGATAATGCCTAAATTAAATTTGAAATTTTTTAATTTTAATTCATATTTTAGATTTTAATTTAACTGTTGAATATATTAATTTACAACGATATGTGTGTGTATAAAGGCAGTTTTTTAGAAGAAAAATCACTTCTATTTTCAACTTTGAGGGTGGCTTGTGATAGTAAATTAAAATAGTAAAATGTGAAAAATATCAAACTATTCAGTATTTCAGTATTTTTAAAAATTTAAATAATTGGTAAAAAACTAAAAAAAAAATATAAAAAAACACCCATTTTAAAAATAAATAATTAAATCTATTGCTGTAATTCAAAAACAAATAATCATATATACTTGACTTTTTAATCAATTATTTATATAAGCTTGAACATTTAACACAGGATTTCTCATGAGTTGTAGGTACTTTTAACAATTTAAAAATATTAAAACATATAAACATAATTTTTATATAGATTTTAGATGGTTTGCTTTAATTCATAAAATATTATTCACAGAGACGTAAGACTTTTCTTCGTATTACATTATTGAATAATACAAGAATGGTTTTATAAAATTGAACCTATTGTATTAAATATTATTATATAAATAATAGAAAAATATGAAATATCTCCACTCAAAATCGTTTTTTTTTTTGTTTACGTACAATGATATATTATTTTGTATTCAAATTTAACACGTCCACAACAGTGACATCACGTGATACACTTGACACCTAATATACAGTAGAACAACTTATCCGGTTTTTTTTTAAATATATTTCTTTGTGTATATTTTAAATATTATACATAAATGCAAATTGTATTTAGTTTTGCTCCAATAACTTCTCGTCCCCACTTATCATTAGATATTAGTTATTTCAATATAAGAACAGTGTATTATAGTAGGTTATACTCGTATTCATATTATACAATTGCATAATTCATAAAATAATATTATGGTGGGCGTTCTATTCTATTCCAAATTTTATTAAAGTTTACAGTGATAAAAAAAACTCAATTACAATGACATTGTTATAGATGTATTATTTGATTTTTTTTTAATACACATTCTTATTCCAAGTGTAAAACAGTGTTAAGACATAATTTTAAAACAAACATTTCGACAATTTTGTACTGAATTCGAAGAAAACGTTTTTGAGAGTTATGTCACTTATAACATATTTTAGTTGAACACGTAGGTACATAGTATTTTGTGCCCTCCTCGACTATAAGATAGAAATCATCCATGGGATTAGTGTGGAGTAATACATTTTGCTGATGCAAGCGCCTTTCAGTTGTGCAATGGACCCAAGTTGACACACAGTCGGTTCTATAGATATAATACGATAGCATAGCACCTCACACATTACAGTCGAGCATATTATAAGTTATGCAGGCCCTGAGTTCCATGTATGTGTGTGTGTGTGTGTATTTTAATATTAATTGTGTATTTCATTAAAATATAAAGAGCATCTATTTTCCCATCTCAACCTCAACTGTACTACTATAGCTCCTTCCCAGTGGTATACTTTCTTATTTTAAACGTTGGCACAAATAACTACAATTGTACGTGCTCAGCAGACTGAATATATACATAGACTATGCATCATCTAAAACTATAGGGGCGCACTCATGGCAGTGATTGTAGTTGTTTATGTTAGTTTAGGTAAAAACGGAATCGTGTAGTGATAAAATAAATGCATGACTTCAAGATATTGCAAATGGTGAACATTATTTTCAAATATTGGCAAGTTAATGAAAAAATTAGCTAAAATCACATAAGTCAAGTCAACGTTTAAAACGTAAAGTTATGAGTGAATATGGAAAAAAATATTATTCTATCTCAGTTAGAATTAATAACTTAATTAATTTTATTTAATTATTTACCAAAATTCGATTTTTTTAAATTTCAGCTAAAACGTTAATGGAAATGAAAATATTCAATTAGATATGTTGCACACTAGTTATAGTGGCTTAAGATGTTACACATAAGTGTTAAATAAATTCTTAAATTAAAGAATATGTATTTTTCATATTAAAAAGATTATACACTAAAATTAAAAAAAAAAAATTATCAATTGGTTTTAACTAATAAGGTTATTATATTATATTACCTCTATAAGCATTATTTTTACTTGGCATATTATTTTTTTCATAGAAACGGGTAAAATTAATATTTTAATTTGTTAGGATATTAGTTTAATTAAAAAAATTAACTAGTTAAAAAAAAAACTTTAAAAAATCATTTTAACTAGTTACACATTTGATTTATTTCGTACAAGATAAGACCATGGTTTTATATGCATGCATATTTTGTTCATTTTAAAATCAAACATTAATATCATATTTTTCTGAAAACGCGTCAAGTTTCTAGTAAAGTATATTTAAGATAATCATTCCCAATTTTTAGGAGAAAAGACCTATGATAATAATAGGAGATATATACACACTAATAAAAACCGTCTATACATATCACACAATCACAAGGTAAGTACCTATAAAATTTATATTTTCTTAGGTGAATTCCTAAAAAATGTATTGTATGCAATATTTTTGAAATATAGAGTAAGTAGATATAGTTTATAATTGTTCTAAATTGGGGACATCAAGCGTTCCGCAGGCTGCTTAAACTGCCCTTGACTCTATTTTTTTCACGGCCTACAGCATCCAGGATTATTACAGAAAGATAGGCAAAAAAAATAAAAAGTACAACTTTTATTTTATATCGCAAATATGTTAGAGATATATTATTTAGTATACCTACATAATAGTATGCATTATTTTACTTGCGTTCTCGACAAAATTTGTAATTATATAGATTTTTTGCATGGCTCACACAATATTGTATTCAATATTTTGGTCCCGTCAATTATTTAAGTTTGATATTCCTGTTCTAAAATGTACAATCTAAATTAATTTTAATATTTGTATTAATAAATCAAACAGCGGAAACTATATATTATGTGTACACCGTATATAATTTGATATTTTCAGTGCATTTTTTGCAAACTGTTAAAACAAATATAATGCATGTTCGTTACCAATTGGATACAAGCCATTTGTTAACTAAAATAATGTCTATTATGCAAGTATAATACGTATAGCGTTATACTAATATTATATAAACGAAAATGGTCCAAACTATTATTGTATATACAAAGAACTACGTGGATGAAAAATTTCAGGAAGCCTCTTAGATCGATATTAAAATACTCGATAATACGACTAATACAAGTATATTATAAACCTGTTTGGAACTGATTCCAGATAGGCAGTGGACAGGACAAGTAGAAATGGCGAAAAGATAAGTATATTATTATAAAAAGAACAAAAACGGTGCATGTATCCAAGATCATGGTATACCATAGTATAAGTGACACTTAGAAAACCTTGACTGAGCTCAAGGCGGGAAACAAGAAATTTTAGTTGTACAAAATACAATGTGCACGAGTTATAAACAATTGTTTTACATTCAATCTACATTATTTTCAATAATCTCACATGATTCCTAGTTAAATCTATAGGTCTCTATTCCACGTGTTGTTAAATTCACGCGAGTCAATTTATGTCACGCGCATTTTTTTTTTTTATTAATACACGCGTGTATTATTATATCACGTCTCACTTCAAAGAAATCATCCAAAATAAATACTCCAATTTTTTACAAATTTATACCGACGCATCTAAATCTCAGTATGGAACTGACTTTGCAATCATTAAAGAAAAAATCAAAATCCTACATAAACTTCCTCCGGAGAGTAGTATTTTTACAGCAGAAAACTACGCCATCTTAGAAGCTATCAAATCAACTAATCTGACCACATCAAATAACAATATTTTAATATTAAGCGACTCACTTAGTGCTCTTTTTGCACTCCAAAACCCCTTCTCGACAAATAAAATGACCCAGAACATCCAAACCGAACTTTACTCAACAGAAAAAAATATTGAATTTATATGAGTACCTTCACACATTGGCATTGCCGGTAACGAGATGGCCGATAAGTCAGCATATAAAGCAACTAAAACCATTTTGCATCCAACAATCACTGACATTAATACGACATAAATATATCCATTAGAAATAAAATAAATATGGCATGGCAAAGTTATTGGGATTCCGTCACACCTTCCAACAAATTAAAAAAAAATCAAAAAGTGCCACCAACCTCATAATTTAAACAGACGACGAGAAGTCTCTCTAGCCAGAGTGAGAATCGGACATTCTTTTCTGGCCCATTCATTTTTAATCAGCAAAGATCCACCACCCACATGTAATAAATGCCAAGAAAACCTAACTATCCAACACATCATCCTAGACTGCCCAGACCTTCAAAACATCCGAAATACGTTACCAATACCCAACAACTTAGAAGAAACTCTACACGAAGACAACAACATAAACATTTTAAATTTCCTTACACGAATTAACATTGCAAATAATCTTTAACTATCATGTATTTATATTTTAAGACTTTTGCAACTTTTGAAATATAATCATTAATGTAACTCACACTTTATAACATGCATACAAGGCTAATAACCACAGAAGTTGAAGCCTCTTTTTCCTTTCAATGAAAAAAAAAAAATATATATAACAAGAAAAATTTTATTTTCAATGCATTTAGTATATTTCAATGATTTCTAGCAGAGCTCTCGGATTTAATGATTTAAATGTAAATGATGATTCACGTGATCGTGTATTTTTTGTTCCGTGATTTACTAATTTATTTCACGTGAATTAAATTCACGGATTTTTGTTAACATAGAAACACGCAATCACATGAATGTTCATTCAAGTTTAAATCCGAAAGCTTTACTTAAATCAATGCAATTCAAATTATGGCTTTGGTTGTCTTGTACATTAATACCATCATGTTTTTGTATACTGCCGTATACCCACGTGAAACTAATTTATATTACTCGCATAAATTTCCACACGCATACATTTTTTATGATACCTATATATCGTAATATAATTGTACCAATGTTAAAATATAATGTTAATTTGTTATAGTCGCCAGTGGATTGGTCTAAGAAATTTTATTTTAATTAGAAACAACCATATGACCAAAAGATTATAATATTATGTTAACATAATAAATTTTAAAATGTACAAATTATGTTATTTACTGATTTCATCACTTAAACTTACTTTTGTGTACTTTTTTTCAATATTTGAACATTAAATTTAACGAACCATTATTATAAAATACTAGAAAACAAAAATACAACAATAGTGTACTAGAGTACCTAAATAGCCTATTTATAGCGCCGTGTGATCGTACTTTTTTTAATGGTGACGGTTATTGGTTACTAGAAAAGTAGAAAAATAAATTCATTGGATTTTAGTGATTTTACAGAACGAAAAAACAAAAGAGTCGTGTTTAGAACATTGATTAGGATAAAATTACAGATTTACAAGTTTATTACATATAATACATATTATTATGTATAAGAAACTAAAATACTACACAGTGGAGAGTGAGGGTATATTAATTCCACAATATATGTTATAAAATAACAGATCAAAACAGAATTAATCATCTCACCAATGATTTTATTTTAGTAATAATTCTACTTACTATTACTTAATTATAATTTATTTTATTTTCATTTAATTTTTAACAAATTGCAATACAATATGAATAATAATAAATATACAAAATAACATTTTTATTTACGAATACCTATAAGTAATATCAAACAATAAAATACCAATAAATAAGACGCACGTTCCTCATGTTGACATATTTTTATTTTTATTTTAGATTTTGAGCGTACCTAGTAAAAAATATATTGGTTTTACAATGAAGATGTATATATATATTTTTGTCATTACGTTTAGAAACAAAAAATGTGCTTTAATCTTTAAGTTGTTGGTGGTTACTAGTATTATATTACATCTAATTGATTAAATAGAATTCGTAGAAAGTAATTTTAAAAACGATTTGGATAAAATCATACAAATTTTTGATCAAATCAACATTTTTTTATATATTTAAAATTGTTGTTTTTTTTCCATAAATCTCAACAATTTAATACTAGTTACCTAACTCATAAACTGTTCGTATATTGTGTTTTTAAAATATGAAAAATAATAAAATATACAAATATTCTATTTTATTTTATTTTTCACGCAATTAGTCTTGAAACTTTTCACAATATGCCATATAGTACCTATCATTTTTCTACACTCAATATTATATGTTCAAAGTATGTATAAAAATATTAAGCAGGAAGCTACACCGTACGTAGTATTAGCTTGGAAATTAACAACACTAATGTAATATAATATTAATATGCTATATTTTTATATTAATTAATAATTATTAAATAATATATTTGACGTTATTGTCAACGATTATTTCAAATTACCATAGTATTGTAAATATATTATATATCCTTCAAAATAAAGACTTAACGCTCAAAACTATTATTTTTAGAATCATTATTATTTTTATTTAATTAAAGTTTAACACATCAATTAACTTTTACAACATGCTAAATAACTAATCTAATTCACAGCAAAGCAAATTCCTCCATTCCTCGGCTTTTTGTAGAAAAAAAATTTGAAAAAAAAATGCAATTCTAGATTAATTTAAAAACTATTATGTCAACCAGAAATATTATAAATGTAAAATGTTACAAAAACAACCTATTTGTTTCGATTATCTGAGAGTCGATAGATAAATACACATGTCATTATTATAAATACGTAATTATCATTACATAGCAGAAACGTTCTCAAAATATCATGAAACGACTTCCGACATCAAGCATAATTATATGTATGATAATATGTTCAAGCAATCGGCCAACGATATTCACGCTCAATTTTCGTTAAAACAATAGTAGGTAGATACTTTAAATGAGTTGAATCGACACAATTGTTTTTCAATCGAATCATTTTAAACCGAAATTTCAAAGTTTTTCACAACTGTGTAAATTGGCGATACTCAATAAAGAATACCTACTATATAGGTAATAATAATACAATAAAATAAGTAATTTCATTTCATCACCGCGTAGGTGTATGCAATAAGTATTCATATTACGGAAACGTTGTAAGAAACCTGTGTCATATTGAGTGATTCTTTTAGCAGATTATAAGAAATTCAATGTACAAAATATAATAATAATATCTAGTTTTAAAATAAAAGAGTTAATTAATTAAAACATTTAAAGTTACAATGAGCGGAGTAGTTCATCAAAATTTTGCATTTTTATAATCAATATAAAAATAGTTTTAAACAATTTGTATTAATTTATTTCATTCTACTAAACAATATTTTAAATTCTTTTAAATGTAATATTCTTATATTCTTAATAATAAAATTAGTTTGAAAAACATTATGTTGCATTCCT
The DNA here is from genome assembly GCF_003676215.2 of Rhopalosiphum maidis. Lineage (NCBI taxonomy): Eukaryota > Metazoa > Arthropoda > Insecta > Hemiptera > Aphididae > Rhopalosiphum > Rhopalosiphum maidis. The sequence continues at coordinate 47,478,978 of NC_040879.1, forward strand.
TTATCCTATTGTTTTTGTAAACTCGGTCGATCTTACAGTCACCGACAAATGAAATATTTTTTATTTTAGTAGGTGGTGACTAGTTGGATGCCTATTGCTGATAATTTTATTGTAGATTCCACATATACAAAACTTTGGTCGGTACCTGAATTAAAACTAAATTATTTACATTTTTATTGTTGTGCCACTGAGAACTTTCAAACTTCAGTAAATTGTTTATATCGATGGTTCAGAATATTTTTATGCGTCTTTCACATTACTGATGAAATAACCTAATATGTTATATTTTTCATTTACGTGTTATTCAAAATTAAAATCAATAAATATTTCAAATATAATTATATAGAACGCATCCTATTGATATATTATATTTATATACTTTTCTATCTCTATTATGCTTTTGTCTAATTCGTGGTCTACAATCTGATTTAATAAAATTATAAATCTTTTATACTTATATTTTAATAATCAAGACAGATTATGATATGGTTTTGCGTGATTTTTATTGTTTGGTAGTATTATACAATACAATAATATAACTTGGAGTGATTTTAAATTAAGTTGTACAATTTGAATAATTTTAAATGTTAAGTATTTAAATAGTTTTTCAGTATTGTATAAATCGAGGCCTAAATGTTTAATACTTCTGGGAGATTATCGAATATTTTAAGATTTGCTCTTATGTATCTGTAGTTTCATATTAGTAGCAAATAAATGATGTGTTTGACAATGTATATTTCTCTGTGCGTAGAGTATTGGTCTAATTCCATTCTGGCAACAGTGACTATAGAAATAGATGACTATAATATTATGCTTTTTTTCATAACTCGAAAAATTTTTAAATACAAAATAAATAATTATTGTTCAAAAGTTACATATTATATACTTGTAATTGTACACATGGCAGAAAAAAATTGAAAAAAATTTAAAAAATACATGAACTTGTTTTATTCACGAAAAAATATATATTTTTTAAAGCTCCAAGTTATATTTGTTTATTTAAAAATAAGCCAACGGAATAAACATAAACAAAACATTTGAACATATAAGTTTTGTACCTATACAACATACGTATTTAAAAGAAATAATAATAATAATATTCATACTGCAACAACAATTTCAAAACTATTAAATTTTATATACTTGGTACTTTGGTTTTTTTGTATAAATATTTTTAAATATTTATACACTTAAAAGAACATAATATAATACATTAATAAATAAAATAATTCAAATGTATTGGTTCCGACATAAATATAATAGTAGAGTAAAGGTTGTATGACTTTTCTCTAGTATATTTCTTATATATATATGTGTGTGTGTGTATGTGTGTATGTATATATAAGCTGCCTAAAAATAAATGATTTCTTCATCCTAATTGGGGAAAAAACGAAATCCTTAATTTGGTATCGAATTAGTAGCGAGATTGAGTGGTAAGCTCCTAATGAGATTGTAGGACAAAAATGACGCGAGACTAAAGCTCCCGTAAGAGCATAAGTCACACAGCTACGTCAATGATTGACATATTAGATACTGCAAAATAGAAGTTTATCAAGTATTAGAGAATTTTATGAGAAAAAATAGGTGCGTCAGTATAGTAGTACGATTAGGACGTATTTAAACTTGTCTAAAACTAGACAGTTAATAGCAGTCATGGCGAGTTCTTATTAATTTCATAAAAAATATTAAATACGATGATTTAAATTAACTCTTAGAACACGTTTAAATTTATATTATCGCCTAAATTATCTGAAAGCTTCGTTGAACGATGATAGACTTATCCATTTTACAATAAATTGAACTGCAGTCAAATTTAACTTACAAAATGTATCAAGAAAAATAATTTTGCTATGTTTATACGAATAATGTATAATATTATAATGTTATTCATTTCGTGTTTTATCGGAATTCGTCCCAATCGTTTTTTGAAGAATTTTGATTTCTTAATATTACACCAAACACTATTATTTTTTAAACACTATAAAATAGTATATAAAATATATAATCTATTAAAATATAAACAAAAGTATCAAAATAATATTTATTATAAGTAGGTACTTAGGTAATTTTACAATACTAAAATAATATAATTAACTGCATAGGTAATCCATTTAACAATGTACACTAAAAATGTCTCAGTAATATTAATATTTTTTAAATATTTTTTGTGTAATTTTAAGTCATTGTTTTTTACAAAAACAAAATTTTTATTTTTTCTATTTTCTATTATTATCATAATTTTGTGTGATAATATAGATACATTTTAAATTCCATATCATTACAAATTAAAATATTTTTTTTTTTTGAGAATTTCTATAAATAAAAATCGTAATTTGAGAATGTAGCTAATTTTTTATAAGTATTTAAAGTTTTTATGAGCATGACAAAAGAACATTTCATGGTAACTACTATATGTCCTTTTTATGATTTCGAATTATTTTATCGAATACATTTTGAGATTAATGCTTTCAACCCTCCTCCCCCTCCCGAATGAAAATTTATAATATTTTACTATTTTAGTCCTATATTTTTATTTTTGTTAGTGTTAGTAGGTTAAGTTAGGTCTCTGCTTATACAGTAATTCACGCTTGAATTAAAAAAAAATAAAAAGCAATTTTTATTATTTATAATAATTTAGCGTAAAATTTCTGTTTTTTATTATAACTTTTTTTTTGTTTTTCTTGATTATCAAGAAAAATACTAGAACATTTTTGTCGACTCTCCCTCTTCAGAAATATCAACTACACTCAATTTTCTACCAAAAACCACTCCTTAATAGTTATAAATTGAAGCATTTTACTTCGCCAAAACGTGATGACAAATTCAACAAAAAAACACACATACACACACACATAATTGCAAAATCAATGCATTCATCGCTCCACTTGAAATCTAATAATCATCAAACGTGTGTATATTGTATTATACACATATACATAGTACGTGAAATTACATGTTTCCATAATTCCATTTTCATATAATGTGTTTATGCACCGAGTGCCACTGACACAGTTTTACTTGTAAACTTTTAAATCAGCTTAACGAACAGAGCTCTGCAAATTTATTAATTCATTCTCCCACTACTCAACATTCACGTTTTATATTATCGGCACTTCGACAGGTTATTATACCAATTTTACATTTCATAGTTCTGACATCTATAAATTTATAATACTTATTAATACATAACAGTGGTGTAGCCAGGATTTTTTTGAGGGAGAAGGGCTGATCAATTTTTTTTAAATATTTTTATATTTTTTTGAACTAATTTAATGAAATATTAAAATTAATACCTATTTATTCGCTTATAAATACTTTGAAATCCTATTTCTATACATTGCTAACGAATTTAGGCTCATAAGTTGTACCCATTGTTTTTATAGTAATAGGTGAAAATGTAAAATATAATTTTTGGCGTTACCTTTAATTATAATTCATTATCGCGTTTAATCAAAGAAATGTCAAATGATTCAGGTGCAGAATTATATGCACATACAAAATTATTTAATCAATTAATTATTAAGCCAAATCGTATCTTAGACTTCTATAAGCTATTTGAAATTTTTTGAAGCCAAAGCCCTAAACACTCGAAATTATATTTTTGTATGTATTATTATAATCCTTACGATATTTTTATCTATGTTCATTTTTTTAAATTTTTGGTTCTTAAATATTAAATGCAATATTTTTTTAATCGTATTATCTGGTAATACGTCTGAAATAGATTTGGAACGTTTATTAATATATATTGACCACATGGAAAAACAATATTATCACATTTTACCATATTTACTACAGGAAATAAATAATTGATAATCACTATTATTAAGCGTAGTAAAGGTGTCTATAAAATGTCTATATAAAATGATAAGCGTCACTGTGTCAGATTGGTATTTTTGTATCCATTTAAGATTTTTTTGTAGTTTAATGATTGTATTTTTAAAACTTAAGGCTGTTGAAAGCGGGTCGTTTTTTCGTCTTTTTTTCGTGCGTTTAGACCAATAAGCGAAATAAAAATTCACCTAGTACCAAAAGTCCGATTTTAATTTTAAAAACATATTTGAATTCCTTATTCTCTTTTCTAGGTTATATAGGGAATGGATTTTCGATTTTTATTTTTTTTAGTAACACTAAAGTAAGGTGAATTTTGAAAAAAAAACTATATATAAATATAATTAATTTATTACTATATAGTAATTAAACAAAACAAAAATTTGAAAATCCATTTCCTACATAACCTAGAAAAAAGAATGAGGAATTCAAATATGTTTTTTAAATTAAAATCAGACTTTTGGCACTGGGTGGATTTTTCTTTCTCTTTTTTGGGATTTTCATGTAAAAACTTTTTTTATCGTAAAATTTAGTGATTTGTGACTACGCGTATGTACGTTACTGATTTCCAAGAATCTTAGCTGTAGTTTATCATTAATTACATAAAGCGTGAGGGAACTCACGCACACTAATGATCAGTGACAACACACTCAGTCACATATTGCCTAAATACAACCCCTTAAAAACGACTCGCTTTCAACAGCCTTAATAACAAGATGAGTATTTTTAATAAAATACTGCCATATTGTGCAGCTCTATAGTGCTCGGCGATCGTTATCGAGAGGTTTATAATTACTAATTAGTATTTATGATTTCCAGTATTTTCTCCTGTGGTAGTTTTGTTCATGAGCGATAAGATAGGCTAACAAAATAATACGAATTTAAAATCAATAAAATGGAATTTAATAATTTTGCCGTGACTTTCATAGAAAATGAAAATAGTTTTTAGATTTTCTTAAAATTTCAGGGGGGCTATAGCCCACTCAGCTCCCCCCCATAAATACGCCCCTGATACATAACTTATAAACTATTAAATTGTCAATTTTGAGTCCCTTTACATAGGATATAAATTACAAAAGCGAAAGTTTTTACAGAAAAAAAAACTATACAATAATACTGTTAAATAATAACTAAACAATTTATAATTTATTAACGGCTTTTTTGTTTAAAACGCAAAACATATGTCATGTACAAACTCACTTGACATATTGGAAAATTATTTTAAACTATATTAAAGAAATAATAAATTGCCTTCGTCATAATACATGATTTTTTTAATGTGTTATACTAAATAAAAATAAATTAATAATATTAATTTTTGTTCATAATTTATAATGTATTATTTATTGACCAAATAATACATATTTCAAGGACCAAATATTTTCATCTGTGGCATCAAATAGCCTGCAGACCCTACCGCGAGTTTATGTGAATTTAAATTACGTTTTCATTTCTTTTTATATTTGAATTAGAAACTACGAAGTATATATAAACAATGATATAAAATAATATCAACAAAACGGGACTTCTAATAATTGCTTATTCATCGTACGATAGATTTTTTTCTCACATAAACAATTTCTAATAATAAAAATAAATGTTCAGATTAAATCGACTGCTACATAAATGGATAATTCCCAAAATCTTGTGCAGCAATTGAGGGGAAGTTGATTTAAACGAAAGGCTGTTTGATATGGTGTTGATAAATTATGATTACGGATCGGAGATGAGACTCAAAAAGTGTAAACATTTGATATTGTATGTTATTTTGTTTTTACTGATGTCAACTTATATTATGTTCTATGTTATAACTTATAATATTTATATATTTTGTTTAACATAATAATTTATATTTTATCATAATATTAAACATTAAGTCAATATTTCTGTATACAACAATAACTGTATAATAATTATAATATTTTATAAGAAGTACCTAAATTATTGATATAAATAAATATAAATATTATCTTTCCCACTGTAATATAAATCAAAAACTTACATGTTATCGATTTATAAGCTTAAAAAATAATACATCCATTTTAGGGGAAGGGGGTTAATTCTCAAAACCCTCCTCCATGGCACGCCTCTGTTTATAATAAATGTTGAACATATCAACAAAATCTTAAAAATTGGCACAGAGTTTCAATACCATAAAAATAATTAAGTTAAGTACTTTTTTTCTAATGGTATTCATTAACTACAATACTGCACAATATAATAGACTTTATTCTTCGTATAATTTGTTTTCTATATTTATAAAATGTAATTTCATTTTTGTAATAACATTTAAACACAAGATAAATTTATTTGATTGGTTTTACTTTTAATTTTTCTTTGTCCACCGTACCGATGTAAATGATTTTAAATTAAATTATTTTTATTTTAGATCCCAAACAATTACACAAAACCTAAGTTGTATAGTATTCTTTATTTTCAACTGAACAAAAATTAAAATATACTCAAAAACTATTTTTACTGACACAAGTATTGTAATTTTTTTATTTTTTTTTAAAGTTATAAAACATTATTTAAGAGATTAAAAACAATATTAAAGTTTTATAATATATGACTAAAATAGTTTATGTATTGGACATGGATGACGTTTTAGAAACTGTTTCATACTATACTAAACTACAAAAATCTTAAATTAAATTTCGAAACTAAACCAAAGTTTACAACAAAAGCATTTCAATTTTTACAAAATATATATTAGTTATTTTGTTATTACGAAATTAAAATTCTTCTAATGATGTGAATGTTAACTGAATTATTTTAATCTAATATTTTATTTTATTTTACATAATATACATAGAACTGATAATATTTCTAATATAATAATTATGTGGTTATTTATATGAACTTGATAATAATATTTCGATTACCAAATAGCCAAACAACAAAGCAATTACGTTAATAATATATTTTCTGTTTAATGATATATTTAGATAGTCGGATAATATCGACAATAATATATTCATGATGACTTAAGACAGATAAACGTGACTAGTCAACTATAATTGTATACTAAATTTCACTACAAGAATTATTCTAATTTAAATTAATTCAAGATTCTAAAAAACCCATTACAGAACATATCTATAAAACATTAAAATTATTATACAAAGTGTTTACTGAGCATGATAATTTCTTTTGATCATGAATTTATTACCTAGTATGTAATTTAATAAGTGCACTACGGTAACAAACATTTATTTTATTCCCAATTAAGAACTAATTAAAGAAATTAATATTTTTACATTAAGTTGTTGAGCAGAAGATATTTTTGTAAACTTAAATGAATCTAAATTAAAATTAAAATAATTACCTAATTTATAAATTAAATATTATTAATTGTATTAAAAAGTAATAATAATATGAATTATTATTTTTAGTTATTAACGTTTAATAACTTAAAAACTATTTTCGAATCCTAATTCATATCTAGTTAGATTTTCAAAAATTATCCACTTAACTATTTACAGTAAAAACGTTGTTTTTATTTTAAAACAGAATAAGTTTATTCCACCGCAGAATACTACTTAAATAGTATTTATATTAAATAAATACATTATAAGTATATAATATTATAATCAATATTGAATTAATAAAATATCAACAACATATATTATTTAATGATGATTACCTAAGATTTTATTTAGACTCCATAAATAATTCAAAAATATGTAAATATACATATACCAATTATTATTTGTTAGACTATTATAAAGTACAGATATCACCACATATTCTCATCGATTTATAAAATAAAATAAGATGGTTCTCGTTTTATATAAAAATAAAATGTTTGTACCACTCCTTAAATCATAATATAAAAAAAAAATAAGTAAAAATTCCAAAAATAAGAATTTAAAAAAATAATTACTGAAAAATAAAAAGCATTCTTAGTACCTTATATTATGATAAGATATAAATCTTTTGGCTTACATAAAACATAATTAAACCTACTATAGAATACAATAATTTGTAAAAGAACCTTTTTTTTTTACTTTTTTTTCCCTACTAGAGTTATATTTTATATCTTAATTAGTAATTTTTTTTCAAGCTAATAAATTAATTGATCATTAACAGCCACTGGTAATACAATATTTTATATTCTAGTACATTAAAGAATACATGATTTTAGATACAATTTTAATAACAGGTATTTCTTTGAACTTAAAATAAATAATTATTTACTATGTACCAGGTTATTTATTTTTAACTTCAAATATAATTTCAAAATCTGTTAAAATAAAATAAATAATAATATTGGGTGTTGTATTTATGTAGGAAAATAGGAATTTACATATTTCAAGGAACGCAGAACCTTCCTAAAGTAAGAACTTCGAATATCTTTATAAAATTACCTGAATTGGTATTAAGATTGAATGATTAAGTACCAATTTTTAGAAATAGATCAATTATTATTAAAATTATTATAATACAAATTATCATAATAATGCTACAATATTAGATAATTAGGTATAATTAGGTTTTTTTTTTATAGTAATTTATTTGAAGAATGATTGTTTGAAAATTTAAACGATTAAAAAATTCTAGTAACTACACTGATAACAATTTATTATTCAAATTTAATTTTAATGAAAGGACATACTCGATTGCCGTCAATTTAATAAAGTCATTTATTGGAAGTGTAACCTATATTATACTTATATTATAATCACTATTCTACTATAATAAGTGTGATAATAATAATAATCGAGTTGATTTAAAACTGTAGACTATAAATAGTAATAATAATATAATAATACTATTATGGTCTACAGTTTTACACCAACTCGATTTGTCAACAATACTCATTTGTCATTACATAATACTATACTCATGTTGGTCAAAGTTGATCAAAACATGATGAATAATGTCAATAACAGACTTTTGATAATAATTGTTCATATTCTTACATCGATAAAATATTAATCCTTTTATGCGTTCATCGCATAGATACTCGTCTCATAAATATATAAATAAAAAATAACATACATAATATTATTTATATACTGTATGACTGTGTATATATAGGTACGACGCAAAAACGATCATCTACTTGATTGAAATACAAAAGCAGTAAATGACCTATCGTATATAGGTTTATTTTAAATCCCTTTAGGCAACTCATCAATTTGTTAGCTATATATAAAGCTCCAATTTGCAATTGTACCGGATATAATATACGAACGAAATATATGCGATATTATACGCAAAATTTGACTTGTCTCGTTTCACTGCATATTCATTTACTACAAAATTAGAAAATTAGAATAGTAATTATTTGTTCAGTCTGGTTTATAGCCGCCTGTTTAACTTTTAATCCGACGATTGTTTACTTTTTAAGCACTATTTATTTTAATTCAAAATAACTATCGTTGTATTATTATTATTATCATTACGTATAATATATGTGTACACTGTATACGCCATATTATAATTTGTTTATAGTAATAATTTTATTCCGTACCATTAAACGTCATTCATTATTCTTAAAACTTATATAAGACAATCACGTTTTAATGAAACTTTTGATGAATAAAATATACCCACTACTGAACTTTATTTATACGTTGAATACGATTTTTTACTTTAATATTTAATTGATAATAATATCAATTATAGTTATATTTTACCTTAACCTTTAATACTGAAATTTGTTATTCAAACTTGAAAATACTTACTCATTGCATACAAAAATAAAAAATATATATAAACTAAGATTTTAAAACCATACGATAAATAATTTACTATATAAAAAAATAATAATAATAATAATAATAGTAATAATCGATTATAACCTGTCGTAGCTTACCACACCTTCCTACTATAAATACCTAAGATACAATATAAATTAATTACTATTCCAGTGTAATTTGATAATTTAAAAACGGAAATCAGTTTAAAGTCTGTCTATAAATAATAAACAATTAAAATACACACTCAGGTATCATGATACGTGCGTATTTTTACCTTTTTCGAAGTATCAAAAATCTATTTCAAGTGAATATATCTTTTATAGAAAAATGTACACGGCCAATCCATTGTGACTCCATGATTTTTTTTTTTTATGTTTTTAAATTCCGAACTGCTCTTTGTCCACGTTTACGGACGTTGTCAAACAGATCACGTGCTTAGGGTAAAATTGCACAAGCTACACACACGATAATTCCCACAACTGAATTCTCATTGGCATAATATCCACGATTGTTTTCTCCGCTCATTACAATCAAGACAAACCCAAAGTGAACGAGATATCTGTGTACTTTATTCTTCTTTTTTTTTTTTTAATATTCCGACGTAGCTTTACGATCAGTATACAATACATACTCTTTTCACATGAGACTGGACAGTAAATAGCTTTGTAACAAAGGGGTTTTTTTCAGAATAACTTTATGATATATATATATATATATATACATGTAACACGCCTGCTGTAGGTATCCGCTGCAGATTGATGTGAAAATTTGTTACGTATTAATAAATAAAACAAAAGTATTCTAAAAGCACTATTTAAAACGGTTTATGTATGTAGACCACGGCCGACGAGTAATAACCAATAAAATATATCGAATTGTAATACAAATAAAATATTACAGAAGGAAACGTTTCTCTTAGGAACGCTTTTGAAATTAAATATGTGAATTGGTTAAAGTCTATATAGGTAATTTAAAATTGTATTTGATTTCACCAACTTAAAAAAAAATACATTTTCTAATAATTAATAAGTTCAGATAATCAATAATAAAGATGAACTAGAGTACTACTATAATATGCGTACGACGAAGTATCCATTTGTATTACCATACTAAATATTTCTATTAGATGATGGGCATAGGCGCATATATACATCTTCAAAAACGGATTTGACGATAAAGTAGTTAGAAAATTGATCTAACGTCAAAATATTATGTTTATGTGTAATCTCTTTTATGTCGTCAACACCTGACATAGTGACGTTTGACAACTAGCTATTGTGTACCGTTGCTTATCATCAATAAAAATACATCGTAGGTACAAGTAGTGAAATAATTCGTGTTCTTTTATCCTGACCGGCTCACCGCGAACTCGCCGAGCGCCTACCGCCGTAACCATATCAATTGTATAATATATTAGTTACACAATAGTTGATATTATGTCTTGCAGTGTATTATATTTCAGTTTCTATAGGATGTTAACATCCTCTTTGAAGTATACAAATCTATAAACCTATAGTGATGACTGATGATAATGAGTATTAAAATAAAAAACCGAAATTTGTCAACTTCAATGGTTACATTTATATATTGGAACCTACCATAAATATCCATAACTACAGATGATAATCTTGGTTTATCTTTCCTGGAGAAGTATCATTTTTTTAAAACAGTATTGTAATGCTTGAAAGTTGAAAAAATAGTGGGATAAGTTTTCAGCTATAACACGATTGCGTCCGCCTTACCTTTTTAAACGAAACAATTTAACTTACAAAATATATCATGAATTCACCCTTTGTATCTTTTTACTTGCAAAAAACGCAATACAATTGTGCTCCATATAGAAGTTGTCTTTTAAAAATTTAAAAATATTAATACATAGCAAAATAAAAACTTGTGTTTTCCCAATAGGTATAAAATAAAGACATACAATTTTCAAAGCTGATATCCTATAAGCTATAATACCATTTTATCGAATTCATTCTAATAGAAACTCTATTATGAATAGCCCTGTCAATTATCTGATTATCGCTGGTAATGAATTTGTATTTGACTATATGATTAGCAGTCCTTGAATTCTATATATTATTTAAATTGTAAAATCAAAATCTTTTTAGTATTAAATTTGTTCATGAATCAGTTTGTAATTGCAATAACTGTATACTAATTAGTCTATAATTGTTTATCTTTTTGTAATAGAGCTTACTGTCCATTTATTTGGAAAAATAAAGTAATAACCAAGTATTTAATATAAAGTACGTATATAGGTGTGTGTAATTTTATATAAATAAATATTTTTAATAATGTATTGAATGTACTAGTATCATAATATAAAATAATTTTCAATAAATCAAACAATTTTTATTTATTTTTTTGTTAATCCCAAGCCTGTAAAATCGAAAAGGAAAATTATTAAAAGGACCAATAACACCTATGAGGCGCGATTGTGTTACGTTTTTTTACTAGTAAAAGGGGCGAAATCATGTTGCAGCGAAGTTTTTGACCGTAAGTGTGAATAAATTGTCATCGAAATTGATTCACATTATATAGATACCTTAGATACCTACATATTATAATTAATATTATATAAAACGAAACAAAGTTGATATGATCAAATATTTAAATCTCAAATAATTCTAGAACTATTAATATTTATTTACTCATTAATAAAAAAAATATTATTTATAATATTGTCTTTTAAATATTATTTTTATGAATAAAATTATGAAATAACATACCTACATTTATATGAAGTATAAATTATGTAACAAAAGTCAACTCTTGTATTTTAATTTTAATTAATGTTGCGTAGGTGTCTTATTAAAACCGACATTAAACTTAACAGGATATGTAACACAATAAAAATTTAAGCACATACAGGTCTTCTTATAAACATATTACATTTTCATAATCAATATAAACTATAAAGTTACAATAATTATGTCATTTTAAATTAAATATTTTTTAATGTACCTAATATTTTTTTAACAGAACCTCAACAACATAATATACATATACATATATAAATTCTTTAACCTCAATATTAAATGTATTTTGATATAATTATAGGTATAATTGGCTTTAATCGACGAATAAATTAATTTTAAATCAATAACCCCTTGAAATTATGTATTGTTATAAATTCTGTATAATATATAGGACACAAACATTAAGACGCACAACAAAATACAAAATAATATATTTTTATGAAAAGATTTATTGTATAATATACAAATATGTTACGAATTCTAAATAATATGATGGAGTTCTCTAATAATGTCCCTGACCTATTAACCTACATGTATGAAAATTTAAACTTTGATATATATCACAATTCATAAGAACGAAACCCAAATACAAACTTATATCTTATCTTCTTATTTTCTAAATCGTTAAAACTTGGAAAAAAATTTTTGCATGACATTAAAATGATAGTTTACAGTGAATTATATCTTTTTACTGTGAATTGGTCAACAAAATATTATCAGAACTACAATAAACCATTAGCAGCTTCGTCGAAATTCTCTCAACAATCGGTATTTGTGGAGATTTTGCATTTTATACAAAAATATAATAATATAATATGTAATGGATATATCCTATAGAGAATAGTACTGTCATACAACATGTCTGCGCGAAACAAATATATTCCAACAAGTTTGGTCTTTCATGAATTATGATAAAGGATACGCAGTGTATATTACACACTACAAAATATACCTGGTCAATATAACCACCTATATAATAATAAATATATATTTTACCGATCATAAACAATAGTCAATACAATAAATGTTTTAGTTTTGCTATCATTGATAATTTTTTTAATAAAATATTTAAATAAAAAGAAAATACTATGTCCAATTTTTACCGTTGCATTTTTCATTATAATTTAGTATTCATTTTCAATAATACTTAATGAAACATTTAAGTATGCGTCTTTTAAACTTAATTATTATTAGCATATAAATGTCACAAAAATAAAAAAGTCTTAGTACAAAATAATTTTGAAAGTATATTATAAATTATAAAACAAAATACTAAGAGTATATATTATATAATATTATCCATTTTTACTAGCTTCTTAATGTTCGAATTAAATAAGTGTAGATATATTAATTCTATAGTTAATAAAATAGTTTCAATAAAAGGTAATTTAAATCTCATGATTAGTGTTAAGTGATAACATTGGTAGTGAATGTACAAGTAGGTAAATACAGGAAAAATCCTATTTAAAAAAAGTAATTATTTTATTTTACCACACCATACATATTATTATAATGACCATAAACCATAATACTGTATTAATTTATGATTTTAATATTCACCATTTTTTCTAATTTATTATTTTTAAGAAAGTAAAGAAAAAATTACATGCAGTCATAATTTGTTTTATTAATAAATATTAGTTACTACGTAGTCGTCAATTAATTAGATGTCTTCTATAATGCATATTATACGAGAGTTTATTATAAACACCAATTTACCATATTATCTTCTTTACATATTTTTTATTAATTGTTTTTTTTTTATAAATATATAATAATCTAAATATGTATTGTAAGCATACTTAGGTCGTTTTTTTTTTAGATGAACGTCACCAATAATTTTAACTGTAATTTTACTTTTATTTTCGAAGACAAACTATTTATTTCGATTGAGTTTTAAATAAATGAGAATAATAAAATTAATTATTTTAAATTAGGCACAGCAAATTAAAATTTATTTTTATAGATATAAGTATAGCTACTTAATACAAATTCATCAACGATGACACTGTCTACTCGATGAAATTTGTTTATAATATTTTATATTTTTAATAAAATTAACTATATACTTTAGTAAATTTAATAATGTGAAATAAAAAATAAAATTAAAACTAATGTAAAATGAAGTTATTTAAACACACCTACTCGTATGAGACGTATGCATGCATTATGCAATATGTACAAAATAATTTTAAAATTATGATAGCTGCAGATAGATAAATATTATTGACACGTATCAATAACATCACCTAAATATAATAACTATATTTTTTTGTATTGATGTAATTAAAATTAACTTGGGTAAAGTAAAAGTTTATACCTTTATGGTAGTCGTTTTGAACAAAAATTATAAAAACAAAATATGCATAAAATTAAAAATGTAAACAAGTAAAGTATGTTCGTTATTGGGTTTGCACAAGCTATTTATGAAAGTATGAAAACTGTCAAATTCCCCGATTCGCAGTATTTTTTAAATTTGTGCAAAATTTAACTTATTTGAACATTATTCTTTTAAAATTATCAATAACTAACAAGTAATTATAAAATTAATATTTTACAATTTTTAAAAAATTAATTACGAGTACTTTTAAACATAACTTGTTTTTAAATCTAATAAAATATAATATGGTCATTATCGATCATATTCATATATATTACATTCAAAGGAACTAAAGCACTCAAGTACCTATTTTATTTTATTTTAATTTGGGCTACTAAATTTCTAATTAATTCACTTGCTGTATAATTAGGAACACACGCATTTTTAATATTGTTCATGTAATTTTAAATAAGAAATAAGTCTTATACATTTATCGAAAAATCTTTTTCGTGTGAAAGTTAAAAATTAAATTTTTTCGAAATTTATCGATGTAGATAATTAAGCAACGAGCATACTGTATAAAATATTATCATAATAATAGAATAAAATATTTTGAACGTTGGACCAAATTATTGTTGAATTTTAATTAATTTAATTATGTTTTATTTTATAATTTAAATTTCTGAGAAAAAAAGTTGAAAAATAACCATTTAGCTATATAGTTGATGTCGAGCTCACCACATCATTGAATAGGTCTCTTTAATCATATAATGGATGTGTTAAATTTAAATTCAATGATAAAGTGTTGTACACAATAAAAAAACGATACTGACGAAGAAACTGAATAGTACTATAGTGTATATATTTTAACAAAATATTTTATCGTTTTGAAAAATGTTCTCAACATTTAAAATTCAAACGCTTATAAACAAATTGTAGCTATATATATATATATTAAATGTAAACGTTAAATATTTTAAAATGGCTTCATGTCTTGAAAAAACATTTATTCATATGTTTATAAATAAACAAAATATGTTGATGGTTTATTGTCTATCTATAATTTTTCCGTGTTCGTATTTGAATAACTACAACAAAAGTAAACATTTTCTTTTTTTTTCTAATTAAAAGTATTTACTAAAAAATTTCTACTTTTTGTTCCCCAATGTATAAACTAGGTGTAATTTTCTACCATAAACCTCCCTCAAAATTGATGATCAGAGTATTTTGTACTATAAAAAGTGTCTAACAGCGCTGGATTAAAAGCTAATGCCACTACGAGCCAACTATTTTAGCCACTACTAATAACCCCTCCCCACTTTCAAAAAGATTCTAAATAAATAAAAAAATAATAATGATTTAACATCATGAACTCCATTAATAATAATAAATGATTTTTAAAAAATTTAGCTGTTAAGAAAAATTATTTATTTATTTACAATTATCATTATATTTTTTTATATGTAGGTACCTATTTTATATTTTGCAAACTGGAGCTAATGCTTCTTTTGCGCCAATAGGTTAGTGTTAAAGTGACACGGCTAGCGATTATTTGACCTTAGCCACACCACTGTTTCTAATAAGTAATAACATTAACTACAATTTTATACTAAAAATCATTTATTATTATTAAATACTAATAAGTAGATATGCCGTCAATTATTTGATTATCAAAAATATAATTGCTTATTTTTATTTAGTCAAACCAATAATAAACATCTTCTTGACTTTCCTAGTCAAACCTTTGAGTACTTATATCTATTACATAGATACATCGCAGCGTCACAATATTATATTAACAATAATTATCGTAACCTACTTATATATTATAGTGCTCGAATCATATAAGTTTCCTGTAACAATCATGTCACGTTAGATAGGTAATTCTTGGAAGAGTAGGATATGCATACGCGGTCGTGCGGTGTATACTGATAAATGATATAATATATTTCATTATAATATTCTCCATACAATTTTTTTTTTTGTTTTACCAAGCTTAGCAAAATTATAAATCTAAAATTATTTTACGTTGAAGACCTTCTCTGTCCATTATTGTATGGAACTCATCACGTGCAAGATACTGTATAGAATCATGCTGGGTGGTAACATCATTATAATGTGCAATTCGTATTACCTATACAGCCTATTATGAGTTATTATATTTCAGCTATGATGTGAATAGGTAACTGCGGGTATCCACCTATATAATACTACAAGTAGATTGTTGTTACTTATTAGTATTAACACACAGTTATAAGTAGTAATAGTGTATAGATATAAATACAATAAACAAACGTGTTAGACGAGGAGTGCCTATATAATAGTGAGTACTGAGTGCGTAAATAGGTACTTTATATCAACCATATATAAATGTCGACAAGCCATAATAAATAATAATTTATGTTATTTGCTGTAGCTGAAGCATATTATATACGATTTTATATCAAGCCCAACGCGCCTACACATAACACTAAGCTACTTGAGTGTAGGTAGGTAACGTCCGCAATTATTAATGTAACGTACCACAATAATATTGCATGCCGCTCTTTATACACGTACGCCATATATATCTACGTATTAACTATTATTATTACTATTAACTATTCACCGATTAGTTTTAATATAGAGTCAGTCTATTATATCAAACGAAGTAACTTGGGACTGTTTTAAAATATAATTGAAATTACGGTAAAGCAATTATAGTTAAATCATTTTACCCTGTTCCAAAAAATAACCTGGTTTTAATTAGTGTTGTAAGAAATAAGAATACATCAAATTTAAATATAAAGGTACCATATTTAGTCGTTCATGCTATTATATTTTTGTGACTTACCCAATTAACAGTATGGCCTATAATATTACATAGGTAGTGTCTAACTATAGTTAAACTACGGTAACTATGTATAACTTAGGTAAATAATAGGTACAACCATTTTATAAATTAAAATTTACTAATTTAAAATTAAAATACTAACTATTATGAATCAAAACTTTCAGTTTTTAATTTAAATTGTGAATACATTATACACTACATATAAAACGTACTCGGGTACTTGATGATATCTTAAAACCTTACGAAAAAGTATACTATTAAGTATTATCATAGTAACATAGTCACTGGTTTTATTTAATTTAAACATGTTTTTGAATAAATATTTGAACGTATCTTGATGGTTACAATTAAACGTGATAACACACAAACCACTAAAAACAAAATCTATTTTTGCCACGAATCTATCAGTTTGATGATAAATTTTTTTGAATTTCAAATTTCTCATGAAAAAGTCTAACATAAATATAAAATACAAAATACCTATATAAATAATAAAAAACGAAGATTTAAAATGTGTAGACATTAATTTAATTAGAATTACAAACTATACTTTACATTAAATTATGTATTTTAAATATTTCCTCCCTAGAAACTTAATTCAAAAGAGGATATTTTTCTCCGCGTAGCACCAAGTTATTTACGGGCCGAGCAGGTAGATACAACATACAGCGGGTGCATGTGCGTTATGTAATATTCATAGTTTTTAGAGTGAATATTTCAACATTCGAAAAACTTCTCCAAGTTCGTTACATATTATATTTACTACTAATACTACTGCAATATTTGTATCGCTTTTCAAACAATTGAAATATTCATAAGAAAAAACTCGTGGGTAGACCATACTCATTATAAATACTTACCTGGCTACCTGGTTTGCTACATATATATAAATTACAGTATTATATAACATATAATAATATATTGTATTATATTATATCATATTATATAGATATGTACATTATATTTATAAATAATATGTTATGAACATAGACTATAGAGTAACCTTGAATACTATTTTTCTATCATCGCTTAAACTGCAGATGACGTGGTACAGCAATATTGAATAATGTGAATTCTAATATAGAAGCAGATAAAAAAACCTAATTCCAAATTACTTTCGTGACTATTATTCCGTCGTTTGGCCAGAAATCTACCACGGTATGGAAATCAAGTAACAAAATGTTATCGCAGTAAGTAAATTATAAAATTATATAATATATCGTATTTCATTCGAAAATACGAATAATTTGTCACACTCGTAAAAACTATGTCACATTCGATAAGTTGAAAAATTGTATGGCGTGCGATAAAATATATATCATGAATTCGAGAATCGGCCCCTAGAAATACTTCCGTGGCGCCGTCACGTAGTAAACATAATATTATAAGGTCAGTATAATAATATGTAAGTACCAGTCATTTGTTTCACTAACCCTAGTATTAGATAACTCAATACTAATAATAACACAAAATACTAATGATAAAATTCATCATTGGAACGTTTTTATATTGAACTATGTTATTATTACTTGTATAATCAATTTATTTTTAAATCATAAGTTTAACGTGTACAATTCCATGTACTTTGAAAAGCGTATTGTGTAATGAAGCATTGAAGCTGTTAACTCGTAAAATCTTAGTTTGTCGACAAATAAATACCTACCTAGTACCTAACCTTTGAAGTTTGAAATACGAAATTATTAAGGTGCCAATTTGATACCAATCCTATTTTAAACTTCAAAGGTTTTCGGTTTTCGGTATATCTGAATATCTCGTCATGGTATTGTCGATGGAATAAATTAATTGCAAGAGCTTTATAAATAGTAATCACACTATGTAAATAATTAACAATTAACTTATAATACTTAATACATTCAATTCAACGATTTGTCAATTTCTGAACGTTATCAAACCTGACGATTCAAATTATTTCCCGGAAAATCATGTTGCGTACATCATTTTCGTGTATTTATTTCAAGTGTAGCCAGTGAAGGCATCTATGTCTAAGTAGGACGACTAAGGCGTAGGTTTAGCTAGCCTATAATATATCTAATATTCTAAATTATAATTTCAATATTAAGTTATACATAAACCTACTCACGTTAAATATTATTTGAGTTACACAAGAAGGTCAACGTCAATTTGTTTTTCATAATATTGGAAATAACACAGTAATATAAGCATCTTTTTTATTTGTCATTAACTCCTGAATACTTAAAGTCAAAAACTAAACTCACTATACAATAATAAAATTACTGATCCACCTACAATTTCAAACAATTGTATATAATATTATTAATTTATCTAAAATATCAGATTTGTAATAAAAAAAAAAATGTCCTGCATATATTTATATTTTTTTCAATTGTATCATTTCCCCTTTCTCACCCTGATAATGTAGTCTGGTTGCGGCCCTATACGGCTATACATAATATGGGATATAAGTGGGAATTGGGGAAGAGCTTGAGGAGACTGAGAACGATTAAAATGCACACACAGAAAAATTAGCTTCCCTCAAACTATAATACTAAGTGGTCACTGGTTATTACAATAAATAATAAATAATTTAACAATATGTATGGTTAAGTTTAATTAAAATATTATTGAAGCACAAATAAAAATTAGTACCAATATCTCATTAAAAAAAAATCCGGTATTAATAAAGTTTACATCTACCTAAGTATCTTTCTTATTTCTTTAAAATATTTAAAGTTCACAAATGTTAATATTATATACACGTATGAATACATACTCATATATTATATGTATGTCAATATAAGTTAAGATATCGAAAATAAATCACTGTAATATAGCTATATAATATACAGTTATACGAGTTCAATGATGTTATTTTGTTTTGAATTAGCTAAAAATGTTGTAAAATGTTGCATATTTTTTTTGTTAAGTCCAAAATATAGCAAAGTGAGATTAAAATCCTTTTTTGTTAGGTTCGGTTGGATATTATAAGAATATGCTATTTTTATTTCACATAATTTGGACATTTTGAAGACAATCGCATATTTTAATACTTGGACATTTTTTCATCATAGAGTGAGTTTATTTTTAAAATGTCTTAACATATACATTTTTTTATTTTTATTTTTTTTTTTATATTATTTGTTTTTAGTTTTATTTTTTGTCAACGAAAATGTTCGATTTTGTTTTATGCTTATACAGATTGCATTTTACATGTATATAGTCGTCTTCTTTTGTACAATAAATGCATAGCACAATATTCTTTAGATTTTATTTTGACATTTTTGCAGCATATTTTTAGGACAGTAGGGCACATTTCGTAGTTTGCTAACCCTAGCAACAATAACTATAATTTATAAAAATATACCCCGTACAAAAAAGTCTAAGACAGTGAAATACTATGTTTTAAAAACAGTCATTATGAATAATAATTTATAATATTTTTCAATCTCGAATTCTCGAACACGGAATCGGACACAATGAAACCGATACACACGGATATATTATCTTACAACTGTTTGGCCTCCGTTCGTCCGCTTCTTTACGTAATACGTTGTAACATATTATTATTATTATTATTATTCTTATCGCCGTCATTATCATTTTTTTTTTTTTTTATTTATCAAGCGATTGCGACTCGTGACCACTCGGTGTTTTACTATCAGTCTAATATTGTTGTTATAATAATTATCGTGTTGTACGTACTTTGATTAATCGTCATAATAATAATAGTAATAGTAATAATTGTTTTGTTGTTACCACTATTGGCACTTATATTCACGTCTTGTTATTGTCGGCAGTCGGCGGTGCGCACGTACTGACGAGATGCGTCTGTCGCAGCGCTATAATTACGTGTCGACGTCGGTCCGTGGATTAAACGATTCGTCAGCGGGGGCCGCTCTACGATTACACCGATACGACGCGATCGAGACAATGTCGTCGGACCGCCGAAATGCCTAAGAACGTTTTCGTCACGCGCAGTTTGTCTGAAAATCAGTCGTCGTTTCGTTAAAATTTCCGAGCAAGTCGCGACAGAGCGTATACCGTGGACCACCGATTCGTTTTAGGTAGGCAGCTGCCCGCCGCCGTCCGGTATTACACTGCTATAATTATATGATAATATAATATAGTGATCGTCATATTATTTTCCATCGTATCTACCGAACACCCGACGGTTTTAATCCCGCCTTTTCGTTCAAGTCCTTGGCCGTTGAGTGGTAGTGGCTTTTATTTTCATTTTTAATACGCCATATCTGTCGATCGACAATAGTAATTATTATTATTTATACATTTTTATCAGCGGTTATATTAATATCAGTATTTACGTATTCACACTATGACTAACAATATTATAGGTATTCAATTGTAAATTAATTATATTAGAATAGACGTGATGATCATTCATAGCAGTGGGAACAACGTTCAGGCTTTTGAACGGCAGTGATTGTACTATCTATACCACGGACTAACATATAAGGCTATAAATGTTACTGTCTGTGATCTATATTTATATCTATTGTTTGTTTATTAATATATTGTGTGACTACAGGACTTTGTCCTCTCTGTTATGCTCGACTCTTTGTATTGATATTTTTACCTTCCCATTATAATAAAATGAATTAATTTAAAATTTTACTTAAACATATGTTTTAGAATTTCACTCAAAATGATTTCAAAGGAAACAATATTCATGTACACGGCTTCTGCAATAGTTGTTCTGTTTACAGCCGTGTATTTATATTATAGAAATATATACAGCTACTGGAAGAAAATGGGAGTGTATCATTTGGAACCAACGTTTTTTTTTGGAAATGCTAAGGATCGTGTTCTTTTCAAAAAATCATTTCACGAGTTTCACAGAGACTTGTACTTCAAGTTCAAAGGACATAGATATGCTGGTTAGTACCCTGTTTAACTGTGAATTACTATTCTTTAATTTAATTTATTATTATATAACAAATCGGTGTTATAATAACCTACTGAGAGTTCTGCTTAATAGGATCACTGGTAAATAAAATCAATTAATCAACAATCAACCATTTAATAGAATCAAAAAAAAATTACCCTAACCAAGTCTTTTATTTATTCATTTAACCTTTTATTGGAATAACTATGTACTTGGAAATTAAATTATAATTTTAATTTTAATCACTTTTATGAACATTTTATTGAATTAATTACAAATTGATATTACCGATGTACAATTAAATTGTATTTTTGAGCTTATTAAATTATTGCTGTACATTGTATCTTTAAGTAAAGCAAGTTGTTTAAATATTTTTTTAACATATTAAGCAAACAAAAATGTTTATCAATAATGGAAAAAAATATTTGCTCATTTGTTTTGATGTGTTAGAAAAATGCATCGACTGAAATTCAAGATTTGCATATCCAATAAAAAATTGATAGTTACATTTATTTATTTTAAATGTATTTTTTGTATTATTTTAAACATGGGTACATATTTTTAAAGCATTATTATATATAAAAAAAAAAGTTTTATGAAATCAATGCATTAATATAATCCAAATGATCTGCACTAATGTGATCACATTAACTGGAGCTCACTTAATTATATTAAAATTACAATTATACATTAAATATTTAAAATTTCAAACTCCAATAAAAAAATAACTTGTTTCTTTGTTTTAGGATATTATCTCGGACGCCGAGCATCATTAATTATCCTTGACCCAGACATTATCAAATGTATTATGATTAAAGATTTTAATCATTTTACGGACCGCCAAACAATGAAATTTCGAACATCAGAATATATTACTGAAATGTTGATTAATCTTAAAGGTTCCAAATGGAAACGAATGAGAGGTCAATTAACACCAGCATTTACTTCAGGCAAACTTAGAACTATGGAGCATCTCGTGGATATTTGTTGTAACAATATGAGCGATTTTTTAAATGAAAATATCAAAAGTGGTAATTATAAACGCATAACTTTAATTTATTATAATATATATTAATTTGTATTTAAATGTGTATTCAAAGTATATGGTAGTTTAGTGTGGAAGTAAAAGTAACTTGGTAGCTTATATCTCAGGAATGAGTAATTGGCGGCCCATTTTTAACTAGCCTATGCTACATTTCAAATTACTTTATACAAATATACAATGTTAGGATTTTTTTGTGTTTTATTTTATTATATTTATAAAATCAATATAATGTTTATATCGTGAAACATAGATATGAATTATTTTATTAATTAATACCACATGTATTAATAAATTAATAATTAAATATAAAAAATAAATTTCAATTGTAAATTTTCCCTTTTTTTCTTTCTAAGTTCTCTGGCTCGCTAGATAGATTTTAACTTAAAAAAAATTAGCTCTCTAGTAGCATTGCATTTCTGATCCCTGTTACATATGAACATTTATTTTATCACGTATATTAAATATATATTTTGTCAATCAATAATAACTAAAGAATTAAATTGCAATTTCTCACATGTTTATATTATAGGGCCAATTTAATTTTTTACTAAAGTATGTGATCTTAATAGATTATTCAGTTATTATATTTATTTACAGATACCAATTAAAATATATATATATATATAGCTTAATCCATAACATTCTTCTTAATATTTGATAATAGTAAATTTTTAATTAATTTCTTTATTTATAGGAGCATATCATAACAGGCATAACATACCTTATAATAATGATTTTTTAGATTCTGATAAAAATTAAAAGTACATTTTAATATTAAAATATTAATTATTTTAACATTTAACAATATAATACAATTAGTTTGATATAAACTTGGTTTACAGAACAAGGTTATGATTTGGAAATGAAAGATTTTTTTGGCAAATTCACCTTGGATGTTATTGCAACTTGTGCGTTTGGAGTGGAATCAAATTCATTGAAAGATGAGAACGGTGGTTTTGCCAGTCGTGTATCTAAATTTGCTAGCTTAAGTATTATGAAACGTCTATCCCTCTACATAGTACTACTCTTTATGCCTGGTATTGCACGATTTGTACCATTATCTTTTTTTAATATGGAAGTGATACATTTCTTAGCTAATGTGATCAAAGAAGCAAAAAAATGCAGACAATCCACTGGACAAAAGTATGTACATTGTCACTTATGCGTTTTAAATCTAAAATATGATTATAACATATTATGTAACTGCTGAATAATCATTTTTTTTTTTTTTTTTTGTTAAAAGTATTATATTTTTATTATAATTATAAATAATACATTTTTCATTTATATGTTTTTTTTATTATTAATTAATGTTTTAATATTATTAATTCAACTTTTTAAAATGTATTGAAAGGATGCTTCACTCGCTTGCATGCATGTATTGTCTTTGTCTTACAAACGCACAACGTACCAAATTTGCGTTCAGCAGAATCTATTTTATGTTATGAGCTTTGACCCGTCAGTAGGCACGTTAGTATTTGTAACACAATCAGGCGTGTATGAGCGTCATGCTCATACTATTAAAAATGGTTATTCAAAGTGTAAGTGAAAATTCCGGTATAAATAATTAATTAGGATCACTGATTATTTATTATTAAAAAATTCCAATACATAGGCACAGATCAGTTACAATTATTTAATATGAATCTGATTTTGCTTCTGAATCCGATTGACCGGATTTACATTTACATTATAGTTAATATACTGTGGCACTCACTTTCGTCGGGACTGGCCATTTCAATCCATTGTCATTTCAACACAAGACTTTGGATTGGGTTATATTATTTATAGAAAAATTCCCAAGTATGATGACATAAAGTATAAATAGATATCAACAATATTAAAATTAAATTGAAGCCAATAGTGGCGAAAATAGAAATTGAGTGAGCGGTCATACGCGACTACTGACGGGTTAATATTGAAGTAAATAATTTACCTATTATAAAACTTCAAAGTAAAAATATAATCATAAGGTTTTATTAATATTATAATTTTTATGTGACTTATGATCATTTTAAAGTTGTAGTATTTTACTAATTCATCTCAAAATGATAATATCAATAAAATCCCATGAGATTCCCTAGATTATATTCTCATTTTGGAGTTTGATAATAGGTAAATTTGCTCTTTTATTAAAGTTAACAGCACAAAATTGATTCTACTGACAGCAAATTTGCTATGTTACATGTTGTAAAATAGAGATAGCACATGGGGTGTAGTATTATCTTAAGTATTATGAATTACATTTTTATCAAGTTTCATACATAAATAATAAACAATAATGGTGTAATTAATTATTTATATTAATAATAAAATATAATGTATTATTATAATTATTAAAAAATAATAATAATAATTTAATATACCATGTGTCCGCGGAAACAGGATACACTTTATCACTTATTACCCTGTAAATATTTTTTCAATTCTGTTTGTAGGACATTAAACTAGACTAATAGATCATAATGTCTTATGACATACAATTTTTTTTAACATGTATTTTGTGCATGCACAACACAATTCAATTTTTTTCAAGCAATTTTGATCAACCAACTTTTATTCTATTCACAAAATTGGCAACATTGAATCTAGGTAGGTATAATTTAAAAAATAAATGTATTAAATTAAATTTTCTAGTTGTACGTCGTTCTAAACACCTTATGATACATTATACATTTATTATTAAAGTAATAAATTGTTTACTACCTACCTAGTTTTCATGTTGCCAATTTTGGGATTAGAATAAAAGTTTATTGATCAAAATTGCTTAAAAAAAATTGATTAATTCAAAAATGAAACTTAAATTGGGAGTTGCCAAAAAAATAAAGTTGTGTTGTGCATGCACAAAATACATGAGTTAAAAACATTGTAAGTCATAACCATAAGACATTATGATCCATTAATCTAATATGTCCCGCAAACAGAATTGAAAAATATTTACAAGGTAATGAGTGATCAAGTGTACCCTGTTTCTGTAGATACACGGTATATGATATTATAATATTCTTTGTTTTTCTAAAATAAAATTATTTTTTCATTGTTTTTTAAGGCGAAACGATTTCTTGCAGTTATTACTGGATAGTGAAACTGATTTAGATAAAAATGATAAAAACAAATCAAAAGACGGTAAATCAATTTTTTAGTTTTTATTGGTTTTGATTAAAAAAAAAAATATATATACCCAACTCAACAATTTCTCCTTATAACTATTATAATAGGCATGTATCAAATATTAAGAATATGCAAATGATGGTTGATTTCAGATGTATTGACGGAAGCTCAAGTGGTTGCTCAATCTATATTGTTTTTGATTGCTGGATTTGAGACTTCAAGTACATTGTTAACTTTCACATGTTATGAGTTGGCAATAAATCAAACGATACAGGTTAAATTAAGAGAAGAAATATGTTCAGTCTTAGAACGATACAATGGCAAATGCTCTTATGAAGCCATGCAAGAAATGCCTTTGTTAGACATGGTATTAATGGGTATGTATCATGCAAGCTGTATTGATAAAACTTTAATCAGAAAAAAAATAATAATTAATCTTTTATACCTACGTAGAAACCTTAAGAATGCATCCACCTGTAGCACAATTAGAACGTGTCAGTACTCAAGACTATGTGGTGCCCGATTCCAACTTATTACTGAAAAAAGGCATGACTGTTCAAATACCTGTCATTGGGTTACACTATGATCCAGAATATTATCCAGATCCTTATAAATTTGACCCAAATCGATTTTCTCCAGAAGAGAAAGCTAAACGTTCACATTATGTATTTTTACCGTTTGGAACTGGACCAAGAAATTGTATTGGTATGTATATTAAATAAATGTTTACACCTATTATAACTGTAATAACATGATGTTATTTTATGTGTTTTATTAGGTCTACGGTTTGCTTTAATGAGTACGAAAAGAGGAATGGTACATCTCTTAAAAGACTTTTCAATTGATCTGAGTAACCAAATGACTGTGCCTTATGAATACAGCAAACATTCAATGCTGCTTAAGGCAAAGGATGGTATAAGGCTGTCATTCAATAAGTTGAGTACATAGTAAAAACAGTTTGGCCAACTACTTAATATTTAACATATTTGTGGGCTGTGTTAAATTTATTTGAAACTAAAGTTATCAGTTCATTTCTCAGTTTTGTCTATTGCTATTGTAAATAATTCTAATATGTGACGTATTTACACTTTTTTTTATTAAAATAGATTTTATTTTTATATACTTATTACTGGTTTTTAATATTTTTTTGTTTGTTTATATAAGTTAAATTTTATATTATATTAATATTGTTGAATATAATATTTTATTATTTTAACTTGGTGAGTTTTAAAAATATTTTGAAGAAATAACTGTGATCCATAGTTAAAGAACTTCTTGTTTTTAACTATTTCAGTGATAAATTACAATTTATATCAATTTAAAACCGATTGTTAATCTGCTTAAGCATAGTCGAGTTTTTGTATCAATCCACTGTTAAATGTATTAGCATAAACTATAAGTTTATGTATTAGTAATAATTTAACATTATTAATGAAAATTCGTCCAATCTGGAATAAAAGAAAATCATTTAAAAACTAAACCTTCGATACAGATCAATGAATCTACACAACTTAATATATTTTTTAAATTAGAAATGATTGTAATAGATCTTTTTCTTTAATGTACTATATTAGGTATAGAAAATAGATATTTATTGTTTACTTCAATTTACAATTAATCATAAAATTGTTAATGTGGATTATGCATTCATGCTAGTGTTATCACTTATAATGAAAAAATAACTAAAGGTACTAATAGCCATCTGCATGGGTGTCCCTAGACATTTTTCTATGGGGAAGGACAAAATTAATTTAAAAAATAAATGATGATTTTTTATACATGTTATACTTACATTTTATTTATAATATATTATTATGTTTGTCATTATTACAATTAGGTATTATTATTATACATTATTCTTTTTTGAATTTTACCGATTGTTATGGAAATAACATTATTCTGAGGGGAGGGCAAGTGCCCTGTCTTGCCCCCCCTGGGGACTCCCATAACTATCTATCAAAAACTAAGTGTTGAAGATGATAGGTGATTAGATCTTATTGTATATTTTATAAAATCTATAAATCTGTTGCAAACTTATGCAAGAGTGCATTAAGTTTGTTCCGCCCATTTTATAAGCTAAAAAGGCAGCCTTAAACTCGACCCTAAATTATTATCATTTTTTTTTATGATATTTATGCATTTTACCAAAGAATATATTTTTATTAAATTATTATGTTATTAACGGATTAATAGCTGATTAATATGTTTGTTGCAATCATAATATCCTATAATAATAAATATTACATATAAATAGAGTATTATTATAGTAAAATTATATGAAGAATAATTACAAAATGTTATAATTAATTAATTTATTCCTACCCGAGTTTAAAATCCATTTTTTTGCAAGTTCAGTATTATTGGAATAGCATGGAAAACTACATTTTTAAAATATCTTCTATTCATTTTGCAACTATTATAAAAATCAAATTTATCACTGAACATTTTAATAATTATTAAAGAAAATAATAGTAAGTATATTGTTGATATAATGTTTTATTATTGCAATAATACGACAGTGCTATTGGGCCCGTTATTCACATGAATTATCATTTGTTTTTTTTTTTATATATATATATATTCAATAAATTTGAATAAAAGGAGTTTGTGATACCCTTTGACTTATGTTTGCGGTTGCCTTTGGCATGTATAGTAGTGTAGGTAAGGAGCTGCGATATTTATATTTGTTTATTTTTTTTTTTTTAATGTAGCCAAATTGGTCCATTTGCTTCTAGATAGAATTTAATCTACATTAGTATGTATGATGTATCTATATGCGAATAATATATTATACGTATAGATTATAGGTATTCAAAATGTGCGTCGCGGGATGAAAAGGTTTGAATATTTTCTACTAATTGCTAAAGTATAATAATTGTATACTTTATTTTATTTGTGTATTTAAAAAAAAGGCGCGTAATGGTGCGTTGTCGCTACCGCTACCTGATTGTATTAATTTCACGCATTGGGAATCGAAATACGTTCGGTGCTGCAATGAGTGTCGTTCGTAGGGCTCGGAATGAATTCCAGGGGCCAATTTTTGAAATTGTGATAAAACGTTTATCACATGAAAATTATTGAACTATATGATATGATATCATGTAGTTCAATGATGAAAATAAATATTTGATATTCTTGAAATTGAAAAGATATATGACTAGTCGAACTAAAAATATTCGACTATTTGTCTATTGATTAAGTCAGTGAAAAATCTTAATTCCAAGATAATGTATGAAATGTGATATCAATTTTCACATTATACAACAGAAAATAGAAATAATTAATACCTATTCTTATCGATCATCGCTTTGTCATTTTACGTTTTGTAAATTGCTTCGTATTAAGCCGTAATTAATTGATTTTCTTTAAATACAATGGCAAATTTTGAGTTATAATAATTTTTAGTCATAAGTTCGACCAGAGATTTCATCTGCGATTGAGTGGGTCTTGATTTGAACATTATAATTTTAATAATAATTAGATCTGTAAATTTGTAGGATGTAGGAAAGTGCATATTTTTGGCGTGATTGTGAAACGTTGCTTTGTAAGTATATAATTTGAATTATGTAGGAAACAATAAATCCATTTATAAAACTTTTATTTTGCATTTTTTGACGTTTCGTTGAAATTTTGATGTTTCAAAAATAATACTTGGAAATTGTATACAATTGAAAAACGGCAAATCGCGCTTATCAGTTATTGCTTATTGAAATAAAATATTAGGTATTCGTAGCCGCAGTAGTATTACCTAGTAGACAACGTTGGTTTATACTATACGTGCTCGTATAATAAAATTTCGGGTACCTAGTCAGGTTAGTTCGCAGTCTCGTTCCAGTCGTTCCTTACTTAAACCAAATATTATGGATAGATCTATAGTATTCGCTTTCACAATCATTTCCATTTTGTCCGTTCCTCAGAGGTTTACAGGTAAATTAGAACCTTATGGAGTATTATTTATAATTCAATATTGTTCTATAGTTAAAACGTTGACGATATTATATACCTACAAAAAATGTATTGAAGTAGAATTGAGATTTTATCATTATCAACTATAACCGTACGTCGTGAATGTCATATGAGTTACTTGTCTCCGTGTATGTATTAGTCAGTCTATATCGTAGACCTTATACTAGTACAGTCTACGTATACATTTGTGTCAATGTCATAAATTAAGATAACATCTATTGTCTATGTATTAAAATAATTCAAGGT
This sequence comes from Rhopalosiphum maidis, assembly GCF_003676215.2. Classification (NCBI taxonomy): domain Eukaryota; kingdom Metazoa; phylum Arthropoda; class Insecta; order Hemiptera; family Aphididae; genus Rhopalosiphum; species Rhopalosiphum maidis. The sequence continues at coordinate 47,509,685 of NC_040879.1, forward strand.
CAATGTCCAATAATGCACATCTAACATGAGGAAAATTTAGTAATTGTAACACAATGCGTTGACATCTTCTTAGTTTGCTAAGATCATTTAAACTTTTAGTTTTTCACAGTGTTGCTCACTTACAAAATCTCATATCTACTGGTAGAAGCTCGCCTGAAACAGCATTTTAATTTGGCATAAGTTCTCGTATAGTGTTCTCGTGGAATCATGTCCTTATTAAACAATATCTGGCATTGGATGATCAGGAAACCCAAAGTCCCAGTCTGGGACTCCCAGATTGTCCAAAAGATGTTTTTCTTGTAAAAAATGTGATGGATAATTACTTTTGGGTAAGATTGAAGATTTACAGAATTAGTTATTAGTGTATTACTCATATCTCCTATCAATATGCTACAATTTTATGAAAATTGCTTGGGTACTAAATAACAAATATTATAATTTCATTAAAGGTAATAATGCACTATTTTAATTTTGAATAGTTGTATTGTACTTGTACGGTAATATTGTATTAAATTACCTCTTTGAAATACTAATATATCTATATTTTAATATTAACCATGTATGACTATTTATTCAATACATATAAATTTATTATATAGAGAAAATAATAAATATACGCTTTGGAATACGAACATAAAATATGAAATTATTGATACGTACTGATATTTAGGTAAAGCTTCAATAATAAAATAGGTAGGCATATGTTAAAATGAATGTGTTAAATTTAAATTCAATGCTATATAATTATGTATATAAAATGTAATTTTGAACAGAAACCAACTTTCAGCATATAACACTGAAAAAAATGTACTTAAAAAAAAAAATTCAATTTAAAGTACTTATTTACTTCTTTGTGAACTTACATTTCATGATACTACAATACTACAATTAAAATAATTTATTTTACTAACAGCAAGTTGATTTAAAAATTTAATTTTTCCCAAAAACATTGCATTTATTATATTAGTAGGTATTTAAATATTATAATAATATATATTTATACTATATCATATTATTGTTATTAGTTTTTTAATTAATACTACCTCACCATAAAATAGTGTGAATAGGTTCATGGGATAAATAGGTAATATTTTAAAACTAATCTACATGTTTTGAAAATTTCATTACATATCTATAGCAAAATTCAAAATATTCGTAAAATAACTAATAATAGTTTTGAATTTTAACAAAATAATTTATATCGCTATTTTATCATTTAAATACGTAATTTTGTTAAAATTAGGGACGTACACGGGGGGATGTTTTGGGTGTTCAAACACCCCCCCAAAATACTTGGGTTTTTTTCATGGTAATTAACTTATTCAATTTTAATGTAAATTTTGTTATATCAATGTTTGTATTTAAAAAAAAGTATTTTAACTATACCTAATCTTCATACATTTTTTTTGTATATTTATTAAAAAAAGTTCTACTTTTCGATAACTGATTTTCAAAATCACCTCCCAAAACTTTTTCTGCGTACGTTCCTGGTTATAATCATACAACTTGTATTGGATCTTATAAATTTTCAAGAATAAACACAAATAATTTTTATCCACATTTATAGAAAAAAAATTGAAAATATTTCATGCTTATAGATAGCTCAAAGAGAGTCTATTTTGAAATTAATAATATAAAAATTTGGTGAAAAACTCAAGTTATTTTTTTAAACACAACAAAATATTAAAAATTTTTAAGATGAAATGATTATTTTACGATAGAATATCCAATATTATGCTTATAAAATTTAATTTAACTTTACAGTAGATTTTTTTATTTATTTATTGGTTAAATTTAATTATTTTTTATGAATTCTAGATTATTCCATCTCTTCAGAAATATGCACAAGAAAGAATACATTTTGAGCGTTCAGGTGAATATCTTATTCGAAGAATACCCAATATTTCTGAGCAACAACCTTCATGAATTGCTGATGATCGGTGATTGAGCTGTGATTACAGATCTACCAAACTGTACTAAAAGACTTTGTAAATATTTTATTAAACGAATATTTATTACAATTTTGTATATGATTCAGGTTTCTAAAATGTTCATAGTTAGAAACAGATCATAAGCTTTGCTCTTAATAATTGGAAATCCATCTACAATACAATTTTAGTTTCATTAGAAGATGATATTGTTACAGTCAAGGTGTTCAATGTTGACAGATTCAACCCAATTATATTTTTAAAGTAATACCCGTGGTGAAGTGTACAAACGGCAATGAAGTCACATCTACAAGACTTCAATAACCAGTGAAAGAAAAAATATTTAATGTTGAATGTATGAAGTTAGTGAAATAAGTAAATTGTTCACATTCAATAAATAGGTTAGGTAACCTAACCATAAAGCGATAACACCAAAAAATTACTAAGTAATTAAGTAATAATTTATTATTTAAAAAGCATACTTACACTTAAATAATATTTTACTATTGTGGTATCAAATGCATTCAGATTTAAAACTTTGGTAAAATTGGTCAAACCGACATCCTAAGAAGATAAGTATATTATCAAACAGGCAAAATTCTGATTTGCATATTAGTCTAAAGGAGACATGGTAATCTAATTGGAGGATTATTTTATACTCAATATTAAGCACACATTGAATGAGTAATTTATCATAACTGGTTTAATGTTGTATAACAGACAGAATTCGTTCCATAGCAAATGTGTTGTACAATATGCCATCATGCTGGCCTATAATGCCAAGTGTAAGTTCAAGTGATCGGCATATTCAACAGTTTTCAAATGTAAATCAACGTCGAGTGGGGCGTAATACGTTCTTGTAAGGGCTTTAGAACTTTTATGTTAACAGAAGTTATAGGTGCAAACTTGAAAGCTTCTAATTTAGCAGGATTGAAGAAATCATAGCTAGTTTGTGTATTGCTGCCATTATGAACATTTGACTTACATTTATATTTTACAAGGTTATTTACATGGAACCAACCATTTTTAACTAATCTGAGTATATGAATAATCAAACATGATTTTTAAATAATTTGTTCAAACATTGGTACCACATTTAATTGTGTAATAAATATAGCGAAATAGTAATTTAGTAAATGCCATACACATCTTTATGTGTCGCTTATTTTATACTAAAATGTACTAAATGGCAGCAATAATTTGTCTTAATACCATCAAAGTTGTAAATTTTTCCAATATCTTCACATTTATGAAAATTAAATTATAAGATAGTCTTTCAAAAATAATGAATTTGCTTTTAACTTTAGTGAAAATACTTACTAATTATGTTTGATGTCATGATTGGGACTTTGATGTTATTATAATTAAATTAAAAACTCATATTATATAATATTTATATCTTACATAACAAAACATGAAAAATATAAAGCTATATATATTTTGAATTTATGTAATATGCAACTATGCATTTTGCATATTATATGGCTTTTACTTATGAGAGGAAAAAATTTTTAATATAAATATAGTTTAAAAATTAAAATTCATTATTACATGCATTATTATGAAATGTATTTTACGAATATTGTGTGATTGGCTTTGCGCTCCATACCACGGATTATAATCACTCTTATGGATCTATCGATTTTTTTTTATTCAATGACATTGATATTGGAACAATAGGTACATTTATTCGATTAAGGAAAAATTGGTAATATGTATAAATAATAAATACATTTTTAAATAAATTCAGTTAAAATTGTCTTGGTCTAATGTATATAAATATATGTATTTGCTACATTATATTTTTATTTTTATTTGTTTGTGTTTTAAGTTTTTAAATTCCTAGGTCTACCTTTTTGTTATAACCTTTAGTATTTAATTAATTTTAATTAATGTAACAACATCTAAGCCCTAATTTTTATAATTAATATTGGATTGATCAATTTGATAATATCTTTATGTTGCGAAAAGGTGATGTTCTTTCATTCAAAATCTGTTTGATTTTAAATGCATCATTTAGCGTTATGTTGAACGTGGAGTTTAATCATTCAATAGTACTTGAAATCAATTTTGTAATTTTACAGTGTTTAGAAATGGTATCTAATATTAAATTGGATCAAACGAAATATGAAAATAGGCATGTTATCATTTATTATTGAAATTGAAAAAATATATTTAGGTACCTACATTAGTTTAAAAAAATACAGGTAGGTATGTATATATTTTAAATAGTTATATGCTGTATAATTTAATTTATACAACAATTTGGTATAATTAGCTATTGCTTATTTATCTACTGTATGGTATTTTTTTATAATTTTATATTTTAATTAATAAATATTATGTAAAACTATTGAAAAGATAAAAACTATTCCAATAATAGGCAATAGCGTTGATTATAAATATTACAATATACATTATACATACATAGGTAGGTACAGGTATATTATCAAATGTTTTATTACTATAAATTATAAAAATTTGTTAGTTAGATAGCGTACAGATTATTAAGGTTGTACAACAATGCATCGGCGTATAATAGAAGCACAAACGGATATTATTATTCATTGATTGTATTTTACAAATTAAATACAAAATTTGAATGTGATTAGGTTCCTTAATTATTGACACATAATAATTATGAATAATGTATCAAAATGCATTAAAAAATAAATCCTACCTATATGAATCTTGTTTTGTTTCTATTTGAATTTTAAAAGTTACTCCTAGAACCTCCCCCTTTTTAATTAATAAAAAAAAAAATTAATATCAAATTAGTTTAAATGATATGATTCAAAGACGTTTTCACATAGATTATTTTTTTCCTAATTTAAGTATATCTTGCTGAAACTTGTTACATTCATTTTGGAATACTCTGTATAATAACTGTACTAAGTGTAGCTACCCTATGTGCAATAACGCCAGGTTCACATCGCATGGATGTGATCGCATTTATATCCAAGTGATATAAAAAGTCAGTGCACATTTGAACTTCTATATACCGTTAAATAGACTACAGATGATTATAAATAATTTTTGAAGTCCCAAAGAACTCGCGATAAAAAATCTCTGAGATAATATTTGTGCGACTTTATATAGAAGTTACATGGTTTAATATTAACCATTATATCTCTCCGAGAAGTCGCATATACATCACATAAAACTGAAAGGAAAAATGAATTATGAGTATATAAATAGGTAACTAAAATAAATCAGGTTGTAACTAATGTTTTCGAACAAAATTTAATTATATATTTACTTCCTACCTACTTATTTCTTTTATTTATTATTAATATAAAATGTATGGTTTCAAAATCTTAATAGATAGTCTGTCTAACTTTAAAAAAATATTCAAATATAAAAAATACATTAGAAAAAAGTATTTGAAAACAGAATATATTTAGAACCTACCTATTGTGTCTTAATACTTTTTTTAAATGTATTTAGAATGCGTATTACAGTACCTAAGTACTTAAAAAGTATTTGAAAATACTTTACTAGATTGCAGAGAACAACTATGTTCACAGATTGATTGAGAATAAAGCTACAGTTGTTAATAAAGGTCAATTAAAAAAGTTACCTTTCAACCATTCTACAAAACGTAGTGTGACTTTAAGTGTTTAAAATGAGGGCCTTTCAAACTAAAATGCACGGTTGATCTTTTTGAGGCAGTCAGATACTGACTACATTACACGAGTCTAAACACTCTAAATACTTTACAATACCATCACGAATGTATCTCAGTAGCATGTCCCAGTAGGTTAGGCGTAGGTTCAGTAAGTTAGGGGTACTAGGTGCGAATCTCCCCAGCGTAGCCGGTATCCCCCTATCGCCCTGATAAGAACTTTTTTTTCATTTTTTTTCTGGATATTAATTTTGTACGTTCACTTTATGCGAAGTCAGTGCGATGAAAATGGGTAGTCCCAACCTGACTGGTTATGGAAGTTATAATGTGACGTAACATAGAACATTGGCATACGACATCGCATGCAGTAACTTCGCGAAACTGTTACTAAAACAATTATAGTATATTAAATCATTTTCGATTTTTTATAATATAAATAGTATTGTTAAACTGTATATTTTATTCAAATTAATGTTTTAAATTATTTAATTTTATTAATAATAATATATATTTTTTATATAATTTTACATTTTTAACTTATATTCTGCTAATATTTATGTATATACAAATAAAATTAATTATAACTAAATTTGCAGGGAATGTGTCAATATGTAAAGTCTAATCAGTTATTAACATACAACCAAAACATTTTTAAAAACAATTTTCGTTTTGTTTCCAAAGACCGATTATAAGTACCTACTTTAAAGATTATTCATTTTTTTAAAGTACATTTTACAGTAATATTGTAATGTAAAATTATTATAAATAATAATAAGCTATCAATATTTTTTTTTATGACTTTGTTTGAGTACAGAGTGATTATTTTATCATTGAACACTCATTATTGCAAGATCAATTAACATTTTTGAAAATATTTTTCTTGCATAATTTACAAACAAAATAAAATACATTTTTTTTTAAATATGGTTTTATTGTTCTTAATATTGTTGTCGTTAAAAAATTTCAAGTTTTTACTTTTTGGAATGACAATAGATTTTTAATTGATTTTAAATAGGCATAGATAATTTTTCTAAAAGTTTTTAAAATAAGTACCTAAGTATTCGAGTAAAAACCTACTTCAAAAGTATTTGAATGTTGTTGGAAGTACTTACATAACTAAAGAAGTTACATGAAATTCATAGCAATACTATAAAATATATACTTGAACATTCAATCCCTAAAATTATTAAAATGTATGACCTACAAACTCCAAAAAATTCTCTAATAAATTAGTAACACTTTGGTCAAATCATAGCATAAATCACACTACGGTGGCTATAGTCTATAAATATGTTTTATATATTTGTATCTTTAATAATAATGTTTATTTTTTGTTATATTCTATTACATATTTTATTATAATCAATCATTTAAATTGTATAAGGTTATTTAATTATTTAAAACAATATATGAAATATTATCAGAAATATACATTTTTTTTTTTAATAATTATACTTATTATTATTATAATTTTTTTGCATGCAAAAAAAAACCGAAAAGGAGAATATATGGCTCCATCATTATCTCTCATAAGCAATCCAATGATCGAATACACATAACGCGATGGCGATCGCCAACAGTAGTATTGTCAAGTCTGACAAGGATATAAAAGCGAGTTGGCTGTCTATGCTGGTTGTCGGCACCTTGTTCAACTCATCCACTCTGAGCAGCACTATCCGTTGACCTACTTCCGGCCATATCGGAGACTTAGCTTGAAACTCTTCTTCTACGATGTTCAAATCCGTTTTTCCTGATTTTATAAACAAATGTCGTGCATATAATTTATAATAATAATAATAATAAAATGTTTTTTAAAATTTTAGATCTGACATCACTCACTAAAACTCTCGTACTCGACAACTTTTTGGAACGAGAAGCCATCCCCACCTTCTGACAGATAACTACTAATGATTATTGTGTAATTGTCGTTTAAATTCAATTTTTCATATATGGGCACAGGGCAATTTCCACACCTAGCGTAAATGGACTGCACACGCTTACCACTGGGCTGACTAAAGTCTATTACGACCTTTAATCCTGTTGGATAATTTATAAAACGAGTATTAGAGTAGTCAGATTACTAAGTACTTAATAATTTGTATTTTATAGCAAATTTATAATATATTTTATATATTTAATTTACAACATTTATCACGAACAGATCGTAGATATTGTCATGTGCACGTTCTATAAAATAAAAGATAAAATATAAAAGTAATAAGATTTTTTTTTGGTTTATACCAAATTTGTTCATTTACCCGAAACCTGAAGAAATTCACCGTTTGCCACCGTTGTACTGTACCGTCGAACGGAGTACTCAAAAGCTGTCCAAATGTCCAAACCCTTAGTCGTAATTTTACCTACGTCGTCTTGAAATGGCATCGACGACAGCAAATCGCCAAAAGTGACGTTACCTTAAATAATAACAACGATCACATACAATATGATGATTTAAATCTAGTACGTTTTAATTAATATATTTCTATTTTGTTTGTATGTTTAGTTTACCTCTTTTATTGATATTATTCATGTTTGTCCGTATACCGCCAGCTTGTAATAACGCTATCGGCGCGTCGGTCCAGTATTTGTCCAAGTCAAACGATTTGATATTATTTCGAATATTCTGTACACAATCCAATTTTTTTTTTTATTTTACCATAATTAATCAATATATTATTATTGCTTTTATTAGTTATTACTCACGTAATCTACGAAAGAATCCGTTATGAAATTTCCCAGATTACATTCTCTAAATCTACAGTATTCATTGATACCTTCTAAGAATACACTTGTCGAACCAATCACTTGTTTAGTCTTCTCCTCAATCACTTTGCTCATGGTTTTTACTTCGTTCAATAGTTCGGGGTCTATAACAATACAATATAAATTATTGTGCTATCTTAGTCCTGTGTAAGTATATAAATGTAATGATAGTAATGATACAATGAACAATGTTTAACAAAGTTATGTTCGTCAAATTTATATCAGACGCTTATGCTACAACCTTAAGACATACTTCACAATACAAATATGTGACATTACTTTTTCATTTACAGAATATGTTACCTATCAGTACTATCTTGACGTAGCACCGGCACACACATCAAACACCTAAAAATGGGTACCTACCTATCAAAATATGGCTACGAATTTTTCTTTTTTTATATACACATTATAATTTACAACATCTGTTTTTCCAGGCTTTCGGAAGATACAAAAAAAAAAAAAACTATAGTGCTGAAATTAAAACTTTTGATTCAAACTAAGATTTCCCACAAATGCTATACAATATTCAAAAATAACTAATTATATCTATGCAAATGTAAATATATCGAATCCGATAAATATATTTTTATTTTTGCCAACAAATATACATCATTAGTATCCATAATGTATACTAACTAGGATAGATTGAGATGATTTTTGAAAAAAATGTTGACTTTGTAATGTTAAACTCACTTTCACCTTGACGAGCTGTATTAGAGTTAAAATATATTTTATAATAACATTATAAAAAATATAATTTTGATTATACCTTGTTCGATAGTGGAATCTAATAAAATCGGGTTCCCGTAACTTTTGACAACTTCACCGGCTTCGTCGAACTCCATCCACAATTTTCCCAAATATTTTGTGACGTAATATGCATGGACGACGGGCACCTTCCTATTAGTGCTTGGTTGTTTCACCCAAATAGGATAAGGACCAACAGGCTTGTCGATGTCCGGTGGATTTCCTTTGAAAGAAAATAACCGATTTTAGTTATTATAATTTTATCCGATGAGTATATAGGTTATATTTAAATATATGATATGCTATTATGATATTGTAAATATTTCGCTGTAAATTATATAATTTTGTAATTGGGTATGTATAATATGATGAGTTACGCATTTACATAAAAGTATAACTACCTATCGCCCAAACTTCAGATAATACAATTTAATTAATACAGTCAATTAACTGGAAAATCAGTATTTCTAATCCAAAATGTTGTGTGAATATATTTTTAGTGCACTTTTTTAATGTAATAAATGATAAAATGGCCTTCCTGTGCGTTATGATTTAGAAAAAAAATTATGGATTTGAAAATTTTTCAAAATTTGATAATAGACATTTTATAAAGTTAATTATTGATATTAATTAATTGAAATTGTTATGAAATTAAAATGGATGAGAACAACCAAATTTCAAAAATATAACATATTACACAATTTTATGGTTTACACATTCTTTAGTGCATAATATATCTTTATGTATGTATGGCCGTATAGATTAGGTATATTTTAAAATAACTGTAATACGTCTTTGCGGGATTACTGAATTTTCAATTAATTAGTATAATACTGTATATATTAAAATAAATCACGACGGCAAGTATTGAGTATGTTTACCTGTGTACAAAAACGAATGTGAATGTCCACCAATCACCAAATCGATGTCCTCGACGTCTCTGGCTATCTGTGTATCCATTTCTAATCCGGAATGTCCAAGCGCTATAAGAATGTCCACGCCATCATTTTTCAGACGTTTTGCCTCAGCCACAATCGACGGAATCTCAGGTAATATTTTCACGTTGCCCACTCGTGTTATAACCTTGAAAATATATGTTTTAATTAGAGATGAAGAATTTACGTAAAAAAAAATATTGGTACCTAAATTTACCAAAAAAGTGGTTGAAATAGTAAAATAGCTAAATCTTAGAGCTATTGCTTTGATTTTTAAATACCATTTTTATTTCTATTTTTATACTTGTCAAATTTAGTTCAATATTAGTACATATTATGAATACTAAATTATTCATGATACAATTAATAAATTAATTATATTAAACTATCAAAATTATCACAGCATTTTCTTTATATTTTTTTTATTGTTGTTAAAATAACTAATAAATAATAATAGCGACAAAAAACTATAGAAATTATAGTAAATTAGCAAATACATCAATATGACAAATGATACAATTACAGTAAGTTCTTTTGGCGGTTCACCTACCTACATTAATATAAAATAATATGACTAGCTCAATAATTATTGTATTATATTATCAGTTGATAAAAAATTATCTTTTTATAATTCTGGAAAAGCGTTTTTGATTCCATTTGGTTAGAGGAGCCACACATTATTTAAACACTAACCAGTAAAGAAAGGTCGGTACATTTTTTATCTGTAAAAATTTGCATAGTAAATTAGTAAATTTACAACACTCACATATCTAGTTTTAATCAATCGTCCGGCGGGTAATACTCACGTTCATTAGAGTTTAATGTTAAATGCATGATGATTCACTGTTTACGGATAATATAAATCTATATATACATATCTATATATGAATTCAAATATAATTATTAAAACAATAACGTAACCAGATACAAAAGTTTTATTTTTATTAATTCTCAAAGATTGATGAATGAAATATTCATCCTTATTCCTAATACAAAACAAATAACAATATGATGGTATATATATTTTAATTTTAAACTATTTCAACTAACGACAAGAGTAACTGCTTGTGTATCATAACTTTATTTTGTACACTTCAATAAAATATATAGAGCAAATAAAAAATACTATACTACTGAACAATAATGTAAAATATACATCCTGGTACTTGCCTCGTAGTGATTCAGATACACATTCCAATGAGCCTTACACACATAGTTGCGTTTTACCATCGAACGAAATCATAACAAAAAACAATAACACGTTGAATAAAAATACCTTCAAAAATATTTTAAAAATCAACCATAATTTCCAGTCCTCTTACGCAGTCTTACCTCTTACGCTCTAGTTTTTAAATATCTCAACCAATATAGTGGAAGGAAGTGATTATCATCTACAATCTTACAAATAGACAATAAATGCATCAAATATACGTTTTCTCTTGACATCCTTTTATTTTCACGCAATATAGAATTTAAAACATTCAGCCAATATATAAGGATATAATCACATATATCATTATGTAAAAAAAATTTAATTTATAATGAATTGCAATGGGAAATAATAAATACATATTATGATGTTTTAAATATTTAATAGAACAGAGATTTTGTAATACAAATAAAGCTGAAAAGAAATAAACTAATCTATAATTTATCGATATGCTCGTATCAATATAAATATAATTTATGAAAAAATTTACTATTTAATGGAAAATGTGGGCTATATGCCCTGGTAAATGCAATTAAAATGACAAAAAAAAAATATATATATAAAAATTATTACGCTAGGATGCTAGGTAGCTATGTCATATTAAATTTATTGAATTTAGTATTTACCAGAACTTTCAAACTACCAATGGAATAATAACCAACTAGCCAGTGTATTGAAATATTATGGTTTTGATACTTATACAATATATTCTGACAACACTGGAGAAGGCTTTGTTAACAACCTAGGATTTAACACACCTGCGATAGTATTATACATATATGTAATACAAAATAAAATAAAATCTCAAAATGAATAATAGGTACACACAGAAAATTAAATTTTAATGTACAATATAAGATATAGATATTAATTAGACTAAATATGAAAAATATGATTGAACTCATAATAGAGCTGTATTTAATAAACACAATAATATTACACTCGAACTAGAAAAAATACAATATGTCAATGAAAGAACACGAATAAACATATGTCTGATCAAAAAACGCCAACTCTTTTCGAACAATAAATTATAAAAAATGTAATGAGTACTTAAATTATTTTCGTTTTTATGTATTAAAATCATTTATTTTTTTAAATTAACAATTACAATTAAAGCTATTATTTTAAAAATTTGTTCATAATTTTAATCTGCCCAGTACTCCACATTCCAAAAAATATTAAGATATTTACAGATTCTTATAAAAAATCAGCGTTTCAATCAAGATTGTTTAAACTTTAAAATTTAAAGCATGCAATTTGTGTTTCGCTAAAATAACTTTATTATTCTTACAAAATCAAAAACCTAATTTTCTTTAACTTGGTCAATTTTCACACTATTTCAATTAATATTTTTAATTGTTTTCAAAAAGGCTACATTAAACATTTAGAACATGCCATATAATTAGAATTAATATAATATAATGATTTTCTACGGAGATCCGGGACTATGGGGTTCTACTATACAAAATAGAATTGAAAATAAATAATGTAAATTATTTAATTGAACTCATCTTGTACAATAAATTAACCAAAGACATCACATTTACATTAGACGAATGGAAATAACACTTCAGACAAAATAACGAAAGATGAACGAAGATAATTAATCTACAAAACAAAAAATGTTAAATAACACAGCATAGTAATAAAAAATACATTACAATTTCCATTATATTTATACTCAAAAATATACTAAACAGCATATACCTATCTTTTATGCTAAGCATTTATAAAATAATGTAGATACATAGCGGGATTCATTATTATACACAACGGTTCTGCTACCAAGTTAAACATTGGGTACCTAGATATACATGTAATGTCGTTTAATACTACTTAAAACGTAGATTAATGCACTACGTCACTACAACCAAAAAAAATGGAAAAACTCCCGACACTCAAACTACTTCAAAAAACAAGAAATTTAACAGATAAAATATCAACAACGTTACATTGGTAATAACCAATAATGAAATATACCTACCACCATCATCGACGGAAAACAAACGGTTAGAAACGAATATTTTTAAAAATGCATAAAATATACAAAATTATAATATAGGTGTACGCATAAAATAATCAGTAACGTAGACATTATTTTTGAAGGGGGGGGGGATAAAAACAAAAAAGCTAAATGGGAGAAGAAAATTGAAAAATCCCCTACCCTCCCAAAACTTTTTACTTTGGTAGTAAAGTATAGGAACAAACGAGGAACAATGAATATAATTTGAATTGATTCAAAATTCACATTAAACACAATATAGAAAAGATTATCCACTCCAATACTCTATTAAGTCAAAACTTCTGTATTATAAAATACTACATCATAAAATGTATAAAAATAATAATTAAATTAACAAATCTAGTTTTCTCTTTTTTTTTTTGTTGCTAATTAGTCTAAAACTTCTGCTGTAATTAAATATTTCTATAAACTGGCATAAGTGTTAGGTCATTTAGCCGTACCTGCAACAAATACATTTTCACACATTTTCAACAATCCCGTGAGTGTCTTTTTTTAGATTTCAGATAAATGAATGGTAGGTCCGTACTATGTACTATGCATACGCAGCAGCCCGTAGCGATAATGTGACCATTAGTCATTTCTCATAACTGAATAACCGCAACGATAATATCTGATAACATTTTAAACACAGACTCACAGTGGAAGCATATCCCTTTTAGCCGAGCCTACATACATATTACATATAAAGTATTGTCTCCATAAATAATAAGTTAAGCCATAATAAAGTATAATCATTGTCGTCATTGACCATTTCGACTAAATAAACATTACTTTGCTACAAATAAAATAAAATAAAATTATAATGGTATTCAGAATTGACAGAATTGTCAAAACCCAATATCTGAAATATCTCGATAGAATCATATGACAAACTATTACACTATAGTGCATACTGCATAATGCAAGTAAAAACACAAAATAATAAAAAGCCAATGGGGATCTGACCCCTCGCCCCCCTTTGTATACGCCACTGAAAAATAATATATATCATATAATATATTATGAATTTATGATATGTACCTTATATCAAGATTATTCGGCACATAATATAAATATAAACCAAACCAAGCCTTAAAAACGGTCAATCATCAGTGTTCTCCTGACACTCCTTTATTTTTAACAAAGTAATTCACTTAACGTACGTCTATTCCGCACACTCTCAATAGTATTCCATCTCATAGCCTGTATAGGTATTTACATTCTTTTAGATTTCGAGGAATACTAAAATTATTCGAATACAAGACTAAATGTCCAATGTCTATCTTTATAATTTATATTATTATTGAAGTTTTGAATCAATTGTAAAAGCAACAACGATACCATCTTAAAGGTAAGTATCTATATTCACATCGGTATGTGTATTGGGGACACTATAAAAAACAGTCGAAGAATAATGTACACTTAAACACGTATTATACACGAGAATGTCTACACGATAGACACGCCACGAAAGATGGGCGGGCTATTGTTGTAATTTGAATACCCTTTTTGCACTCGACTTATTGTTAATAGCAGTTGTGTGTTTATTATTCTCTAATTTCTCTATAATATACCTACTATTTTTCTCTCCCTTTTATTCGTATATTTAATACGCACATTGAAAACGGAAGTTAATCGTTTCCGCCAAATCGGATTCTTCATAAATTATACTTGAAAAACCATTTAGAGTTCACAATGTCATCCATAGCTACGTATTAAACTATTTTTCATTTTTAAGCAGTTGCTACTTTTTGTCTATCAATATTATAGTATACAATCATATAAAGAGCCCATTACAATTTTGTGTTCTACAGTAATACATTTAAACAACTTTTATATAAAAATAAATGTATAGACTATAAAATTGAATAAAATCACATTATCATTAACATACCTGTTTTACTAATTAAACTATTATTGCCATCAGTGTGAATAGTTTTAAGTATAGTACGAGTTTTGACTAAATGTTTATATTTATAGGTATATAGTGAAATATTTGTTTGTACCAATTCGCATGTAAAATTAAATGAAAATCTTTAGGTTTCCACGTTTACTAGTTAAAAATTCTATTAAAAAAAATTCTATTTTATAAAATAATTCACAGTAAGGTTAATTTATATGGTGAATACGCCTCATATGAAATCACCACAAACCATACGAATTATGCGCGCTCGACAATAATGAAACTCAGTTTAACCACTTATCGTTTTACGATACGTATTGTAATTTACTATTTTTATACTTTGTGATCAAAAGTAATAGGTATCCACCCAATCGATTTAACGTTAACGAGGAAAAGACCTTTTTACCTTTTTAGCAAGAATAATAATTGGGATACCTAGACGGAAAATCTTTGTTTTGGCGGAAACGATGCGTGCTTTTAAAACTCGCTCCTTTCAATCTCTCATCCATTGATTAGTGTTGGTTTTCTTTTTTCGTAGACGATTTTAAATTTTTAATTATTACTTCAAATTATTATTTTTTTCAATGTTTTCAAGGCTAAATTACATTAATTTACCGAGAAATAATATAATAATAATATATAATAATTTTAATAAAAGAATCAGTCTGTATAATTTTATAATAATTTTAAGTTTATCGGAAAGGCGTGTATATATATATATATTGGTAGGTGTAATGCTTACCGCTGTCTCTGGTGTCAAGTATCCGATAATTCCGATTTTACGACCATTTACCGTCAAAACTTTAGATTTCATCAAGTTTGGCTGGCTGGCCAATGACGGTTCGTTGGTTAGATCGAGATTACTAACTACTACTGGAATAGTTATGTTTTGTATAAACGATTCAACATCTTCCACGCCATCGTCGAATTCGTGATTTCCCAAACACTATAACAAATTATGGTCAAAAATATATAAAAATATTAAGAATAATAACTAATTATATTAATTATAATTTATATTCACAATTATAAATTTAATAAAGAACATCATTCTATGTTGAATATCACACTTAGTATCTTTGAGAAAAATCATTATAAATCAATGTGATTTTTAACAGTAATTAGTATAATAATTGTAGTTATTATGTACTATAGCTACAATTTTTTTTTTTAATTCAAAAGTTTTAAAAAATATTTTTGCAATTTGGTTTTTTTAATTTTCTAGATGATCTTTTTTTTGAACATATTTTTTAAAACAGTTTAAAAATATGTACATGTATATTTCATGAAAATCGATTAAATATTGTAGATATTAGTTAACGTATGATTTAAGTAAGTAATGAGTTATTTCATTGATTTGTTTAATGTTAAAAGCTTGGTAATGTCGAAATATTACGATCACATAATTGCACACGGGGATAGGTCAGGTATGTAGATTAAAGAATGCACAAATTGTTGACCACATCATTAACGTTAAAAAATGTTAAGAATGTCGGAGTTAAATACGTCAACTATCTGTTACAAATGATGAAGGTCACTTCGAAAATGTACGAAAAATAATGTTATAAATATTATCGCATTTAAATCATCTTTTTTAATTATTATTATTGTTAACAAATAAGATTAAAAATATTATTTTGAACTTTGTTCATATAATTTTAAATTTAAATTGTAATTATTAATATATTTAATCTCTACTGAGAGCTCTAATAATAATAGGATATTAATAGATTGTCGTAAAAGAAGAATTACGTATTTATTTGGTAGACACTATAATCAATTTGAACGAGGTACCTAAAGACTATGACAAATACGAAAATTTAGTATTAATATGTAATAATAGTCATTAAAAATATTTATATATATATACATGTGGTGATATTTTCAACGACAACCGATTGAAAACGTCTTAAGAACGCGTTAGACTTAACGCGTAGTCGACGCATATTTAAAAGTTGCTCTATACCAATCTAAATCAATTACCATTATTGTTCAAGGCGTTCAAAATCCTCGAGTATTTTTTTTTTCTCACAACTGACGGCCAAGGAGACCCACGTGGATATATTATTACAGTACTGGTATAAACAAGGGGGGTGAATGTGTGCTTTAGTAAGTTTATCGCGCGGATAGATAAAGCGCGATGACCCGGCCGCGAACTCACCATGACGTCGATGCCGAGCGCTCCGACCATACGCTCGACGGACCGCCACTTGAGTAACGTGTAGTACGCCGTGCCCTGGAACGTGTCGCCGGCGTTGAGGAACAGCGTGCCGTCGGCGTCGGCGGTCCGGCGCTCCCGGTCGACGACCGTCTTGAGCCGCGCGAAACCGCCGTAACACGGCCGGCCGACCGATGCGCAATCCGCGCCGCCCGCCGCGTCGATCTGATCGAACCGCGAGTGCATGTCGTTGGTGTGCAACACCAGCAGTCGGTAATGATTGTGAGCGCCCACCGCCGTGGACTGCAGCCACAGGAGCATTGCCACCGCCCGGAACACCAGCGGCCACTGCAGGCTGACGGCCATTTTTCCACAGCTCGGAACCGTTTCGATTTGAATTTGTGATATTATTTGAATGCCAACGCGAGTAGCGCACTTTGGGCGACGAGTCTTCGATGATGGACGAAAGAGAGAAGAGAGCAGAAACTTCGTCACGTCGTTCGGAGTGTCGCGCGCGCGTTCGACTGGACGTATCGTACAACGCGCGGTCGGCTGCACGGCACCAGGATGTCGGACCGACCAGTCCGGCCTCCCACCCCACTCATCGATCACTTAAGCGTGGCTTACACCCCGTCACCACACCCTTCACCAGAAGAATCATATGACAAAACTACATTTTATACGCACTATTCTTATAAAACCGAGTTTTATATAATTGATCCCATGATAGTGGGTGTGGATCGAGAGTCTTAAAATCCCATTTCAGATATATATATATATATATATAGAGAGAGAGATTCACAATTGCTTGTATAGTCAAATTGAGCTGTAAACGAATTCTTATAGAATCAATTTTTAAAAAGAGTTTTGTAAAATAATAAAATTATAATTAATAACTTAAACAAGTTGAGATAATAATAATTAGGGCTCGGATCTCGATGCATTCGCATCTTTTTATGGAATGTTTTACACGATGCTTTCCGAGTTACAAATGTGTTTGTAAAGAACTCCATGTTCTAACCACAACATTTTTTGTATTTCAGCGAAGCGTATACTTCATAGGGCATTTTTGACGTTTTTAAATTTTTTAGAACATTTTTGAACTATTTTTCGTATTAGGACTTCATTAAAATATAAGTACTACATAGTATACTGCATAATATAAAATATTTTTATTTTGAATTTAACATCCGGTTTTAAAATTAGATAAGGGCAGTGGCGTCATTTGGGGGTGGGGGGCAACTTGGGCATTTGCCCTAGTCTAACATTTTCTCATTTACATCAACCTTAAGTCAGCATATTTAAAAATTATAAGAAGTCTTATTTTTAACTACTAAATTGTTATAAATCATCATATTGAATATTGATATTTTATAAGTATTTAGATTTATTGTTGTATTTTTTAAAGAAGTATATTATATTATTAATCAAGATAGTTAGTATTTACATTACGTGACTGTAAATACTGCTAACTACTCGTAAATTCTCAGTATTAAAAGGTATACCTATTACCTATTTATTATTTATTTACACATTACTCAATTATTCTATATTTGACTTTCTAATTCTAATAAATATTTGCCAACATTTTTTGTATTTAATACTTTAAAATCCTGTGTGTGACGTTCATATACCTGAAAATTTACCCCCCCCCCCTCACAAACTAGACACTATTGTATGTGAACTACGTGGAAAACATTTTGAGTTGGCAAATCAGTTAGTAATTGCCCTGGACAAACAAAAACTGAAATTACGCCACCGAACAAGGGTGAAGTTGTATTAGTTGTAAATTGCTCTTATTGCACAGTTTCATGCAAATGTAATTTAGAGGCGTCCCTAGACAGTTTTCATGGGGGGGGGGGGCGAATCTATTTTATAAATCAATAATTACCCTATTCGTATTTTTCAATAGTTTGAGCGAACTTAAGTCAATATTACTAACTTATTTTTTTTTTATACAACTACATTACAAATAAGTTTACGTAATAAAGTATCATTTCATAAATTCACCTTTAATAGTTTAATGTTTAATTTTTAGTGTTGTTAATAATGTTAGTACAATTAAGTACAATTGTATATAGTACAAACAATGAAATAATAAATAATAATAATAATAGTATATACGTACAACTATACAATAAAATCAATTTTTCGTTTGTTTTTTGCAAACTGGTCAATTACATAATTTACGTCTAATTCTATATTTCTATGCACATGCATTAATGCTAGTCCAGTCAATCTAGTTATTACTTATTATCTTTATATAAACAGTAATAGTTATCCATAGATTATAATTATCATCTTTGTGGTGATTAGTTTTTCTACTTAGGTATAACGGTAAATTAAAATGTGGATCATTATTATTTTGTTGACATAATGAGAATAGTTTTATACATTAAAAATTGTTGTGGGGAGGGGGGGGGCGAACGCTCCTTTCCCATTCTTGAGGACGGTGCCTAATGTAATTCTGGGTGTTGACCAGTTGCCCCCAACTGAATGTACCAGTTGCCCTCGCATGTTAATATATACTCGATTAC
Organism: Rhopalosiphum maidis; assembly: GCF_003676215.2. NCBI lineage: Eukaryota > Metazoa > Arthropoda > Insecta > Hemiptera > Aphididae > Rhopalosiphum > Rhopalosiphum maidis. The sequence continues at coordinate 47,529,499 of NC_040879.1, forward strand.
AATATATAGCCCGTAAAATAGGGGAGGTAAATATACAAACAATAAATAAAATTATTTATAAAAATAATATAAAATAGTATAAAATGAAAGAAAAAAATTCATATGCTTGGAATTATGTATACCTCTACCTAATATTGTATTTTGTAATAATTACTAACAAAATAATATGAATACAAAAGTCAATGAAATAATAAATATTATAATTATGTGGCATTCAATGTTATAATTTGTCAAAAAAAAAATAATTATGTATTATGTTTTGTTATAATAATTATTAACAGATTTTACAATATCTAATTTATTAATATTCTTGTTTTTATATTTATTTATAAAATCTTCAATACGGGCTTTTTTGTTTAAGTATGTGCGATTAGTTATATTTTCAACTTCTTCTAAGATTATTAATACAATTTTTATTTTATCCATATTATTTGTATGCTATATTATATTTATTATTTATTATAAAATACAATATCATATTATATAATTTTAAATATTAAAATTTGATTCTATCATTTTATACTATTTTACATTATTTTTATAAATAATTTTGTTTATTGTTCGTATATTTACCTCTCTTATTTTAGGGCTATTTATTGTAATCGTGTATATATTAACATATGAGGGCAACTGGTGCATTTTGCTCTAGGTAGTTTGGAGGATTTGGTATAAAAAAAGGTACTTTTGAGGGCAACTGGTATACGCCCGTAATTCTATTTTATACTCATTTTTTATATCATATTTTTTTTTTACATAATAATTTAGATTTATTTAATAAATAATGCATTTTTGATATTTTTAAGACATTTTGTAAAGTTTTTAGGTCAAAAATGCATTTTTTGATATTTTTAAGGGCATTTATATTTGAGCCCTAATAATATTTAATAAGACCTATAAGATAATGGAAAATTGAAAAATCAAATTGTTTATAATTTATTATATCTATTTCGTTGTTAACTAAACAATTATTGTTTAATTTAATAAAATCTTCAACTTATCACATTATAAATTAATTTAGGTGCAAGAATCATCGGATTTGTGATCGGATACATGCTATCCGATGGCAATATTTTATTGGATTTTGATACTCAACTGTGACACTAGATTACAAATTATAATAGTTGAAGATGAGCACGAAAATATTTTTTATCTAAAATGGTAAATTATAAGTAGATATTTTAATTTAAAAATTATTGAAATATAATTAACTGAAAGTATTTTATCAAATCATACGTTTTATATTCGAAAATTGTTTAAATTTCAAAAAATCGTTGTAGTGTATTCGATAGATTAAAAAACGTATTGTTTGAAAAAATAGTTTATAGCAATAGCGTTTAATTTAATATTTTAATAATAATAACATTTCTATGAATTTTTAATAATTGTATAAATATATTGATTAGGTATGTACGTATTTTACTATTGATATAATTTGATAGTTGTGGAAAAATAATAATATACTTGAAAAAAATACTAGTAGATATATACAACTTAAACTTATAATTTATGATTCAGTTTTATAGAATCAAATTAATCAGTTGTTGTGGTTTAATTAGGATAATGATTTGATTCTGCGTTCATTAAAGAATATTGTACTGGTTATATAAATTAGTTCGTGAAAATAAATATATTAAAATGTTTACAGAATTTTAAACATGTATTTCTGAACGTTTTAGATAATTAAATACTAAAATAAGTAGAGTAGATGACGTATTGCCATGTTATGACTAAATAGGATGTATACCAAATTATCAAACATAATAGACATTTTTACTGTAAAACTCTTTAGAAAACAGTATTATTGAAATAACAAGAACATGATGTTAGAAAAAAAAGTATTATCACTAACATTTGATAAACACTGTGATTGTCACCAATGATGGCCTTCGATACCCAGTAATGATCATAAACCATTACTCCAAACACCACAACAGCAGTAGGTACTACGCATTAAGTTAAAACCGGTTTTGTTATCGCGACAGCGCATGTTTTATACTTATAAGTACGAGTTGGTAAATTTATACTAAAATAATAATGTCATAGTGATAATTAATTAATATTGTATTTCACTTTCGAGTAATTTGATTATTGATTTCATATATTAACTAGTAACTAGCCTGATCTAATCTAACCTTGAACCTAATTCAAAATATGTCAAAGCTAAACAGATAAACTAAGATTTAGAAAGTTTACAATATTTTGAAAAACAAAAATAAAAAAAAAATGTAAGAAAATTCCATTGAAATAATATAATAATAATAATGATCATAGACCAAATACGTAATGACGAGTCCCCATTGGTCCGCTTAATTATCCTGCACAAAGCATTATTTTTTAGATAACGTGAAAGACAAAATAAGAGTAGAAAAAAACAATAGAATTGATGATGGTTTTGAGTAAGCCCAAGAACATTGATATTACTTAAAGCTCTTAATACTACTATATTGGGATCACTCATTTCACAAAAAAAAAATAAAAAAAATAAAAAAATAAAGATCAATATTAATCCTTCTGTCGGCTAATAAATTTAAGTCAAGAATACGAAGCACAGGAGAATAGTCACGTGATGATGTCATCGATCATAAAATAAAAGCAAGATAAGAACTTAAGGAATTTCCACTGGATACATTCGACCTCACGCTTATCAGTATGTTTAGTTATTTCCTTCTGGACTACTACAAGCCTAGATCAATCACTTAATTGATATATGCAATTAGGTTAACTCATCAACGAGAATAATGAGATGATTCAATACTAAAGGATTAATCAAGGGTTCTAAAATAAGTTTATCACATGATATTTTGAGATATTCAAAAAAATAACTTTCTCATAAAGTAATTGAATAATTGATATGACCGCCTTTAAAATACCTGAAAGAACGTTCGTCTAACTAATCTAATTGCACACTTTTAATCCACATACGCTGTTAGTATTTAAGTATAAACTATAAACTAAACCATGAGAGTAGAAGTTTATCAAATCCAAACTCTTGTACATATTTAACTAAACTCGCGTCAAGTCAAACACGATTAGCCTTACATAATTAATAATAACAAAATTAATTGTAGACCATGGAATGGTGGGCATGAAAACCACGCTTTTCGTCGCATAAAAGATTATTCACAGCACTATAGCAGTAGGTTGAATTCGTCGGTTTACGATCAAATCAAATACTTTCTTAATGTAATTCATAGTTTATCCCTTGATTTATGAGTTAGAGTATCTACATATCAAGGAAGATGCTCAAAGACATTAAGTGATTTTCTAAAAAAAATATAGAGCAAAATAAAGAACCGAAACTTCAAAATACTACAATTTATTTTACTTGTCATTGTTGGTTAGTTAGAACATAAAAAAAATAATCATTTATCTCAATAAGTAAGTATCAATGGCGTGCCCAGTGGGAGTGGTTAGGGGTTATATCCCCCCATTGACTTTTTTTTCTAACTTTCGGAAAACAAATTATTAGATATTAGAGTTATTACTTGTTATAAAGTCATTGCTTTTGATTATAAGTAATAAGTTATTGTTCATAAATTATATATTTATTATAAATTATAATATAAACATTTTATTATAATTATATGAACTAATATACTTAATGTTCTCTCATTCTCTGCCTATTTAATTTTATAATGTAATTTTTCATGTTTTTGGATTTTTTTTTTTTAATATTGTATTTTAATGAACAAAATACTTAACTAAACTAATTTATTATCATATAAATAGATTATTTAACAATGATAATAATGATAATTAATTTATGTATAAAATCTAAATACATATGTAAATAAAGGATATAATATATAATCTATTAAATCTTACTATAAAGTCATGTCGGGTAAAGCAGATGTTTATTTAGGTATAACGCCTAAATTATTGAGTTTTTTTAATATGCACTAATAACTAGAGTAGTAGAACTTTATAGAAATATATTTAATTATTAATTTTAATTCGAAAAAGTATTACATTTATCAATTTTTTTTTAAAACTAATTTAATTATAATTAAGAATTTAAAGTATTTTATAGGACTTGTATTTTTTTATTGTGCAATTTATTATGTAATTTCTATGTATTTTTTGGTATAATTATACAGTTTTTGTGTGTTTTTAATGAAATTAAATCCTGTCTTTTCTTATAACATATATCCCCCCCATCGAAAATTCCTGTGCACGCCACTGGTAAGCATTGTATTTGTTTTTATCTTAGTATTTCTGTTTTGTTAATTTTATCATTTGTTGATTCATTTGTAAAATTAAAAGAAAATCCAATTTAGGTTGTTCAACAAATAGGACTAGACATAAGAATGTATGAAAGCATTCTTTGTATTATCGAAGTTAACGCTATATTTTGACAGGTACGCTTATTGATCAAGATCAAACCAGTGATATGTTTCTTGAACATCCGAATTCTTTAAATCCAACTAAACTCACATCATACAACTTTGATTTTAAAATCAGTACCATATCATTCTTTTGTAAAATTAAATGTGTCCTAATTGTGCCATGAAACGAGATTAAGTGTACTATCTTTAAATAAAAATGTTATCGAAGCTAAAATTCTCACTGGGTCTGCCTACAATAGTAACATTTTTTATATTCTAAGAATGAATATGATTATAAATGAGTATCTGTTTAAATTTACAAGTATAAAATTTCAAATTAAACTTTATTTCGTTCAGTCAATAAAGCAATCATTAAAGCTCAAGGTTAAAAGTCACGGAAATTTACAATAGTATATTATATACAGCGAAATTTATCAGCCACTTAAGCTAAAACTAAATTTAAATAATATTAAAATTTACTTAAAGAAAATTAACATATAAAATAATAATGATTGTGTAAAGATATGTGGTACGGTTTTTAAAACACCGTAAAACTAGTTTTTTTCTATCACAGCCGTGCACGAATAAATAGTTAAACTCAATGCTGTAAACATTTCACGAAGAAGCCAAACTTTTTTTTAAACATATACAATAATAATTTTTAATAATATAAATAATCCAAGTATGTAATATAAAATAATTTTCTCAATAATCACATCATACATCTGGTAGAACCCTAAACTCTAAAGTTCCATGGAACGTACTTTGGGAAACGCTGCTCTAGACGTTAGTGCCGTTAGTGGTACTGGTACGATAGGAATATTTTGATATCTGGGTGCGCGCATACTATCGCGTTACTCTCCGGGCCAGATATATTTGAATTCGTAAATAAACAAATATGTAAGAATCCTCTGATGAAATTATTAAATTATTTGACCAAGTGAAAATATTTTTAATAACATTTATCAATGGAAAAGTGAAATAAATTGAAAATTGTTTTAAGTATGTACCTATATGGCTATATAAAATACTAATATACCTATAGGTTTTGTGATTTGTGAACATTTCAAGTATCTACGATTATTCTGTTTTCAGTTACACCAAAAATACACAATTGATTTTTTTGAATACTGGTTTTTGCGGACAAACCGTAATTCCTTAATCGACTTAATTATACCTATGCCTAATGGACAGGATACTCGTCGTGGTAGGTACCTATTATTATACCTACCCTATATTAGTATAGAATGTATATTTTATTGGTTTATCTATTATAAGTGAATATTAAAAGGTACCTATGTATAAAGAACAGGATATTCAGTAATACTCAAAATTATACACTATTAGCTATTAGTGTAGGATGTGGTTTACCTATAGCCTATAAAGTAGATATTAAAATGTCCCTCATCATATTATAATGAGTATTAATTAAAATACCTACTAAATTATAATGACAAAAATGCACTAATTTCCTTTTATAATTCATATTATATGTTCTTCACAAACTAACTAATCTAATTAAAATAGGGCACTTATTAATATCGAATCTTCAATGGCATTTAAAGAATTTGATTATCATTTCACAAGGAAAATATATTTTTATGTACCTACTTTTGAAATAACTAGGTTGGCATACTACAATATAATTTCCAACAACCTAATTTTTTAATTGCACCTACTATATACACGTGCTTTAAAATCATATACCAATTATAAAAGATATATAAATACAAATACAATTTGTAATAAGTATTTTATAACTTACTTTATGTACACACAGCCCCTCCCCCCTCTGAAGCGTTTTTCAACTACGGTACTGTAAATAATTCCGAGCCCTCGTTGTATTTATAATAATTTTAATATTAATTTAAAGATTTTATTTTTACAAGGGATACCTAAAATATTGGTTATACAGCTTGTTTTGCTATAATACACCTATGCAATTTCAGTTATTTTGGTTACCCTAAAATTAATTTAAAATACATATTCTATACACTAATTTACTGTAATCTTACATAAAAATCAACATTGAATTAAAAAATATGGCCCGGGAACGGTACTTACGACCGTTTGTAAATTTCACCGATATACAGGTAGTCGAATTTTGGGTTCGATTTAAAATATTTAAATTCCACTGATACTTTTATTTTGACCTTTAAAATACTTAAACTCCACCGATGGTAAAATCCGCAAATTACAACAATTTTTTTCGTTAAATTGGCATCTAATCGTTATCAATCTAAATTTTAAATTGTATTTAATTTATTTAATTTTTTTCTTATAAATTAGCTGTTTGTTATTGATAGTTAATAATTATATATATATTATTAATTGTATATTAATGTTTTTTTCAACTAATGAATAATTAGTGATCATTATTGATTATTATATCATATACATATTTTAAATTGTATAAAAACAGTGGAATTAAAATTTTCCAGGTAAAAAAACGTACCGGTGGAATTTACGCGGAAAAAAAACTAAAAAAGGTCGTATTTTTTAGAATTTTTTTTTACAGTTACTTGAAGGATAACTTATGGATAACCTTGTATTGGATTTTTCAACCTTAGGTAAAAATTACAACAATTTTATACATTTTCAACTTCAAAATTCCTTGCAAATTTTCGCGATTTTGATATATTTTGTAAACATTTGAACTTTAAATGCTTATAAACAAAAATTGTGACTAACATTGATTTTTTTTACTACGATAAGTACAACTTATAATAAACCTTGTATTAAATTTTAGAGATTTTTTGGAAGCCAAATTTCTTTTATCGGTATTTCAAGAAAAAAAATTTTAAAAAATTGAAAATTTCAATGGTTTATAAATAGTTTAAAAAAATTCTAAATGTATTATTATTAATATTTATTATATTGTATACGATTAACTTTAACGAAATAATTTTAATACATATTCATTATAAATAATAATAATAAATTGTATCCAAATAAATTTTGCAATCCTTTACCTATCCATAAATATAAGAATTTAAACAAAATATGTAGGTAACTATAAAAAGTATTAAATGTATTATAGAGAATTTGTTTAAGGGCGTCTTTCAAAAATTGCCCGGGGCGTCAAAATACCTTGGGCCAGCCCTGTGGATATACGTATATAATTTTGTTGAAAACTAGTTTTACGTTAATATTTCCTTTTTTTTATAATTCTATTTTTGTTTTCACTTTTCCATAATTATTTAAAAAAGTACTAAGCATTTTTTACTTTTAAACCTCCGGAGTACCAACTAGAACCAATTTTTACCAAATACATACATCAATGTTGAAAATTAAAGCATTTTTACTGTTTTAAAAAGAAATGACCGACTCAAAAACGAAAAAACATAATATCAATACATCATCGTAAAATTAATAAATTAATCACTCCACTCAGAATTTAAAATTAAAATTGATTACCTACAGGGGCAAACGCAGAAAAAAAATCCGGGGGGGGTGGTGGGGTGGTTGAAAAAATAAGAATAATTACTGTTATTTTGAAATAATTATTAATTATTTTAAATTAACAATCCATTCATGGGGGGGGTTGAACCCCCAAAACCCCTCCCTGCGTCCGCCACTGATTACCTAATGTTATATATATATGCATATACAAAGAAGCCTCCAGTTTATATTTTTTTTTTGGCTGATTTGAATATTTCATTGATTAAAGTACCGTGCTCTAAGGTATGATTGTTACGATCAAAATGGTCAGACGATAGACACATTATATGAATAACTTGTTAATTGAAAACAGGACTTTGTATGAATAATGTCAAGTAATTCAAACTTAATTTGAACTGTATCTGCGCGAAGTATCTGATACTTATTTAACAATTTTGAAATTTATATTTTTTTCTATTTAAAATACTTAATTTTCTTATAAGAAAATTTGAAGAAAAACATTATCTATGATCAATTTAATATAATAAAATAATAACTGTATACATGATGCTGATCCCTTGTCTAAACTTTACATGTTCATGTGCTTGTTATGAACCTATTGATTTTTTAAATGATATTGACATTTCCTTGAGTTCTCTCTTATTATAGGCACCTGATTTGCGTATTTTCCATTTACATATTAAAAACATTTTCTTTGGCACTGGTTTTAAGCTTTTTAAAAGCAAAAACATAAAAACGACATATGATTTTTCGGATACCTAATAAATTAATAATACATAATGTAAAAATACTTTTAAAACGCGCATAAGATAATTTTTTTAAAACACCATAAAAATATATTTATAACGATTATTACGGTTTTAGTAAAAATATTATATCGTGATGGTTATATATTTGAAAACAATTTTAAAATAAGCGGGAACATTATTTTCACGGATAGAGATCTTTTTTCTCAGTTAGTCAAACAGCTGTTCCTGCGATAAATACTAAGATGAGATAAGTACTGTTACGAAGTGTATCACTGAACATAATATTCATATACCTCCGTGCCCCGTATAACCGTATAATGTGTCAATGCCAATGTGGCTGGCAACCATTATAGGTATTAAATAAAGTTAATCGTAATAAATGGTAAATTGAAATTTTATTATTTATTGTATAGTTCAATTGTCAAACTATAAAATTGTATTAATGTATTATCTATTGCTAGGTTTTCATGTAGGTACTAGGTGTAATCCAGAGTTAAGATTACTCGAATTCATAATTTATAAATCGCAGTGAGTATAGATAGGTAACGGAAAGAAGAAGATATCATTCGCTATCAAAATATTTTAAATTTCAATTTAAAATGGTTAGTACAATAATTTTAATTGTATTAATATTAAAAATATTATGTAATTATAGGATTTAGATGGCAAGGAAACTTATTTATCAATACACCGAAAAAAGCTAACCATAAGTATGGATGTTAAAAACAACATACTGGTTAATGAACTAAAACGAATCATTGGATGTATGTACAAATTATATTATTATTTTTTTTAATTAAATTTAGTGCTTAAGTAGTCAAAATAGTGGGGAAGTGTATTAATATAATACAATTTAATTTATTAATTAATTAAAAGGTATATCTTATTTATTTTGTTGATATATAAAATTAAAATGATAATAATAGTTCAAGTTTAACCCGATAAAAATGGTTACAAATTTATGATTTATCATAGCTATATAATATATTTACACAAAAAGAATAGTGCATTTTTTAATTTTTAGTGTTTGGTAATATCTTAAACAACAAAAGCTATTGAAGCTATATTCAGTTATTAGGTTACACAAGCTCGTTTTGCAGATCAATATCAATATATGGAGTAATCTATTGTTTCTACTTTTATTATGTACAAAAATGTTCAAATATATTTTCAGTATCTTTATTGTAGTGTTAAATCTGTGTTGGAAGGAAATAGAAAACATATATTTTAAAGGTTTATTATATATTACATAATTATATTGTGAATGTGACGAGCTTTTTATTAAAAGCTAAAATAATTGATGAAGATTCTTGTTTTAAACTTTTAAAAATTTAAACCCACATTACAACTATCTAGAAAATATTTTGGAACATTAGATGGCATTTAAATTGCATAAAATATTATGTTATTATGCATTTATAGTATTGATGAATGTATTTATTGGAAAAAAATACCTAATTTAACCAATATATATTTTAATTAATATACAAATGTGAAAAATATTATTTTCTAATTTAAAGTATAAATACTTTTTTGATGGTAAAATATTTAAAATGTTCAATCCCACCCATTGGAAAGTCATGTGTTTGCACTTGGAGAGATAGGGTGATATACAACCTTTCAAGTATTAAAAATATTATGACTGGAATTTTTTAATAATTATCTAAATGGTTAAATCATAAGTAAGATAATTAAAAATGTATGCTACAAAATTGGCGGCAATATCATACAATTTGTTACACAAAATTTTGATTACTTCATTTATGTAAACAATTTGTAAAAACTCTATTTAGACTTAGATTAAATTATTGGTTTTTTTTTTTTTTTTGAAAATGTTCTACAGTATGCATTATTATTTTAGGTATTATTAAACAATTTTCTAAAGATCTACAACTTTACTACGAAGACGAGATTATGGATGGGACAAAACTTTTGTCATATTATGGTTTGAGTGATGATATCCAAAATCCAATGATTATTGGTTTATCATTGAAGTAAAAATTATTAATTATTAAGATATTTGTTGATGAATGATGATTCATGTTGTAAAGTTTTTGTAGGATGACGAATGAAGAATTTGAGCCATTAGAAATAACCCCATATTCATCGCCATCATCAGATTTCGATGATCTTATATCTTCAGAAGACGAAGAAACTACTGAAACTAAATAATGGTTATGTAAACCAACCAAGTAAACAACAATCACCATTTTCAATAATCAGTTTTCAAGTATTTTTTTTTTTTTTGTTAAATAATATATATTATACAAATGTATTTTATAATTTATTTATAATCAATTAACATGTAATAATGGTATATTATTGTATTGAGACATTTTTCAAGTTAAAACAAAAGGTGAACATTATTCGTTGTAAAGAGTCTAGCGGTTTCAAGTCTGTCTATTTGTAAGCATACTGATAAATATTAAAATTAAATTTATAAGGTATATGTTAAATAAAATAATATAATAATGATGATAAAGATTATAATATGTAATATGTAGTATGTACAATATTAATATAATATATGTACAAAATTTTCATTTTCCCTTACACAAATATGTTTCTATCTAATTTTACTTATAGAACACTGAAACTTATCTAAAACGGACACCTGTCTATAACAGACAATTATTTTGGTCTTGTGACTGTCCGATGTGTATAGGTTTCACTGTACATGATTGAGTAATTTACATATCTAATAATTAAATTATGCAACAAATATCGAATATGATATAACCCTATCAGTTGTAAATTAATCAGAATTTAAAATTTAAAAATTTAATTTATCACATAATAGATATATATATATATATAGGTATTAGGTATATAGTTACAAAAGATAAACATATAGATAATAATATAAAAAAGAACAAAACTATGATTTTTATAAACACTAAATTATATATTAAATAAACAAAATATAATCTTAAAGGTAAAATATATATATAGTTGTCATACTAAATGACAGTAAATGTATGAATTGATTAATAGATTGTTGAGTCCATTATTGTTATGCTAATTTATCTGGAAACTCTTTTTTTTTGCTGCTGAATGCTGACTATAACCAAAAAACAAATTAATGTAAATATAAATCTTTTGAATATATTCTAAGTGTAAAATAAATATTATAAAATACTATCATTTAGTTTTATTCAAATACCTCAGAGAGCAAACCAATAAGGTATAGAATATTATTATATAATACATACAATATAAAGTATACAGTTAAATATATGGAACTAAAAACCTAAGTAATAGAGTTCAATAATAATACACTTAGGATAATAATATATCTTTTTTTAAATATTTAAACTATCATGTTAATAATCATGATCATGAACATAATTAAAGAAATATATACAAGTAGCACAGTTAAACAGTTAGTAATGAATATAATATTGCCCTTGAGTAAGTACATTAAGTATAAAAGGTATTTATTACTTCTGTTTCAAAAAATATACAAGAAAAGGTCCAATATTATTCTAAGTAGAAGATATTTAACTTAAAAAAATTACATGTAAAAACTTTTTTGTATGCATTTTATTTTATTGATTTTATCATTCATAAATTAGATGATTAACAATATATGTATATTGTCAAATAGAATTAAATAAAACAAAATATAATATATTTAATATATTATTAAAATTTCATTTTAACTGTGCAACAATGTAATTAAAAAATAGTTTTTGTAAATATAATTAATAGCAGTATAAAATATGTATTTATAGTGATTTCCTGAATTTCTAAGGTCACAATGTAGACTAAAATAACTTTTATAATAATTAACACTATTATAGTAATTTAATATAATATTAACTGTTTTATCCTACCTTGAACATTATTTATGTTAAATAGGAACAGTCTTAAGTTTTTCCATTAATTATAATCTTCTCATTAGTTCAGGCATATGCTTACATCAGAGACATTACTGTATTGTGTTGACTAAAATTTAAAAAAAAATACAAATTAATTAACTGAATTATTTTTAAAATTGTATAGTAAAATAGCTCGATATTTTAGTAAAGAATCAATAGAAAATAAAAAAAAAAATACAAATAAAACACGTATATAAAACATACAAACTTTTTATTATTATGAATTAGTAATTCTATTACTTACTAATTAACCATTACTATACAATTAAACAGTCAACAATTACCAATTTTATAGCACTCAATACCTGACTGTAACTATGTCCAAAAAATAGTATGTTTTAACGTATATGCCTATTTGATTCTTATATTGTTTCAGGTTTATCATTATCAATATGTTAAATTATAGTAATTTCAGCACTACAGAATTTACAGGATTTGTGTTATGGAGATTTGAATGTGATTTATAATAGTAGTTAGTAGTAAGATGAGTTCAACTTGGTTTTTTCCAATAATTTTACTTCTTACTCAATTATTGATCAATATTTTATTAAAAATTTGGGAGCACGTATAAATCTGGACCATATAAATGTGGATCATACAAATCTGGACTTTAGGGTTCTAGACCACAGAATTGTATGGTCCAGGTATGTACACTTCAGAGTCCAGATATGTATGTCCAGAACCCCGTAGGGTTATGGACCGTAGTCCAGATTAGTATGATCCACTTTTATACGGTCCAGATATGTACAGTCCAGGTTTATACGTGGATCCAAAAATGTATTAATAATTAATAATTATATTTATTATAGTATGATAAATTCAAGATGTTATAGGTACTATAACGTAAATCTTTATTTTGGTTTGAAAATTGAAAATTCCAGTAGAAACCATCTTATTGGATCTAGTGCCAAAAATATCCATTAAGAAGGCACTAGTAATGCTAAAAGGGAAATATCCCTTGTACTCCGCCTGTTGTATAACGTGCGGTCAACCCCCCACACCCTCCAACCATGTCGTATCGCAGTCCTATACTCCTACATAATGATTATCATAATATATAAATATGTAACATTACAGTGATAGTCCTTTATTTTTTCCTGACCACCCGGTTCGCCGCCGCCGTAGAATAATACAAAAATACACACAATAAAAATGACACTCGATTATATTTGGTTTCCTGTGATCTTAAGTTTATCTCTGACCTCTGTACCACCGAGAAATATGGAAACATGCCAGTCCTTCAGTCCTAACAAACGTTTTATTTTTTTCTTTAATTCGAGTCATGGAAACTTTAGTACCGCGGTATTCGAGGAGACAATCGACTGATTCGGTCAAATCTTGACACAGTCGTAAGACTCGATCCAAGTGATATGCAACGTACAACGAAATTGTGCATTTTTTCTTATTTTGACCCGAAAAATTACTACACTACTACGCACTCGTGATATGTCTATTGTTTTATATTTTATATTAAAGATAATTAAATATTGTTTTACTTTATTTTTTTAAATAAATTAATACATATTACACATGACATGTGCTTCCGTCTCTTATACATCATATAGCAATTAGCAACTGACACTTAAAAAAATGATATTATTATATAATATAATGAATAATGATAACTATTGATAACAAAACCATGTTGTTATCATACGCATTAGCAGTTATTTTAAATAATAATTACAGTAATAAATAACGATTAATAATACAGCATTGAAGATTAGATAAACTACATAAAAATAAAACTTAATTAATTACTCAAGTCTGAGATCATAAATATCTAGCTTGGTTGGATTTTTAACTACTCTTTCAACTTTTGTTTTAGTGATTTCACCATTCAATCTCTCACTCACCACTTTTTCATTACTTTGACATCTTTAACTTTTTAATCACTACTTAATCTTAATATTATATCATCATTGTCTTCATAATTTTCAATATAGTGTTGTCCTTTTTTTGTGACGTAAATGATATGATGTATTACTGACTATTTACCCGTTTTGTAGCTTGACTACATATGACCATGGATAATTTTCTAATTTACTTAAAATTTTACAAGGTAACAATACTCTTCTTTCATTTACAACCACATCATCATTTGCATTAAACTTATCTTTAAATTTAGTTATTTTATCATAATATTCTTTATAGTTGGCTTGATAGTTTAACATCCTGTTTCATCATTAATTTTACTAAGTTTTAAAATATTCTCATTTACTGGAAACCTGGTTCTTAAAAGTCTACTCATGACTAACTCACATGGTGAAGTAAAGTGGTAAAGTGGTAAAGTTGTACAACTATACTCAAGCAAAATGTCTAATATTTCTTTTTTCTCAAAATCAGTTTTTCTAAGCATTTGTTTGGCAGTTTGTACTGCTCTTTCTGCCATCCTATTAGACTTAGGGCTAGATGTTATTAAATTTATATTATACATTACACAAAGTTGCTTAAATATATCAGAACTATAATATTGATTATCAGAATATACTATTTGTGGATACCCATGTGTACTGAAGATCTTTTTTAACTGATTTATAATTTCTTGAGCTATTTTAAAATTTATTTTGATTATTTCTAGCCATTTTGATTAATGATCAAATACAATAACATAGTCTTTACCACCATAAGTCAACATGTCAGAACTTATAATTTCAAAACGTAGTTTAGCCACTTTGTGATGCTCTAATGGTTCTTTTGTATTAAAATTTTTAACCACAAACTTTGCAACTCAATATATATTGTTTTATTTCATTATCCAACCCAGGCCAGTATACTAACTGCTTAGCTCTAAATACAGTTTTATTCACACCATTATGTCATTCGTGTATCTGCTGTAATGCCAACCGTCTCAGGCTGTAAGGCATAATCATTTTATTTTTCACATAAAAAACTCCTTTTTCAACAACAATATCAGTATGAAGACTCCAGTAATGTTGAGTCTCACCACAAATCTTATTTTTATTCTTCGGCCAACCTTCATTATAGTATTCTAAAATGTTCACTAAAACTAGGTTATGTTTTGTAGCCTCAGCTATTTTAAAAACATTTATAATATTTTTAATTAAATAGTATTACTCCTTCAATATTAATTTCCTTGTCAAATTCATTATTAATATATTTTCTCAACAACAAATCTGCAATATGCATTTATGCATTAATTTAGCTCTTTTTAAGCTATTTATAGATATTTGGAAAGTTTTAAAATAATTGTTTGCAAATAGAAATACTTGAAAATTTATTACAAGGTGCCTCACAAAGTTTTCGTAAATTAATAAAAAAAATTAAAATACTGTACAGTTTTTCTCACAAGTGTTTAAATTGCAAATGTCTGTAAATTTTTTAAAATATTAAAAGCATTCTCAAATCCATTTTGTAGTTAAAAATTAATTTAATTATTATACCTATAGCTTATAGATATGGTTTGAAAATTGATTATAAGATCTCATATATTTTTCCATAAGACTTTAAAATTTAAAAACGTTAGTCACAAATTTTTTTGTTAAATATATAGACTGACAATAATTTCTATTCCAAATCGTTTTTTTAAAATGTGAGATCATAATTGAAGACAATCATTAAATTTTGTCTGTGATAAAAAAATATATATGAAACACGTAAGAATAAAAGGAGTAATCTCTAAAAAACACCACTTTAGAAACCTGAAATCTTAAATCTGGAAATAGATAATTAAAACTATACAGTACTGGTTTGTTAATTGCCCTGAGGCGGCGAGTGGAAAATGTAAAGCTCCGCGACAGGTTTATTATCTCTTCACCATTGCATAAATACAAAATAATGAGTTTATTTATTGATATTTATGAATCTAATAATTCTAATAATCAAATAATAAATTTTAAAATGAATAAAAATGTTTATGCTTTCCGTGATTCCCAAAATCTTGCTACATATCTTAAAACTGTTTCAAATCACTATTATTTTGTTTTGATTGCCATATACACTCCGCCGTGTACCTATTCCTCTGTTTATGTTGCCCTGTTTGACAGAACTCAACATTCCCTCAATATTTTGTGTGTGAGCTCTTGAGTTAAGGAGGTCCACAAAACTGTATCTATGATTAACTCAATTATGTTTAAACCAGTGAATTTACTATTATTATTATGGATGGCAGGGCTATAAAGTTTTCACTCGCTGCGGCGAGGTTATGACAAACAAGTACTAATTGTACTATATTTTACTTTATGTACAACAAGTGTACCTATTGATATTAAAATAATGGTTTGTTTGTGTATTAATGACAGTGAGATTAATTGTTGCAAAAGTATTTTTTTGTTCAGTCTACATGCATGTGAAATTCACACTTACCCAAAATTAAGTATTAATAACTGATAATGCAGAATCAATGAATAATTTTAGTTTTATTTTGCAATAATTAGAATTGTTTTCTATTTACCATATAAATGCATTAAATTTATCTAAAATTAATATATTTACAAATAAAATATACACCATATATCAAATCTGGATTTTTCTCTTTTAATATTTTATAAACATCTACAACTTACTTTAAAAACATTGGACATCCGATGTAACCATTTAATAGATGTGAATAATTATGCAATTCATTCTCAACAAGACCAGTTATTAATTTTGCTAAAAAGTTATCAATTTT
Source organism: Rhopalosiphum maidis (assembly GCF_003676215.2). NCBI lineage: Eukaryota > Metazoa > Arthropoda > Insecta > Hemiptera > Aphididae > Rhopalosiphum > Rhopalosiphum maidis. Next base: position 47,546,489 of record NC_040879.1, read on the forward strand.
AATTTATTGATATGAATAAATTCAAAAATATAATACCTATAATAAATAAACAACTTACCCAAATTACTTTCGTTTAATTCTTGGCCACGATAAGTTTTATATCCAGTATGATTTGACTGCACAGAATTTATAGTATCAGCCTCAAAACCTGTAATAAAATTACAATCATTATATCTAATGTTCTATATAAAAATTAATATTGTTCATTACCTGTAATGGAAAGACGGCACATTTATTACCTACATAACCACTAACATGACTTTAGATGGAGAGTACTGTCCGTGGATATTAAACAGAAACTAAAATAAAGCATACACTTCGTAGCGTCACAAAATGATTGCCTCCTTGTCCAAATAAGTTATAAAAACAATCTTCCTTCAAATCAATTAGACGTACCTACACTAAGGCACTGTAGAGATCTTTATAGGGCCCTACCTACATGAAGTTAGCCCAGAAGTTGAACCAACAAATGTCAAGATAATTGCAATTTATTTGTAAACGCAATGCTCGAATTTTATTATTTTTATATCAATATTAAAATATTTGACATAATAATGTCATAATATATAATTTCCATCTTTTTAACTGATAATCGACAAAATCAACAATCGTTTGGTGAAGTATTGAGTCATCGCAGGCTGCCAACCACATCTGCCGTAAATACGTTTTATATTTTTCCAATTCCAACTTTGCGTCAAACTTTCTTGATATTATTTAATATTTTGTACTAACACTACTAATAAATTCACAACTGCACATAAAATAAAATAAATAAGAACTGATTAAAAAGATGTACAGTAGTACCATCTCTAACTAAAATTAATCATAGTTTAATCGTCCGAATTAGGCTGGTTCCATTGAACTATATGATATCATATAGTTCAATGGCCGGTTCACGGTCTTATAGACATAGATAATTAAGAATGGATAGGCCATTCGCCCTTATACGTTCTCAAACAATTTATGAATGTAGGTGCTTTTTTTTAATCCATGATATTTTATATTTCTTTCTAAAAAAAGTTGAGATAATTGGCACCTTTGTGAGACAGAAGATATTAGTTCATAAAGCACACAACTTTTTAATCTAATTATGTTTATTTTTTTCCTAATATTATGAGCACAATAGGTATATTGTTTTTTAATTAGGTACCGAATAAAACAGTTTATTTTTTTGTTTGCTGTACCTATGGAATGATGATATCAATAGTTGATTTGTACTTGTTAATATTAAAAATTTTTATAACACTCCTTTAGATTAAGAGGATTTAATATTAATTGTTTTTAAAAAGTTCAATAATTAACAATTGTTGAAGTGTGCGAGTGCTGAGTGTAGGTTGTTTGAACGATTCATTAGTACTTGTTATTTTATACGGCATAATAAGTTTCAGTGCTAAATGCTAACTAAAAATGTATGCACTAAGTAGTTGTATGCAAAATAATAAACATAGGGTTATAGGGGATCATGATTCCAATACTTACAATATGTATACTACTGTACGAGTATGTTTGTATATAACTTAGCTACCTACATCTTTTAGGGTATTGTTGTCTATTTTCGTTGAAAACTAAATTTAAACACAATAAACAATATTATATTTTCCATCAAAGGATTTAAAATATTGTTAATACAAAAGAAATTAACAATAAACATTACCTAAATTAATTAGGATATTACTACTTCTTTCTTGTTTTTATGGAAGTTTGCTATGTAAGTCAAACGTTTTAAGCAGATCTTTGTCTTAACATCAATAATTTGATGGCCTAACATACTGACAAACTAACTAGTCATGACTGCCAACACATATTGCAATTCATATGTTTTAGTGTTTTTATAAAATAAATAAAGGTATGTGTATCTTTCTTTTTTAATCAGGAATTTTTTGGTTTCAAAAATATCCAATAAATTTTCTTCTAGTTTCTTAAAAATTAATAATTCCAAAACAATTTCTTTAACCTTTACCTTGTTATTTATAATTGTAAATAAAAAGTATTGAAATAGATCATTTTTTTGTACTAATTATTTTTTTACAATATATAGCCTCAACGATAATAATGGTTCCATATTTTTTTTTTAAACTACCAATAAAAATATGTTTGAAATGATAATACTTATATAACAAATTTCAATTACTAGACCACACGGAATAATGTACATTAAACTTAATTATTACCAGACAAGATAACATTTTATTTTACAATTATTAACAGAATATTATACAGTATAATTATTGTATTCTTATTAATTAAAAGTAATTTAAATATAATATAATAAGTTATTATATATTTAAATTAAGATAAATATAAAAGTTTAATAAACTTAATCATTATTAAACATTATCAAAATAGTAATTTATTTTCATAACTCATAAGAAAAAAAATTGAATACATTTAAAATTAAAATTAAATAATTACATTATATACTTAAAAAAAAAAATACATAATAGTTCAATTAACTATTCTTCAAACTTGATCATTTGAATAAGAATCCTGAAAATTAAAAAATATCTAAATATCATATAAAAATGATTAGTGCAACTATCAGGGTTTAAAAATATACATATATTTAATATTCTAAATAATTTTAGTAATATTATTAATACCCATAATCTATTGATGGAAACTATGGACTTGGTATTATGCTTGTTGTCCAAAATATTGCAAATGTAATATATTTTTTTACAACCACAACATCCAAGTAATATGTTTATTTTTCAAATAGAATACTTAAATTAAGTTAATAATAGTATAATATTTATCTTGGATTTGATTTAAACAAAATAGCTTTATTAAGTATGCACTGATATATAAAAACATTTTGTCTGATAATTTAGCTAATTGCATAGTTGTTAATTTTTTTTTAATTTAAATTTAGTTTAAATTAATTTTTAGTCATGTTTTTTTTTTTGTTACTTATTGTATTTTAAAATCCAATAGTAAATCATGAAGTAAATAATTAATAATCCAAGGTAGTTAAAAAATAGTTATAGTCAGTAATAGTGAAAAAATTATAAAAATCTATAAGAATAATAATTTACAAAGTATCAATATTATAGGCACTAGATGGTAGTACAAGTGCAATGCCATAGATGGTCCTGACTATAATTAAGAAAACTACTTTTATTTACTAGTTGGGTACTACACAGTTGCATACGATGCACCTTTTGGAGAACACAATTGCATATGTTAAACAATTAACTTAAATATTTAACCCAAAAGTCAAACGATTGCGTATAATTTGCTATGTAACGTTGCCACATTTGAGTTTTTATTTGTGATCAGTAAAAATTAAATTTTGAAAAAAGGACATGTCAAAATATTTAAAAATAATAAAAGGTTAAAATAATGAGTTGTAAAATTAATATAATTTTAAATTTTATACCTTGGATTTAAATAACTAGCTTTTGACAAATATTATACCAATTAAATCAGCATTTTCCATTTTTTAAAAATTAAACCTTCAAATAGGTACTGATTGTATCTTTGTAAATGTTTTTAGAAAGATGGGAGCTATGAGATTGAGCGTTTAAGTTCGATGAAAACTTTTGAATTAATTTTAAATTGTACGCATTGTGTTTTACCATTATAAATAAGAAATCTACTTCCATTTGCTAGTTGCCAAACCTAATAATCTAAGGTTGTGGGTATAGAAGCTAAACTATACCTGAGTTACCAAAAGAATTCCTTATTACAAATTTAAAATCTGTTTGTCAACGGAGCTATTGGAAATAAAAAGTATAAACACCAACACTTATAACAAAAAATAGTTACGTTTCTGGTTTTAAAAATAGCCAATAGGCGTTGTCATTTAAAAAGCAATAGTTGGTATTTAGTTTGAATAGTATGCAAATAACAAAAAATACAAAACCAACAAATTATAAAATTTTACTTATTATAATTTTTTTATTTAAATTCTTTTTAAAAAGTATTAACTTATTAAAATAATGACTGTCAATTTATAAAATAATCATCCTATATAAAAGAACGGAAGATTATATTAATGATAAATGACAACAAGACCCATATATTTTTCCAATTCATGAAAAAAATAAAAACATAATTTTTATTTTAAATTAAATAATATTAAAACTTATTATTATCTGTACTAATGAAATTAATTTATTATATTACTTGTGTTTGTGGTGATATTATATCATGTTTTGGGAAATATATCACCTAGGAACCATTTTTGCTTAACTTTAGCTCAGCTGATGTGAGAGGCAAATGAGCATTTTCAATGATCTTAAACAAAAGATAAAAATATATAGGTTAATGAATTATTGTTTCATTGAAATACATATTAATGAAGTAATAAATTAATAAATAATAAGTAAGCATTACCAAAAGTGAATCATCTTTTAATATAGCTGCCATATGTCTGCCAGGTACAAGGTTTAAATCAACATATGTATTTAAGTGATTACAGATATTTGTCATCCATTGAATAATACGGGATTTGGAACATTTGAAATTAGTAGTACATGTTGTTTTATGGTACTACAAATAAAATATACTTTCATTAAATCAATTGGGAAATTCTATCTACTGTGTATAAGATTTTATGTGTATCTACTTGATAGGTAATTTATTATACACAATCCATTCAAAAATACATTTTGTTATGTAAATTTATAATACTCAATATAACACTTACCTCACAACAGAATGATTGTGTATAATATTCATATTCTAAAACGCCTTCTAAATAATCATCATCCATAGGCAAATTCATTTTTTTTTTCATTTCTAATAATAATTGCTCAGCATTTGCTATTTTGAATTTAGATTTACACAATTCAGTATCAACTATAAAATATGATAAATATTTAAAAAACTATATATTGTAGTAAAAAATGATAGATGATTTTAAACAAACAATGTAACTAAATTGTAATACATAATAATGATAAATTAAATCAAATGAAAATCAAATTATAAATGTATATACAAGGTGATTTTTTTTAAGCATGCTCACTACTCACCCCATTTATATGCTAAAATTAGGTATATATTCAAATTCTGAGTTTTGGAATTTTTAAATGTAATTAAAGATATTTCCGAGTACTTAGAATTTTCACTCAACATTTAAGGAGACGATACCAAATTTGGTTTAAGTACTCGAAAATATCATCTGAAATTATATTTAATAATTCCAAAAATCAGAATTTGAATATATGCATAATTTAAGCATACAAATTGCTTAAAAAAATCAATTTTTATAACATGAATTTTAATTTATTATTATTTGGAATAGTGTTTAAATACTTGTTCAAAGAACCAGAATTATTACTTAAGAGGACGTTATACCGCATGTGTTGTCTCCGTCTTACACACGTACAACATAGTAAATTTTTGTTTAACAGTTTATATACTGTGTTTTTAATTTTGATATTATAGTTGATTTTTAACTTTAATTTTAAAGTGATTTATGAGTATGAAAAATATTAAACATTTGAAAATGCTATAACTCACTTAAAAATTATAATATCTTAAAAAACCAACGAGAGAACACAGATAATATTCTTACCTAAAAGTTTGATAATAGGTCAATTCAGTCTAATATCAAAACTAAAAGCACAGTATTAAAACTGGTGAACGAAAATTTACCATGTCGTACGTAATAAACCGAAGACAATACACGTGGGTGCGACGTCCTCTTAAGAGGAAATCAGAGGCAGTATGATCATGATTTTGTGGGATAAGTGTTACAGAAAAATATTTGGTGGGTAGGTGGCTGAAAAATATAAAAGTTGGCAGTTTCATTTTTTCAATGAACCTGGATTAATTATACCTGATAATAATAGTTCATAGATTTAGTAGTATTATTTCACATTAGTATTAATGTACCAACATGTCCCACAAATTAAAACTATTCGCGCCGTCACTGGAGGAAATTATATTATAATATGTTATTTAAGTCACTTTTGTTTAAGTAACCATTCATTTAGATATAATATATAGGATAAAATATATAAACTTAAGATTAATTTACATCAGTTTGATCAAAAAATTAACATTTACAATGTTAACAATTGAATTCAGTGCAATTATACAGCACCGTAGATAGTATAATATTCTTCAAAGATGGTGATCATAATAAATTTATATTAATTTGATTTACCTTCAGGAAAAGCTGAAGAATACAGCCTTTCCAAGCTATTTATAGTTTTCATTATATTATTCTCGTCGACATCGGACTCTACGGTAAACAAATATGGTAATTCCAACTTGCCTTCTTTGACATCGGTTTTGTTGATAATTTCATTCTAAAGTAATATAATTAAAAGTTGAAAATCATCTATATAATTATTACATTTACCTTAAGAAATGTTAAAAAATCAATAAATATATTTTGATAATCATCCGGGTGTTTATCCAAACAATCAATTTGATGATATTGCCTAGAAAATATTCTCATTTCTGAAGGATAACCTGGAGGAGGATAAGCTTTAAGCTTATCTTTAGCTATAAACATAAGTTGATGAGTTAGTTTTTTTTTTTTAAGAAAAGCATTATTAATAAGTTAACTGGCCCTCTAGCACAAAGATTATAAGTATGTTTAAGAATAATTTGATACATCATTAATGAAATAATTAATTATTGATAATTTTTAGTATCTGTGCTAAGGGACTATTATAATATTGTATATACTTACAAAAGCCAATAATTTGATGATATGTGCGAAAAAGTCCATTTTTTAAATTAAATTCTATTGCTGATATTTCAGCAGGAAAATAATATTGTTCTTCATCATAAGAATGACAATTTACATGTAATAAAATAAACTTTTTATTTAATAATTCTGAAAAATAAAATTATTTCAATTTATAACAATAAACTAAAAGATTTTGTTTAGAATATGTATTTTTGGTTATTATATATCTATATAAATTTAATTGATATTGTTCATAATATTTAAAAAAAAATGTAATAACATAACATAATACAACAGTTCGTTTTTCTTTTCTTTCTTATAAGATATTTACAACAATTTTATAGTTTTTATGCCAGATGCTTCGAAAGTAATATTAATTGAATTAGATTATGTTTATCTGTTCAAGATGTGTAAGTAGCTCAAGCAGAAGTCTAAATTGAAATATTTCATTACTTTTAAAATAATTGATTGATCAAAATTTTGTTTCGTGTAAAAATTTTTAATTCCATATTTTTTTTTTTTTTGATTTTCCGAATTTTTAAAAAATAATTTAGGAAATATATACTATAAACTATAATAATAGTAAGAATAAAAAAGAACAAGTCTTTGTGGAACACATAAAAAATTTAAGACAACAAATACTGTTACTATTCAGTTACTGCATAGCTTATTTAGCTTGTTAAAAAAATCAGATTCAATCGAATGTACTTCAACAGAGAAATTGTGTTTACTAAATTAACAAACTTACTGTTGTTATTTAATTAAAATTTATATAAAGCAGTCCCAATTTAATATATTAGTTTTTACCCTGATCGTTAGGTATGTTTTCAAACATTTCAGCTACAAGTTTCTCCATGTTACAAACAGCACGTCTAATTTCGTCGCTATTACTAATATGACTTAACGGCTGTTCTTTACTATGATTTGTATTTGAAATACATTTATTAGCAAGAACTTTGTATTTGTTTTTTTCAGCATCAGTCATTTTCTATAAAACAATAATTGTCAATATTAACTTTAATAAAATTCTATACTAGGAGTGGCCAAACTATTATCAAAAATTAATCATAATTTATAAGTTATAACTAAAGCAATTTGATGTTATTGTCCTAAAATTAGTAAAGGTAAAATAAAAATATACAATTTTTTTTTTTTTTTTTTTAATGGTAATTGTAAGCAAATGATTCATTTTAGAAGTTACTTACATTCCATATGGGTGATAATTCAATACTTAATTGTTTGTAGCTGGAAGGTTTTTTTCCTTTTCTAATTTCATAATCTCTATAATGAGTTAAGAAAATGAAATAAGGCGATTTCTTGGGAGCCATATTTATCTGTAAAAAGAAAAAAAAGACACTGAAAAGTTGTTTACCAACATATCATTGTAAATGAAATAAACATTTGTATGGTTTCTTCATGATTTAAACTATTGTGATGGTACTCTATTTTATTTCTTGGGCAAACTTTAGGTAGAGCATTTAAAAATTAAAAAATAAAATTGTTCATGTTAACAATTAACCAAACTAATATTTTCAATTGGTTACATTAAAAATAAAAATATGTTTGCTTTATTACATATTTTAAGACTTCAGTTGTAAATATCTTTGCTTTATTTATGAAAATACTATTTATTTTTACAAGCCAGTTTTAAGTTGATGTTATATTTAAAATGTTGTATGGATACATGGTACATTGGTATATTAGTACCATAGGCGTCATGTACATAGGAGAAAGAAGGCTTGGGCACACATAAGAAATATTGAAGATATTTATTTATTATTTTATAGAAGTTATGATATTGAATACAAGAGATTCCATACCAATGATTAATGTATCGTATAATATTTGTAAATAGTTCTCCAAAGAAGCAGGACAAATTTAATGTTTTTCAAGCAGAACAAGACTTAAATGTTAAAACCTTATGACCATTCTGTTTAACTTATTGATGGTGTATGTATATCAAATCTTTAACAATGCTGTACAATTATAAAGTTTTAATGAAATTTCTAAAAAATATTTCAAAAGAAAAACCTAAAAATAGAGCAAAAAACCGGTGATTTTTGTAATCAATTGATTGATTTTGAATTATTTTATACAAGTTATATTTATTATTTTTGAGAGTTGAAATTCTAAGGCAGAACTTTAAAGAGAAGTACCTATCATTGAGTTTTCATTGTTTTTGAGAAGTATACATAAAAATCAAAAATATTATCATATTGATTCAGTAACAAAATTATAATATATGGGAAGAAGTTTAATGAAAATTTAATGAGTTAAAACTGAAAACACCAAATCAATTGAAAACAAAAAAATTGTAAAATATTGCTTCAAGGTGGTGAAGGTCATTCATTTTCATCAATAAAAGAAAAATATATGTAAATAAAACAGAAATGTAAATAATAAATATCTGACAAATTAGAAGCAAAAATAGAATATATATTTCAAAATAATGTTTAAAAACATTAAAGATGAGCCATTAAAAAGTTGATTAACTATTTAAACTACCATGCCAAATATGAATGATAATTTTCCTCGTCATAAAACGATTGGGAAAAACTGATTAAATAGTTTAGCTACTTGAAAAAAGTTATAAAATTAATTTTGACTAAGCAATTGATAAGTTTAATGTAATATGTTTTGAAAGAGGACGTCAGTAATAAACTCCGTGTAAATTAAAAATTGTTAATTTTTTTTTTTATGTTATAATAATAAAAATGTTTAAAATTAAAATGATTTAATATTTAATTACTAATTTTATAAAAAAAAAAATTGTTTATAAGGCAAGGCTTTACAAAGGAAATTTATTAAACTATTGATGGGTTAGAAATTAAAATATTTCTCTGTGCCATCAGAAATTGAGACCAATTTACGCCACTGAATACTAACGACACACACTCACACATTGTAACATTTATGTTCACACTTTTAAACGGTATAAATAAAATTAATTTAAATACTTTACCTTTTCTCAATTCCAGTAGTAGAATACAACTTTAGTTACCTACTACGCAAAAGCAATAAAACGAAGAAAACAATTATACGTCAAAAAGGAAGAAAATGTGGGAGTTTGGAAACAAAGATTCGACTCTCGTTAAAAGGTTAGACAAATAGAAGATGAGTTTACTTACTGGTAAGGTTTATGTTTGTTTTGGTGTAAACGAAATATAACCTACAAAAAACTCGTGATATACCACAAAAAATTTCAAAAATCGCACATTCGCATGTTATCGGTTGATTAAATCGCTGCGATTGTGAGAAATTCGATAAAAAACTCAACGTTATACTAAAATTGAGTATACTACAAAGCGGTTAAATAATAAACTATAGAATATAGATGCTAAGCGGACTATGCTAATAAGTTTTAACAAGAAACGACTAACGAACCTTACTTATCTTGACAATGACCAAAACGTCCAAAACCGGAAAAACCAAAGATTGATTAGTAAGAACACAAAAGCGTAATGCACTAATGCGCAAGATGGAAATATATCCACTTTTTCGAGAAGTGAGCGTTTGTTTTCGTAAGAACCACAACTACAAGTTACAACAGCTATAACCAAAAAAAATATGGCGGTAGCTCAGCGTTGTGAAATGCGAATTGCTAGCATTACGGTCTCGGTGCCCATACGATGACGGTAGTTGGAGGGGATAGTGCAAACCACTTAGACGACGTTGCCAGATTTCCTGAAACATATTTATTTTCTCTCGTACTTTTCAGCCAGAAATTCTCATAGAAGAAACGCATAAACAGGAGTCGAAGTAAACCTTTGTGGTTGCAAGTGTTCCAACCACAGATATAGATAATATTATCTATGTTTATGATTCCAACATTGAAATATAAAATTTGTTCCAGTATCCAGCCAGCGGTTCTCTGAACTTTTTTGGTCCACGCAAAATAATATTTAATCACACCACCTTTGAAATAATAAAATAACATTTTTTATTAAAAAGTGTATAAAGAACTTAAAGTGAATAAGTGCAATGTCGATATTAATATTGTGCCAAACAGTTTGGGAACCGCTAGACATTCGTTTGGCCAGTCCCCCAATGGAAAATTTAAAAAAAAATTGTGCAGATATTTAGCACGTAATTCGCACGAATCGCAAGCCTAGTTTCGAAATTCGCACTACACTCCTTTTTATTCCATAAAAATTAATTTTTTTATGAATTAAAGACTATAAATTTAGGCTTTTTATTCAATAATTTAATTTTTTATAAATTATGTTCTTATTTATTTAAGCTTTTTATTAAACTTGGAATATTTATTTAACTTTTAAAGACTAAAATTAATAATCATATTGTGTTGTTTATTTAGATACATAGGTACACTATGTTGGTAAAACTAATAAATAACAACAAAAATATTAATACACATGTAGTTAATAAAAATATTGATACATATAAAATTGATAGGTATAACAAACAATGAATTAATGTAACATTTAAAAACTTATTTATATTTTCATATTGTATTTTAATTAAATTAGATTTGTTATTCATTTACATACTACATATACTAAATACTTATATAGGTTATAAATACAAACAAGAAACATAACATACAAAAAAATTTTGATATTAAAACCAATTTCTACAACTATGTACACTTTTTTTTTTTAAAACAAATTTACAATAATTATCAATTAAATACAAACATATACATCAATATAAAATATATGCATATCCATAATAATCAATATCTTTTTTAGGATAAATAATAAATATAAATAAAAACAAACTCATATTATAAAAAAGAGAACTAGTTTAAAGTTATTTAATGTGGTTATTTTTCCAAAAAAAAAAAGGAATGTGTAATTTTCATGATAATTGCTTTATCTGTACTAACAGGAATTATGAAACATTATTTTTTATTTCAATAAGATACACTGAAAAACACTCTGAAATTGTTAAATTTATTTTAAATGAATCTAAAACTGAATAATCTATGAGAGAGGTAATATAAAATAAAGTGCAATTTATAAATCTTTGTACAGTTAATTTAATAATGGTTTTATTAAGATCTGATTGTACTATATGTTTCACTTTAACAATATAGTTAATTTTTAAGCTTACATATTTATCACTTTCTTTTATAATATTTATTTTCATACCTAAATCGCTTAAAACAATTGTTTTGTAAAGCTTATCTGTTAGATTAAAATGTACTGAAGATGACGTATAATTTTCTATTTCTTTTTCATATTGTAATTCTAGTGGGTCTACTAAAAACAATTTTTGTTTTTTTACTAATCCTATTAAAAACTTTCTGAAGACAATATTAAGAAGATTTGTTTGAAATTTTATTTTCTTTAAACAATTTTCATATTTAACAACTAAAGTTGTCAAGTGGACCATGAATTTTAACAAACATTTGAAGATGTGTACCTTATATAATATCAAATGATCTCCATATAATGTTGAATATTGAGTAATAAATGTTTTAAAGTGTTTCAGTCAATTCATTATGAGTTTGGCATGTAACATTACTTATTAATAATTCAACACCTGAAACTAATAACATTTATGCATGTAAGTATAGTGTTCTCTTAATGTATAAATATTATTGATTTTTATTAAAAAATTTCAAATATATAAGTATTTATATTAATATTTGTTGATAAATAATATAATATTATTGTACATTCAAAAATGAAGTATCATTATTATTTTTTTTTTTTTGATAGTAAAACAAAAATGTATTTATTTTAAATATTCTATAGAAGTATAATAATATTTTACAGAACAGTACATAATTTATTTTTTATTATATTATGATTAAGTTATGATGTCATTTATTTATTTTTTGATATATTAATGTTTACAATATAATAATTTTTATTACAATAAAACTAATATTTTGTTTATTTATTAAATACTATTCTTATTTAATTCTAAATAGAAGAAATAGCCTGATGACTCAAAAATGTTTTGTACATTCTGGTAAATCTGAGGAATATTTTTTTCTTGGATTTGATATATATACATATATTATATACGTATACTATATCATAGTACCTCTTAACAAAATTATAAGAAAATTGAAATGATTGATGATTTTTATTAATTTATCAGTAATGAAATTCAGCTATTGAATGAATATTGATTACAAAATTAAAAATATCAATCCAATAATTGGTCAATTATTAGTTTTAAATATTATGAAAATGTTGATGAAGCAGTTTTATTAGAATAATTTGTGAATATTAAATATTATTCAAGCAATATTCATTCAAGATTATTTTCAATATTTAATATTGATACAAATAATATCAATACATGATTGTAAATTCAATATTAAATCAATAATATTGGTGGCCAAATCAAATTGCTGGGATATTGCATAGATATTAAAAATTTACATTCGACTCGCATGTAATATCCATTTAATTTCATCTTTTAAAATTTAATTGTTCATACAATATCAAAAAAACATTTTTTCGCTGTCTGGAATAAATTTTCGATACTCGATTGTCATTGTTAAGTAATAACTAGAAAAAAAAAACTAAGAAAATATTCTTTTTTTAAAAATTTGAATAATGTATATAGATACAACCTACTATCTAGCTAGTAGTCTTATTTATTAGTATTTACTACATATTTAGTAGGTACACACTTTTTGAATTCAAAGTACACACTTTTAATTTCAGACTACACTCTTTGTGTCGGGGTTCACTGAAAAGTAAGGCCTGATATGTATTGTATTTTAATTCTTGAATATAGCCTTAATCTATAACAATGTTTCCCAACTTCTTTTACTCGCGGAACCTTTGCAGGAGCTTGAACATTTTGTGGAACCCCCATATGATTTTTGGAGCTTTTCTAAGTTTAAATCATAATTGAAATCAAAAATATTATTAATTAATTTATATTTTCCCAAACTTCTTACCTTTGGCATTGGATGACGAAACCCTTAGGTTCTGCGGAACACCAGTTGGGAAACACTGGTCTATAATATTATAAATTATAATTAGCATTAATTAAATTACAAATGCATGTAATATGCCATTGCAATTTTTGCCAATATGGCAATATAATTTATTGTCTTATTCCACTAACTGTTATAAGCTTGGTCTGAAAAATAAAATACAGAATAGTTAGTTCATTTAAGTATTGTTTATTAAAATTTTTTAGGTTTAATATTTTATAATTTTTTTCAAGTCCTATCTACACATTCTAGTTGTCCAAAAAAAAAATATATTATACGAAAAAAAAATATTTATACCTTCGTTACAATATTAATCATATTGGTAGTATATACAAGTTTAAAAACAGTTTATGTGTTTGTGTGTAAATATTAAAATTGTAATACAGTAAAATCGCGTTACAACGAACTCCAGGGGACCAAATTTTTTTTTTTGTTATTACCGGAAATTTTGTTGTAACAAAAATTTGAATAAGCTCTTTTAATCACTGCTTTTTGGCAGGGGACTTTTATGACTTTTGTTATAACGGGATTTTTCATTGTATTGGTATTCATTGTAATGGGAATTTACTGTGTTTCAAAAATTAAATTCAGAAAAAAAATATTTAAAAATAATAACTTTTTTTTTTTACTTATCGACGTTATGTTGCACTTTAAATCCAATATTTTATCTTGTTTTTAGTCTAAAACATAGAGACAGATCTATTAATTAATTTGTGTAATATTTACTTTAATGTTTGAGGTTTAATATTGTATATTACCAATTGAATTTATCAGTTCCTCTATTGTTTCTTTCATTTCCAAAAAAAATATAACATAAAAAAAATCAGTTACTGGAAAATTTGTTAAACTGTATTTAAATGGAATTTACTTAAAATTCAATATCGATAATTATATCATTTTACCACTTCTCGTTCTTCTATGTGTGATTAAACTCATCCATAATAGTTCCATTTAGATATTTATCATAATTTATTATTCTGCATTAGTGGAATTTGAGACCTGTCATATTAGTTTAGTAAATGAAAAAAGAACATAAATTTAACTCTGAATTTTGTGTTGTATAACTTTAATAAGTAGCTATTCAATAATTATCACTTAGTAAACAATTTTCAAATCATCTGTATGGCGTATGGTACCTACATTTGTTGTTTTTAATCATTGTCACAGTTTAACTTTATTCTCAAATTATAAGTTTTTCTTCTATAGGGTTAATGATAAGTTTATTATTGCTTTCATTAATTTAAATATAGAAGGTTTAGTATTATTATATCATTTAGGGCAAATTTTAGTGATTGAAAAATATAATTATTATTTATTTCATTCTTGATCTGCTTCAATTTATAAAGGTTCATAGGACCAATACTGAAGAATTAAGGTTTTTTGTTAATTTTCCTATGTTATAATGTCAAAATTAAAAAATTGTATTTTTCAACCAAAATCTACGAGTATAAAAATAAAAATCTAAAAAAAATCATAATGTGTAACAATTTATTATGTAATTGTATGAGATTTTTATATCTACAATGGTTTCAATATAAAAATACATAATGAATCTACTATTTTCTGTTAACTATATAAATACTAAATAGTGCTAATTGTTCCTTAACTTAACAATAGATGAATCAAACAATTTTTTGTCTCAGGTAAATTTTCTACATTTATAAATATTAAAAACGCATAGAATAAAAGTCTTTTATTCAATTGAGTAGGTAGTTTGACTAAATTAATTAGCTAATGATCACTAATTATTGAAATACAAACCAAATCTTATTCACAATATTTGGCCTACAAAATAGTTAGGTAATTATGTGATATACAGACTGTATTGACAGCGATGGATTAAAAATATGGCTTAAAGTATTACATGCATGGAGTATTACATTAAAATTTATAGTTAAATGAAATGGTCTTATTTTGGTTTTACTGAGCATTTAATCATACGAGGAAGTTATACCTGCATGTGCTGTCTCTGTCTTACTAACATATATTATAGCAAATTTGTGTTCAGCAGAACAAAGTTTGTGATGTTATTTTTAATATTAGAATAAATTTACCTATTATCAAATTTTAAGGTGAGAATATTATATAACATATGTCATATAATTTTGATGATATTATCATTTTAAAGGGAGCAATAGCTATATAAAACAGTAGTGTACACAGAGGGTTGTCAGGAAGATATGACATCCCACTTAAAAATAAGTATCTGTTTAAATTATGAAATAATGAAAGCGATAAAAAAAGGCCAATTTGTGCATATAATATGATTTATGACACTTTAAAGAAATTTTGCGTAGGCCACTGATGTAAAATATTACAACTTTAAAATGTTCATAAATCACTTTAAAATGATAATATCAATAAAAGCATGACATTTCCTAGAGAATATTCTTAGCTTTAAATTTACTCTAATATTAAAGCTAACATCACAATATGTGTTCTGCTGAACACGATTTTGCTATGATATATACTAGTAAGGTGTGTCCTACTTAAGGAATAATGTATGATACCGGCAATCATTACACGGATATAACGTCTTCATAATGAATAAAATGTTTGTATGTTTTGTTCTCACTTCAGATATGACATTTCTTAAATATGTCTTAATTCTTTTTAGAGTTGATAGAAAAAATTTGCTCAGGTGTGATGGTGGTGACAGGCAATGTACAAGACATTTTTTTTTTTTAAATATTGTTTTATAATATTTAACTTCTATAATATTATGGCAGTAACTATTGTTTTGTGTTAGTAATTATTATCTCAATCATATATTGAAAAAAAAATAGTTTATAGTGTATGTGATGTATAAATTGAGAATCTGTAATTAGCATTACAAGTGTGGGTAAGATAAGGGGCTTTTGAATTATGATTATAAATATCCATGTTATAATTATACCTTTACACATTATAGCATTATATCATTTTTAAGGTTCTAAGAGAGAGAGGTCTATTCCTATCCTAACTAATGATGTCGTCTTCTTAAAACTATAATTTGAATATTACTTCAAACTATTTGTTTGTTAATTAATAGATTTTTTTTAGACATCGGTTTTATTATCTTCTGAGCAAAATATTTTCTCAACCATTGTTAAAAAATTGAAATAAATTAAATACATTGATGAATTTATGGGATATTTTGGATGAACCCCGATAGAGTTGGATAAGAACATACATCATTAAACATCAGGACGCACAAGGATATTTGTAGCTCATGAATTGGTAGAACTGAAAACAATGATTTCATTAAATTTTTTTTTGAATTTAGACTAAAAAAAAAACGTATGAATAATAAATATATTTTCATTAAAATTAAATTAAATACTAATTATAATTATATATAATTAGATTAACGTACAATTATAATACCTAATTAGTTAAATTTGATACAAGTTTGGTATAAATAAAAAATAAAATGAACATTTTTTAATGATTATAGTATAAAGCCGGTCTAGATCAAATAAAAAAACGATTGTACAATAATAAAAATAATTAGCAGTCCTTACTCTGACATCGTGTTTAAAAAAATTAAAATAATATGATATAAACATATATGAATATACATACTTAAACATATTATACCCATAAAAATAATATTTAAATAATCATTTTTTTTACTAAAATAGTTTTTATTTATTTTTAAGCATGATATTAGAATACATTTTTAATAAAAGTATAAAAATATATGACTAATATACTCTACAATTTTATGTCTTTGATCCAGTTCATTTTTCAATTTTTATAATATATAAAAATATTATTTCTTAAAATTAATATTTAGTTAATTATAATTTTTGTAAATAAACCATCAATATAAAAAGTTTATTAAAAATACATCTTAATGATATAATAATGTGGCATATATATTTATTTGCCAAGAATAAAAAATAAAAAAAATAAGCGTTTAAGAATTTATATATAATCATAAGTTCTAAATTTTGTGAGAATTGAGTAGTTGATGATATAACCAAATTTTTAGTCATTGAGCAGTTGAATTAGTCAGTGTGGAGTTGATGGAGGACTTAACAGCTTGGGTGGCATAAGGCTCATACGCAGTAATGATATCAGTAACGCTGCTCGCGGTGCCAAAAATTAGCGCTATTATACCAATCGCGATCAGCACTGTGTTTCGAACAGTCATCCACACAGTTGTGTTTTCCCAGTATGTGGCAAACTCTATAACCACAGGCATAACAATCCCGAGTAGCGAGAAACAGAAGGCACCAATAAGCCCAATGAACGGACCGATTGTTGGTACAGCCACTGCAATTATCACTGTGAAAAGACAATCATGCAGACACTATTATTATTTATTACTATTACTAAAATATTAAATATGACATAAATGTATAATCTATTTAAGAGTACACCTGTATATGTTGTCTATATGTGTACAACAGACAATTTGCATTCAGCAGAAAGAATTTTGTGTTATTGTTGGTTAATATTAGGGTAAATTTAAATGTTATAAAATTTAAAGGTAAGACAGTTCATTTTATTTTAAGCAAATTATGAGAATTTTAAAATTGTAATAACTTACATTGTTATAAATTATAACTCATTTAAAAAATGTATCAAATCTTACAAGCTGAAAGAAATAATATGTGTACCTTTAAATTAGATAAAAGTGAATTTACAATAATAATAGCTAACAATACAAAACACAAATTGTATATGTTGTCCAGATCTCTTAGTTACTTTTTAATTTTATATATTGTTTTGCCACCTCCCTCACTCCGAAATAAAAATATTTTACCATGTTTAATGTTTATAAACTATAATCATTAATTTAAAATTCTCAAAGCAAATATAAAAATAAATATGCATTTATTAAAAAAAAAAATATTTGATAATTTGACAAATGAAAGATGATTCTTGATAGTTGATATTTAACTAGTTTAAATTAAATTTATAGTAGAGCGTAACATACCAGACATAGTTACTAAAACCGTTCTCAAGATGTAATTATGGTAGATTGTGGCTTTTTCAAAGTTTTCTTGAATTTTGGTCCAAGTAATTTCCAAGCAAACAAAAAACTGTAAGCCGTACGTGCAGAACACAGCTAAGCTGATGCATATTTTAGCCACTTGAGCAGCACTGTAACCACATACAAAAATATTAAAATGTTAAAGTTACTACTTGTTTGTCATATAAAAAATGCTCTTAAAATTATTTTTAACATTGAACAAATTTGTTTAGTTAAATAAGTTTTTATTCTTAGGTATTAATTATTCATATTATTTTCAACATCTTCTAGTTCTCCTATCTTCTTATTATTCTGAAAACTATTTCCAAAAATAAATATACAATTTAGATAAATACATTTCTTATATTTTTACCTTGTGGTTCACAATAGCATTGTGTAATTAGGGAAAAAATGCAATTTGCATTTAAATCCATTTTCTACTAATGAGTCATTGTATATATGTATAAATAAAAATTAATTTTAAAATTTATTAGATATAACCATAATATTGCATGGTCGTCAACTCAAAATTTTATCCACAAACATTTTTGTTTCTATTGAAAAAATAGATATTTTTTCATGCAAAAAGTACATATATTTAGATGTCAGATTTTTGCATGAACTAACTTTACACGGACGTTTGCTGCATTAAAAGTACACTTTTCCAAAGTGAAGGGTTATCTTCTGTTTTAATGCCCCACCCCCCAATAATTTTGTATTGAAGATAACCTTACAATTTTATGTACAGTAGAATCTGCTTATTTAAGATACCGCATAAAGGGGACAACCACTTAATAGGGACAGATTGGCATAGTCCAAAACAAATGTATCGGTTTATTAGTTATTCAGTTAATCGGGACAGTTGGATGATGGGGACAAATGTGTCCCAATTAAGCAGATTCTACTGTATAAACTTTAGGATTTGTCAAAATTAAATTAAATTTTTAAAGTGGATGCATTAGAAAGGACTCTACTAAGTCACATTGTTAAAAATATGGTGGTTATGGTACATAGAAAAAAACATAAGATTTATAGGTATAGAGCAAGGTGCTTCATATTATACTTACACATCCTCGGTGGGTAGGTTTAATGTTATACTCGATTCTGTTGCTTCGCCATACTTCAAGTAACCGAAGAAACCAAGCAGAATATATATAATGGTCACGCCACCCATACCAACATTCAACACACCGAAAACTCCTAAAAAATTTCTTGGTGTTTTCATATTGTTCTCTAACGGCATTACCTACAACAAATAATCCATGATAAACGAGCAAAAAATAAGAGAATGTCTAAAGGTATAGTTAGTACAATAAAAATGAAATTTCATTGATTCAAACACCCAAAAAAAAAGCTTCAACGTTCAACGTAGTAAACTAAGTGTGCACTAACTTAATTACTTACAAAATATATTAGATTTTATACTCTCTTTAAGTTTATAGGACTAGAATGAAGTAGTTTGTCAACAAAATATTTTATTAACAAGCTAGTTTCATTTAAATAATGCCCATAATTTAAAAATACTATAATACCTATGATGATAAGTTCAGTACTTCCAATAATAAAATTAAAAATATGGGTCATTATTTAAAAATACAATAAAACGTTAAGAAATATTCAATGAAAAGCACTTCAAATTGTATAGAAAATAAATAATTGATTTTAAACATGTTATTTTATAGACAATTTTAAAGCATTTTTCAACAATGTATAACATACGACTCCAATGGCTTCCATGGCAAACACAGTGATGCAAAAAAATGTAGGGAACGTTTCAAAGGACCCCACAGTTGGCCTTTTTGAAATGCTAGGTATTTCACATAGCATGTAATAGAATGTGATGCTCAGACCAGCAGCCATCAACAGGTTGGCAACCATAGACACAGGCGCCAAATATTTGAGATTGGGCACGTAACTGAGTAATATGAGTGGGATGAGCAGTATCGCAATAAAATACCGGAGGTTCAGTTCGTAACTCATGTGGTATGTGAACAGCTGGTGAAAGTTAGAGGCAATGATCACTGTGTACACGCTGCACGTTCCAAAGTATGTAACAAATAGAAGCCAGAGAATAGACTGTCGAGTTAGCGATGAGAACTTTCGAGACCATTCAGGTCCGTTAGCGAACGCCACTTCAGCTACGTCCGCGTAGCTCATAGACGACACTTTTGTTCTCCTGTAGAGCGTGTGAGCGCATTTAACCTATATAAAGATGAAAGTTTAACAAGTATTACACAATTAATATATATATGAAAATGCTGAAAAATCTAATGTATATTAATATATTTATTTTAAAGTGTGTATGTATGATGCAATGCTGCCAAAAAAATATAATTTTAGAGAAGACTCAGCCCTATAACATATTATAACATATGTGCTCGATAAATGCAAAAATCATAAACGATCAAAAGTATATATTTATTCCGACGAGTTTTTCAGTAATAATTTGATGGTACTTATTTTTATAAATAAAATACCTACAAATATATATTTTTTTTTTTAAAGAAATTTTTTGTAAACTAATAGGTATAATATGTATTATGTATATAACGAGATGAATGTATTTAAAACATGTAACTACTAACCAGTAAATATGAGCAATACGTGCACACAAATGACACAAACATTGTTGCGAATATCCCAGTTATAAGTCCCGAACACTTGAAAGCTAGCGGCATCGCCAGGATGCCAGTTCCTAGAGAAGCTTTGAATAAATGAGTTAGGGTCTCACCGTTGCTGCAAAAATTGAAATAAATAATAGGTATGCAATAATGTTTAATTATTTACACAGGTATAAATACAGATATCTGAAAATAATGACATATTGAATAATGTGTATATTTATGTATACAGCTTAAAGATTACAAAAATCCGAATTATGGCGATGAAAAAAATAATGGTAACATATTTTCAGTAGTAAAAACAAGAACAATTAATTTTACTTTATCAAACATCTTTATGGGAAGTATTATGGATACATTATTATTTTGTACTTAGATAATTTTGTTTTGGTATATCAATCTTGTATTTTTTTTCTTGTGTAAATAATAATAAATATAAATGAAAATTTATAATTATTTCAATTTGAAAAAACAAGTCTTATTTATGCTAGATAGTTATCAGATTGTAAAAATAAAATGTGATCACTATAATACAGATTTTTGTTTATTTGTGTCAGTTGAAAGAATTTTTTTTTCTGAAACCAATTACAAATACATTATAAAATATCCGACAAAACATTTGAAAAACTAATATCAAATTCTATCAAAAATAAAGTAAACACCTGATATCATAGCTGATCATACTATAAGTTTTTAATATAAATTATATTGTCATATGTTGTCAGTTTGTCATTTACCTATATAATATTTCTAATCATAATATAATTATCATTTGGTAAAACGTATCTTATACCTTAATTCTTAAGATATAATACTAAGTAATTAGTACCAATAGTACTTAGTATCTTCAAAGGCAAATAAAAGTATCAAGTATCTTTTAGAAAATATTAAATGTATCTTGTATCTAGAAGTAAAAATGTATGTTTAGATAATTTTCTTTAAGTATCCTATTCAACCCTGCCTCTACCTAATATATAGTTGTTGAATTTATCTATTAGTTACAGACATTGATAAAATTATTAAATCAATAGTAGGTACTTATCACCTATCAATAATAATAATAATATTATTCATTGAATTATGGTAACTTTATTATATTTATTGACATATGATATACAGATAGGTAAGTATTACACTCACGTGGTTGAGTGTTCCAAGTTTCTCTCAAGGAATGGATCAAAGTAATCAATGCCATTGAGATGTGAGACTTCATCCTTCTTAACAATTTTGGTAGGTTTTTGTCTGAAATAAATAAATATACCAAATAGTAATAAAAATAAAAATTGGAAACTGTAATGACTTATGATTTTTTGACCTTTATTATGGTAGGATAGCAACAATATAAGTTGTAGTAAAATATGCTTCAATAATCGATGAATACAAATATAAATAAATTTAAAGCTATAACTTATTGACTTTTAAAATTTAAGTAAAACAATATGATGTGTTTATTTTTATTTTTGAGTTAAATAAAAAAATATAAAGTTAAAATGTTAAATACATTTTATATTTTAAATTGATAAATTGCTAAAATGCTAAAATTAAAATTAAAATTTTTTTTTGTCTAAACAATTAAACGCCATATAAATAATATCCGATTTATATATTTAATTCTCATTACATCTAATAATTTACCAACTATTGAATTATGTTGTTTTCCAACTATATATATAAAAGATAAAATTCACCAATTTGGCTATTTATACACACAAAACTTTAAAAAATAAAAGGTTTGCCAAGTCAGAGATCGACATGTAAACTTTCTTGATTTTCAATTTTTAGAAATTTATTAATTGTATGCAATATGTACGTAGGTATAATGTATTTTATTTATCATTTTCATTTAGTGAAATAGATCTCTGAAACCGGAGAGCAGATTTTGTTGTTTGGGGTCTTGTTAGATTCACTAGGAGAAGTGCAGTGAAGATTTTCAGAACTTATATTTTATAATTAATTTACTACAGAGCTTCAAAAAAAAATTAAAACACATTTTATAGGGAATTTTTTGTTTTTCAGCTCTAAAGCTTTGTAATGAGTTAATGGTTTAAGATAAAGTTCTGAAAATCTTCACAGCACTTCTCCTAGCCAATGTCAATCTAACAAAATCCATTCTCCAGTTTTGGTAATCTACCACGCTAAATGAAAAACTAGCAAAAAATAACTATTTTTTCTAACTGTAAAAAATTAAATTATTTTTTTTTGAAAATTTTTAATCCTTTTTAATCAGCTATCAATCAACTTTTTAGCTATAATAGTTTTGGAGAAAAGTTAAAAAATTGAAATTTCAGGACTGTTCACGCCAACGTTTTTGTGGATTCAAAACGTTATACCGGATCCGGATATCGAATCTCTCATAAATATTTTATGTTAAAATTAGCTTAATTATCCACATATTCATTACAACTGACTTACATTTTTATCATTTTCCTATTTAACAAGAATTCTTGAAATTTTAAAAATTCAGACTATTTCATTTCAATTACCATACTTACTTGAATAAAAATCAAAAAAGTAAAACTTATAAATAAAAAAAATCATTAATATAACTCACATATTTTGCGGTACTTCATTCATCTTAGATTTTTCATCTGAAAGGAACGACTGGAGTTCTGGTTCTGTACCTTGCAAAACCTAAAATACAAGCAACGACAATGGTATTCATTTATTTTTCAAAAAAGTATAAGCTAATAAAATTTTCATTCCAGATATTTAATTTTAAATACCTAGTTTAAAATTAATCCAAATATTTTTAACATTTTAATGGACAAAGAAAATTATATTATAAGTAATACTAATAGAATGTAATAAGAAACTTTGATGAAAATGTTTTAAATTATAACAAAACAACATAAATTATTGTTATACGTTTGAATATTTAACGTTGTCAAAATTTTAATTTTAATTGATCAAAAAAACATTTCATGTATTTAAGTAAATTAATTTTTTTAATTTTCTGTAAGTAATAAACGAGGCAATAAAGCTTATGAAGGATCTTTAATGAAATATTTTAAACTTTATAATATTTTGATTTTTTACTGAAATAACTAGCAAGTTTCTATAATTTTGATAAATGTTAAATTTCAATTGTTATCACGATTATAAAAAAATTGTGACTAAGTATTTTTGAAATTTTTTATTTGGACTATAGGTCCAAATAAATTGTTTACGAGGAACCTTATATACAATTTTCAATCATAATTTTACTTTATCTGCTTTTACCTTAACTTTAAAATCATCCTAAAAATAAACATGCTATCACTAAATAATCAGCACAATAAAATAATAAATATATGTAAGTAATTAGTAAAATAGGAATTGGATTAACTTCAACATTTTTTTTCTTCTAACAGATGGTTTTCTACTATTTAAACAAAAATAACGTAAAAATCTTAACATCTATAATAACAATACATTAAAAAAATAATAAATAATTAAATAACCAACCATGATTGCGATTCAAACGATTTGCTTCTTATTAAGTTGAAATGATTCCCTTGACTATAATTATGTGAAGCAGCTTATAATCAATATTATGCAACTATAGTAAGTGCAACTGTGTACTGTGCAGCGTCTTTGAGGTGATATTCAAGACACAGCCTGTAAAAGAATATGTATGGTTAATTTATACATACTCGAAATAAACCGGTAAATTGCGTGAGACATAGTGAGTACACTATCCAATGAACGTCATCGCTATCGTACTATTACAAATGTCTTATAAAACAGCCTTAAAACATGATCCCTACGCATGAATGTGTGATAATTTAATTTTGTTGTCATTATTCTATAATATATATTATATACATTGTACATAGTATTTTTTTTTTATTATAATAATATAACTAAATATTATCTAACAAATAATAATTAATAACACTAAAAATCACAATCATAAAACCAAAAACTAAATTACATTTTGAAGCCAATGTGAACAATTCAAAGGATAAATCAAGATTATTTAAATGCTGCGATGAGTATGATACATTTTGATAATAAAATAATTGTTTTTGCGTATGGACCTAGAGAGCCGCAACTTAAAATCAAAAAAGCTGTAGGTTGCCGACCCCTCACCTAGTATTAATGCAAAATTATATTAACATTTATCATATAAATTGTGATATTATATATGTGATTAAAACTCTCAATGATCTATTTTTACCAATAGTATAATATAATATAGTAAAACCTGTGTAATGTAGAACCTAATTTTTAAACCAATAATGTACTATTCAACAATGATGATATTAAAACATATAAAAATGCCTTTCTGAAATAAAATGATTAGAAATGTTTACATCGGATCAAAATAATCAAAATGATCTTGTAGAATTAAATCTCAATTTGAAAAATTTACTAGAAAAGAAAATGGTAAGTCATTTAACAAGACAAAAAACATTGGAAGAATTTTGGAAGAGTATGTATGTATAAAATACATGTAATTATTATTTTAGTTTTTTTTTACCTGTATTAAATGGACACCTGTCTAAAATGGAAAAAATATCTGGGGCTAATTGTTTCCATATTACACAGGTTTCATTGTACTAGTAGAACACAAAAAAAATAAGTTAAGTTAAGACTTTGAACAATTAATATAATATTATCAATTTATAAATCAAATATGTTATATTAAACAATACTTTATATCAAATAGAACTTAAGAAATAAAAACAAAATGTACAAAACATAAATATATTACATTTTTTAATCTAAATTACTTAATGGTCTAAAATATAATACATAGGTACTCAGATATTAAAAAAACACAATATATAATTTGTTTACATAAGTTCACAACACTGAAACAACTTTGAATAATTGTTTGATACATAACTGTATGTTACATGCAATAACAATAGATCTTGGTAGAATCACTAGATTCTTTATTGTTATATTGTACCTATGTCAGTATATCAGTACATTGTTTTAAATAAAAATACTTATTTATTTTATAAATAAGTATGTATAAAAATATCAATTTATCAATTATTTTGGTCAGGGCTACATTGGCCCGAGTTACCGAGTAAAATTCAAAATGAGCACTTATAATATGGGCCAGTTATGAGGTTTGATCGTAATTTTTTTAAATATAAAAATTAAAAATGAGTAGGAACATTGGTTGAAAATATTGAATTGAATTATTAAACTGTACAGTAACTATAGTTATAACCAAATGTTAGAAACCCCAGAGCTTGGTAAGCTGATACCATGCCACCCAATTCTGGTTCAGTTCAAAAGTAAAATTCATGATAAAATATTCATGCGCTTATAAAATCAATGAAAATATAAGTATATTAATATAGATGCACATGAAATGCTCATTGCTCACAAATTAGAAACATATATTTTAAAATATCTTATAAACAATACACACAAAGCTTAAAAATTTCAAATTCAAAGCAGATATTATAAAGGAGAGAATAGATATGTGCATTTTATTGGCAAAGAGAGTATACAAGGGCATATGTAGATTCGGTGTATAGTTACCACAAAGAAATATGAGTGTTCTAAAACACAATCCAAATGGGCAAACATTCAAATGCATCAAAAACCATGATGGTTGTCAACGGTTCGCACCTTAAGACGAAAGATGCAAGTTATAAGTATTCATGTTTAATTCAGTGAAACATCAGACGTGTGCAATTATTGATTATTCTATGAGCAGTATGAGCATTTGAATGCAATTATGTTACTGTACTAGATACTAGACAACACCCGGGGTCAGTGATCTGCGGACATTCACCATCGCCATAAAGTAACGGAATAACGGATAAACAATATTATCATACTTACTGCTTAGTACAGCCCATTGAGTAATTAGTAATTAGTAATTAGTAATAATTAAACTTGTTATTACTCTATGGTACAGCCGCCAGTCAATAGAGACTACACAAATACAGACCGAATGAGCGATAAACGATAGATGCATAAACAGCAAATACAAAATGCGTATAGTGACTATTTGAATTTTTAGCAGTTGCACCACGGTATAGAATATACCTGAGTTATCTTCTAAACTCTGCGTACGAATTCCACAGTGGCACCAACAAATATCGGCTATCACAAAATAATAACTATCATTTTTTTGATAACATTTATTTGAAAATATAAATTAATTATGCAAATTTACAGCAGGAAACAAGTTAGGAGTGAGTTTAGGACTTATGAATTAAGAGCGGGTGAGTACTGAGGAAAACATTAAATGATTGCGTATCATATTTAGTGTTTTTGTATTTTTTGAGGCTGAAGAGAATGTCAGAGCATTATTTGATTTCTCTCTTTGACCCATGTGCAACATAGCAAATTTACGTAACAGAACTACACTTAGTGTTGTTAAATGTAATAATAGAGAAAATGGATCATTATAAGACTTAAAGTTAAGAACATTAAATCTGTTTTTCTTATGTTGTCATTTTTAAAATATTTAAATTTTAAAGCATGATTTGAGCATTTTGAAATTTTGAAATTATAATATTTTACATATCAATAATCTATAAAAATTGAAACATCGTAAGAAGACCAATGTAAGAGCATAGATAGTATTATTAACTCTAAGTTTGATGATTAATTTACTCTCATACTAACAACATTTGGTACTTTTGAATGAAAATTCACTATGTAGTGCATTGATGAAAAATAGTGCGATGATATCCTCTTAGGAGTAAAGACAGAAATATCAAGCTGGTTTTTAATAAATTAATTAATCCATAAACTTTGTCTTAATAATTGTATGTAAAGTGTACAACTAGTTATTTTAAACTTGAATTGTGTCAGTACAAATATATTTCGATAGTAATTTTTAACTATTTTACTATTTTATTAAGAGCAAATTTCATATTCTAGTAAATTGTAAAAGAATTTATGATTGATTAAAAAAATGCTTTTGTTTTTAATATTTATATTAGAATATCATTTTTTGTTTAATATTAGAACGATGATACTAATTTATTATATTTATTTAAAATTTACCGTAATATATGTTTCCAACCAGACATTTTCATGGGGGGAAATATCAAAAATGTATATTTTGATTTAGCACATACCTATTATTATTTAATTTATATTGTAATGAATACAATGTATCACTTGGTATATGATATAGGTACTCAAGTATGACTTAAAAGTGTCATCAAGATAGCATTGTAAATTTTAAAGTATACAAATCAGCATGATTTAGTATTTGTTTAAAATTACAAATAGGTAATATATTAAAAACTTGTATTTTATATTTTTACAGGCTAAAAGAATGTGGTATCCTTAAAGAATTATCTTAAAATTTATGTTTCTAGCGAAAAAAAAAATTAAAAAAAGGTAATTTTTATTATATGTTCAAGATTATTAGCTCCTGTTTTAAGTATGAGTATTTTAGTAAATATCATATACTTTTCAGGTTGTGCTTGACAGATCCATGTCGCTGGCACCCCCCCCCCCATTTTGAATTTGGAGTCCAAACCTGGGGTGATCGTTTGTGCTTCGTTAGTGCTTTATTCTCTCCAAAGTTATTCGCATTTAATGCAGGGGGTGCTGAAGACATGCCAGCACCCCCCATTTCGAATTTTGGGTCCGAACAAACTTTAATCTTTGTGCTTAGTTAGTGCTTTTTATCCTGTCGTTAGTGCTTTATCCCTTCCAAAGTTATTCGCATATTTTTTAAGCATGTATGCTTGTTAACTAAATCATATGAGTAATTCATTTCTATAAAAATTATTTTTTTGTATTATCATATTTATCCGAAAAAAATGTTTCAAGTAATATAAAATTAATACTTTAGTTATAACAATTTAATTTTTTTTAATCATAAGGTTCTGTTAGTGCTTTTATATCACGTAAAAATACAATAAATTTCTTGTGTAGGTTATAAGTTGAATTATCTCTTTCAAAACTAGTATAAGAATATAGAGCATAGTAATTTTTTACATGCTGTTGTGTTTCCTTTAGTTTTGTTATTTTTTCTTTTTTTTTTGTATCAAATGAAATTGTTTTAGCTAAGTATTTTTCATATTTTAACATTTTTAAATCTCTCTTAATTAAAGTTAAAGCATTTATTTTTTCTCGTTGATCATATATTTCTCGATCCTCGTTTTCAAGCATTTGTTGTTTTAGTCTTTTAATTTCATTGTTGATGTGATTAAATAAATCCTGTGAATAATCCATTTCTATATCCATTTTTCTATAAAAATTATATTTTGTATTATCATATATTTTATTCGAAAAAATATAAAAACTTTTTTTTAAATATATTTTACAAATCAATTATTGACTTGAATAAAATTTAGTTTTTTAATAGTTTCACATGTTATTCCACGCCGCTGTAGCCACCGAATTCGGATTCGGGTCGGTTATAAATGTTAACGAATCGTCTAAGTGACACACAAAACGAGTGTAATGTGGAACTATAAAAGTCACTGGAGCTTTGCCATCTGTACGCTAGATTCATTGATTCATACAACCGACCACATCTACAAAAGGTCATTTTCTATGAAAATTTTACGAAAATATGAACTATTAACAAAAACAATACTTGTCTTATTCATATCAATAGTTGACGAGTTATGATTAAAAATTAATGTATAACCAAAAGTATTACATGTTAAATATTAAGAATGGACGGTATATATCAAATCTCCATGTGTCGGTGTAAATGTATATGTCGTAAATGGGTTGGTTGCTAATGGAAATTGCGTATATAAGTCAACTATTGTTAAAATATTTTGAACATTTCATACATCTATCACGAATTAAGATATATATATATATATATATTAATTTGTGACATCTATAGAATTGACAATATGTTTGTAATCCCATAATTGTCAGAAAATGTCTATGTCAACCAACGAGATAAATGTTATTTATGTTGATAATATTGTTATTGTTGAATGCACAAAACATAGAACAATATGACTTTTTGATCTATGATTTATTATAATTTTAATATATACTTATATAATATATAATATAAATATAATTCGAATTATTAAACAAATCTTAGAGATCTCTTTCGCTATACGCAAATGAATATGCCATAAATCGTCATAGTTCGTATGGAATGACACATGAGTACATAGCCTCATCTGGTATAATCATCCTTCTGTTTATACCACGACCTCGTTACTATAATCTTTAAACGCAGGGTGTTTTTACCTATTTAATATATTTTGCATTTAACAATAATAACAGGTTCTTATTTACAGATATGCGGATATCGTATTATAGTATATAAAAGAATACATTTAATAATATAGTTCTGAGAATTGACAATATTTCAAGGCGTGTTTGACAATGTTTTTTTGCGTACGTTTTTAAAGAAATGATAATTATTACTATATGATCAGGATTTATTTTTTTTTAAATCAATAGACTTACGTTAATATGATTATAATAAGAAATACAAGTTTTTTACTACCCATTTAATATATTTAACAATAATAACCTCCGACTCTTCGTGAATATGTGAATATCATACAAAATAGTATACTTTCTATTAACACAATTAGTTATAAGATTTTAAAGAGATGGAAAATTTAGTACTATATAATAAGGAATTCATTTTTTTAAAAACCGCCAGTTTTATTGTGAATACAAGTGGACGAAGAACACCAAAATTTTTTTCAAACATATCTACAGAAACCAAAATGTAAGTACTTATTGTTATTATTTCAATTTTTATTCTATTATATAAAATTATTTATAATAAATCTAAAATTTATCTAAAAAAAATTAAATAATTAGATATAATACCAACTTTTATCATAAAAACGCTATAGTAATGTATCTATTTTGCCTATATTATACGCCAGGTAACATTTTATTTAAAACAAAATAAACGATAGTAATATGATAAAATTCGAATTTTCGTTCTTAAACTGTGATATGAATTTGTTTTTTTTTATTATTATTAAGGATAAAAGAAATATCGATAATATTATAACCAATAAAAGAATATTAAAATGATCTAATAAAAGTTTTTTATTATTTCTATCGGTCTAGTTTATTTAAATATTGTCTATTTATTAAAAAAATAAATTAAACATTTTTTTTCAAAAATAATGGTTTTGAGAAAACATAGTAGTATAATATATTTTTAACAATGTAGTATTTACACTTTTTTAAAAAAATTAAATAAAACAAAATAAAAAATGTAATTATTATTATTTTTAAAATTTTTATAAATTATTCAATAATTATTTATATTCAAATTTTTTTAACCATTTTTATTACTAGTAATACCCCCCCCCAATCTATGCGTAAACAATAAAAAAAAATATAATATATATATACCTATAAATTATAGGATTAACAATGGAATCTCAAATCGAATATGTCAATACACTAATAGTGGAAAGATTAAATCAAAGACTACAAAATGATGAATTTTCAAATAGAAAACAAAAAAGAAAAGATTAGCATAATAAATAAAAAGATTCATCAGGCATATAAATGGAAAGTACCGAACCTAGTTGAAATAATAAATTTAAGAGATAAAAAAAATAACATTTTAAGCGAATACAATTATTTTAATTTTATTGTTTTAAAATGCGATAGACGCTTACGCGAAAATCTATCAAATTTGTACGATCAACTAGACGATCTAAAAAATGGCAATTGCGAATGTTTTTCTAGCTTATTCTAATCGACCGGTTTCAGTTCACTGGTTATTAAATTAACCATATTTAATTTAATTTAATTTTAATGTTATTATTATTATTGTTGTTTAAACTATTATTAATTGTTATTTTATAAATAAATAAATAAATATATCAACATTCTGAATTTATTTTTTACTTTAACAAAAATAAAGAATATTAGATATAAACTAAACCTAAACAAAAAAATCTTTGCTAATGATATGAAACTGTTTTAATATAAATATTTATAAAGATAAAGATAAAAAGTTTTTTGATAAAAGCGGAAATTTAAGTTAATTACGGAATAATGAGTACTATTTGTATCAACAATAATAGAAATATTAAATAATATAATTATGTTTTTATTTTTTTTTTGACAAACCAAATACGCAAGACAAAAAAACAGGAATAAAACCGGGTAGTCAAAAGAGGACCTACGAGAAGAAAACTAATGTAAAAAATCAAAAAAAGTGAGTGATTTACATAACACATTAGGTGAACAAAATTATAATTAAATTATTCTTTTATAGAATGTTTCTTATCGAGAAAAAATTGGGAAAATGATGAAAGATCAGAAAATTGGACTAGAAATTACAAATTCAAAGAGCATTCGACAAGACAACAGTATTTTGATCGTAAAGGCACCTGCTGACGAAAAATCTACTGACTATTGGACGTTGTCACATTATAAAACGAAAAACATTGAGCATGTTGATTCCAAGGACAGGTGATATATTATATTATTTTACTATCGCTTCAAATATAACTAAATACAATACTAGTATACAATAATACTATAGTTATTTATTTTTAAGAAAGATATTATTATAAAATAATTTTTGTATGAATATTTTTTACAGATGGAAACATGCTGAATGTTCGATGAAGCTTGCAATAACCGATTAGGTAAAGGACCAAACAATATCGAGTGAGCTGAACGAATTGGTCCAAACACTTTTCAACCGTTTCATGAAAGATTCGAAGAAAAAAATTACACGAATTTGATATGTATTATAAATAAGCTATATGTTTATAATAGTGATGGTAGAAAATCACTTAATAAATAATAAAACTTTGTTTGCAATATATTATAACGTTTTGTTTTTTTATTTAAATAAAAATAAAATAATACATTTATAGGTTAAAACAAAAAAGTAATATAAAAATTATTATTAACAGTTAATATATAACTATATAAGCAGTATTAATAAGTAATGATATATTTTTGTTGGTAGCGAAATATTTTGAAAAATTCATAATTCATAAATATATATAAATATATTTTTTTGTTATTACAATATTATTAAATTCTGCAAAACCATGTTTGATAAAGAATTAAAATGAAATTGTAATAGCTCGTACATGAATGAAATATAATCACTTTGTATATTGCTATAGCTGAAATCATAATTTTGAATATATTGGTTTGTAAACTCGTTTCGTTGACAAGACAATGCTAACCCGTTTACGTCAGCCTTGATTAAAGCGTAAGCTGTATCGAATGTATTTTGATATGATTCCAACTTTTTCTGTTTTTCAACTATATACAGTCTATACAGTGTTGTAATTGTTTTAAACGATGAAGATTAACATGAGATAATATTATGTAATTATCATTAGAATATATAAAAAACAATAGCTGATTGGTTTACGTTAACAGAGTAGAAAAAGTTGTTTGCAATTTTAACACGTTTACATCGAGTATGTAAATCATTAATAATTGTATTAAAATTGTTTTCACACATTAATGTGCACCACTATTCTAGATCTAGCGTTACAACTTTTTTAGTTAATTTACATTCTAATAATATAATAATTGAAATCTGTTTATTAACTAGAAGTCCAACCGTCACACTTTTCTTGCTAAAAGGACGGATATCGAACACTGATTTTGATACAACGAGTGATGGATTCATATTATATGACGATGAATTCTACCAATGGTGAATACATAGAAATGGATAGTGTAGTAGGTAGGCTTGGATGATGTTAGCTGCCTGCGTGGAATCAAAAAGGGGTTCTACTTATAGTATGGACCTTTGCACTTGGTTGAAAAACTTATGATATTGTTGTTGTATATTGATATGTTTTTTAATAGATTACATGAGTTAAATTTTCGATGAGTCAATTTTTTCGACTATTAGTAATTTAAAAATACTTAAAAACTGTAATATTTGGATGGCAGATGGGACATTTCAGAAAGTTTCAAAATTGTTTTCACGATTACATATCAAACACGTCTATTTTAATTGTTCAACTTAACCATTTGTGTACGTATTAATAACTAGTCTACCAGTCGTACAAAACAATCCTAGGTAGAATTTTAAATGTTTTAAAAAGATTCGAACCATTTGAAATACTCAATTTATTTTTTTTAAATGTTTAAGTACATTTTATCAATATTTTGAAATATTTCATTATTTTTATTTAATATGAAGTCTTCGAATTCTATAACACGAATTATATTGACTATAATGACATGTTAGATTAGGTTTTAAGTACAGCATAACAGTTGTCTTATACTAGCCTATTATTTATAGTTTACACAATAAGTAACAAATTATATTTTATTATTTTGTAATAATATTTATTCATTTACTAAAAAACTTTAATATCGATCGTTATCTCTGCGGCAAAAAATCAAGTTTTTTGTTATCTGGACATAACGATCCGTCTCTTTAGATCTCTTAAAGATCGATTCTGCTAGATTTCATACTTTATAAATAAGAAGATGGCGATAATCCATTGGTGTATTTTCATTTTTATTCAAAAGATATGTTTAGGTAATAGTCTTTATTTTTTATAAACCGACGTATTTAGTGAGTACGTAGTTTAATTTATCGTTTTATTATAACTGCGGATTCACCTAGAACTTCATTTAATTTGCTTGCTGCATTATCTTCTAATGCAAGACTTTCAATTATATTTAGATTTGATGTTTCTAATTTTTATATTATATTAACTAAGAATCAAAAATTGGCAGAAATATATGTTAAATGATTTTTTGGGTCATTATTTTGCATAATATCAGTAGCTTTTGATACAAATAAAAACTGCATAGATATGGAAATATGAAATGTTTACAAAATATATAAATATTGATAAAATATTTAAAAATATGTATTTACATCAGACTCATCGGAGCACCTATGTAAAAAATATGTAAAATAAAAAATTCTCATTTTATTCAAGGTATTATAAAACGTGTTTTTTTTTTAATCAAATTATTAAGAAATTTGCGTCCAATAAAATTATGTCTTTACATAAAAATCTGCTAATCACATTTTATTAGACAAATTATTATTTATTACAATAATTTTCACTATGATAACACTTGTATAACTATCTCGATCGCCTGACATTAACATTATAATAGCCATAAATTAAAAAATGTAACTGTGTCGTTATTTATAGCAATCAAAATACTCCATACCATTCCACAATATATATTATTAATGATTATTACCATTACAGTTATTAATATCATTATTATTATTTAAACGAGATATATTTGTTTAAATACAATTTTATTTCAGAAAATTTCGAAGGTGTGAATGTACGTTTTTTAAATTCATTCCTGTTGTTTTGAAATCTAAGACAATCAAACAATACAATAATCATTTTTGTAATATTATAGTCTACAGATAATTAATAATAAAATGTTTTCTTTTTCTTATTAAAAGTAGCGTTTGGTTATGATATTTTATAGTTACTAAATTTAACAAGAAGTCAAGAAACTAGTTTTTAAAGTTTTTAATATTGTATGATGAAAACTCTCTTAACGGAAATTTCTAAATAACAAACATTTGTATGAGTACAAATAATAGTTATAACTTTTTACATAACTATTGTTCTTTGATTTTGATCATTTTTATTATTATTGTTTGGCTATATTTCATTACAATGTATAGATTTTACACTTTATTAATCTATTATTATAGTTTATATTATTCGCAGTAGATAATGGTCGTCTCATTTGACGTATCCGTTAAAGTATTATAAACAAGCTAAAATAACTGATTTTTTATAGACTTATACTCTATCTTATCGATATAATAATCGTTATCTGATATCGAACATCATTGAATGTCTAAATGTCATTTATAGTATATATATATACTATGTGTGGCAAAATAATGAAGCTGGACGGTGTTATGAATACTGTATTTAAAATTACTAATCTCATTAGAGGTGGCAACCGTAGTTTAAATCATCGTAACTTCATTGAGTTTCTTAAAATGAATATTACAACGGATACTACTTATTAAGAAAATCAAATAGTTGATAAACAATTTCTTTGTTCATTGGCATTTTAACCGATATTTCTCAACATTTAAATAAATTAAATTTACAACTTCAAGGTAAAAAACAAACGATTTCTCAAATTATCGGGTTTTTAGATGGATCGAGACAAAAATTAGTAGTTTTTAAAAATTTAGTTGTTGAAAAAAAATTAATATATTTTCCGTGTTGCGAAATTATGGAAATAGAATTTGTTTAATTTTGACGAATTAACTGTATGATTCGAAGGACGATTTGAAGAAGTTGAACTTATGCGACATCGAATAAATTTGTTTAATAATCCAATGCAGTTGAAATTGAAAAGCAAGATGTTGAACTTCAATTAGAATTATGCAATTTGCAAACAGATCATTATTATTATCTACGAAAGAGATTGACGTAAACTTTTGGAAAAAATTACCTGTTATAAAATATCCATTATACGCAATATTGTCAACAGCTGTTAACACACTCACATGACACATAATGTAAACAACAGTGCTACCGTAAAATTTTACATCATTTTACGTATAAAAATAATAATTTTTCTAGAATGGACAACTGCATCAAGATTTATTTACAAAACCGTAAGAATACTATTTA
The DNA here is from genome assembly GCF_003676215.2 of Rhopalosiphum maidis. Lineage (NCBI taxonomy): Eukaryota > Metazoa > Arthropoda > Insecta > Hemiptera > Aphididae > Rhopalosiphum > Rhopalosiphum maidis. The sequence continues at coordinate 47,583,159 of NC_040879.1, forward strand.
AATTAAACTGAGGTTGGGTTAAAATATGTTTATTTTTAAGTGTTAATTTTAAATTCATCAACTATTGGAAATGTCCCCATTATTGTCACATACATATTTTCAGGTATTTATAAATGGAATTTATTCCTAACTGTAAAATTTTGTCATATTCAACTTCAAAAGTCGATCATCAATATTATATTTTGTAAATTGAACGATAGGCATATCAGAGGTTCAATTATTGCCATTATATCCTGTCTCAAAAGAGAATATAATCACTTTTTACACAATTTACCGACTGACCGCTCCGGCGGCCGAAGCCAAATCTGCCATATTTTGCTAGCCGACGTTTCCCGAAGAAAACGACGAATATTTACGACTAATATTTCTTATTATTAATATTTCTATATTTGATTTGTGGAACGCCCAATAGTACGGGTCGTAAGATGCGCGGAAACGAACAACCGGTCGACCGACTGATTATTTTCTTTTTAGATAGGGTATATTATATGTATCCATGTGAAATATTCGTCTAACACATTTAAAGCCTATTTAGTGTAACTTTTTACATTGCACCATTCAGTTTTACATAGATTGAAGCTCTTTTTAGGTATCTATATATATATATATTTAATATTTAATAGGTATAACAACTAGATATACAGGGGGGTCCCGGGCCCAACCCCCCCCCATCCAGAACAAAAAAAACATGGATCCATGCACCAATGCGTCATAGAAGTTTTTAATTAAAATACCTAACCAGTATGTGTGGACAGGGTTGTCGATAAACAAATTATAAAAATATTGTCCACAATCCACAAAAATCATAATAGTAGAGCGCCGGTGATCGATGTCGACACGTAGTCGACCGAGCAGAAATTCATTGCGGCGATACGGTAATGGCACAACAACATTTTTTCAGTTATAAATTAATATTGTTTGTATTCATTTTATTTTTTTATTACTAGTTTTAAAGTAAGATGAAACAAATAAGCTTTATCATAATATGATTTTTAAAAATTTTAAAACCCTCCCCAAGAAATTATTGAAAGTACGTCATTGGTGCTCAATATTATATTATACCTATACCAACTAAAATATTATCTATAATAATTAATAATAATTTGAATCTACATTTATAATTCAAATATGTCAGTTTAAGTATTATCAAAGTTGTATTTAAAATATCTTTGATTTTTGTAATTTAAAAATTCATATCATGAATTCATTTTCATATGAATATTGTGACTAATGAATAGGTGTATCAAAATTACCTTCAAATTATAGCGATAAAAGAGTCTAAGCAAAAATGTATTAGTCTTAATATTTGTTCTAAATAATGTATTGTATTCTTATAATTGATTTTTTAATTTATTTTATTGCAGCCAACGAAGTACCATCTAATTATATGTGGTCTTTTACGTATTTAGTATTCAAGAAAAAAATAAAATGGAAGGGGTGAATTTCAACTAAATAATACACTACCATAACTTAATCTTGATTTTAATGTTATTTTTAAAGTAATTAATGAGAAAATATTTAAAAAAAACAATTATTAATAATTAAATAATTAATTATAAAAAGTATATATACCTAATTAGCAGGAATTACCAAATTTATATAGGTTAAAATTAATCTATTTATTTATATATATATTTATTCATTTTATTTATACTTAATATAAATATAAACAAATAAAATACTTAACAAAATAAACGTCAGCTTTTGAATTTGTTTTATTTTTGTTTTCAATCAGCAATCAGCATTTCAGCACATATTGTTGGATTTGTGGTATACCCAAATACTTAAATATAACTGGATGAAAGTAACACCGTAATGTTTACCACACTATAAATTATAATACACTATAATTTAGGCACCACATAATAAATTATATAAAATATAAAAATTGACTTGTACTAAACAATTATAACACAAAAACGCCATTCACAATATTCACGTCGACCGTAACAAAAAACGGGTGTGGACAAATGAATACGTATAATATAATATGGTCGCTATTTTTGTTTACCTTTACTTTACCAAATAATAATATAATATTATAATAACCGTTTACGTAATCGCGTTGCGCCTTGCGCAACAGCCACGACAATTTATATCTATAAATTAAAAATGTCATTATGTACACGTTTATCATATGATATTATGATATAATATAAAATTGTAAACATTTATAATTTCTTATACAGATTCATCAGTTGATACTGTAAACAAAATGATTAACACACTATTTGAGATACAATACTTAAGTATATTCAATATTGATACTTGATACTTGATAGGTATATAGTTTAAGTATGAGAAGATATAATTACAAATAATACTCGTCATATACTATAAATAACTATAAACATTATAATATAGAATATACAATCAGTGGCTTTTGGGCGCCCATAGCAGGGGCGTCATTTCAATTTTTTTTTTGGTACGCATAAATATTGAGCAGGGCACTATTTATTTTTTTTCTACATATTTTACATTATTGTGATGTGGCCGAGCGGGCCATGTGGATGTACTTTGCGGGCCAAAATTTACAATTTAGAATTTTAGGTATGCAAATGTATACCCTGCGTACCGCAAATGACGCCTCTGGCCCATAGGTTAAATTATTCTGGTGCTCTTATCCTTACCTCGTGGTACCAAGGAATCAACAATATTTAGTCTGAACCTTTCATGATAATTTTTTTTTATGCACATTTTTATTAAAATAATTTATATTAAATCTTTAAAACAAAAAAATTTAAAAAAAATACACATTTCTGCAGGCCTAATAGTTTTCTTTACTTGTCAATTTAATTCTTGTACAGTTCCATAACAACGGAAATTAAAAAATCAACATATATAATCATATAATAGTAAACATAAATAATATCAATAGCAAAATCGCAATGGATAAATCCTCACGGGACATTCTGTATATTGGTGTGTAAATTAATATTTACTAACATAGAGAAGGACTGAGAAGCAAATTTTGCTAAGAATGCATAATATTATATTATTTTATGCCATCACTGCCGTTCTTGTGGGGAGCTGTTGCTTAAGTGAGAGATTGTATAGGGTTTCAGATAAACTTTCTGGGGCAGATTTAACGGTAAAAAAAGAAAAATCTAAATTTTTAGTTATACTATTACTTTTTTGGGTTGCAAAATAGATGGTTATAAATAGTCTTCATGTACCAAGTGAAAGAATTTAAGCAATCATAAATGTGGCAGTACCTCAGAGAATGCAGGATGTGAAGGCATTTTTTGGGTTGGTTAATTATTATGGTAAGTCCGTACGATTAAGTAAAGTAAGTCACGTTATTAGTTATTAAAACGCTTTATTTGGTCTTAAACTTGTAACGACGGACGGAATACAACTGGCTGTTGACCCGTCGGCGACTTTCGCCGCCAGCAACCAGACCGGTTTATCGGTCACGCCTTTACGGACGTAATTGATAGTCAGCTCTAATTCGATGAAAAAGAGCATAAGTGGGGCTTTTGTAACTTAGCGGACAACATTTATAACACACCTTACTTCAAAAAGACCTTCGTGAGTCTACATCTATAGCTGGGTGAAGATTTTAAATGACAACACAGATTTGTTAATCCTCTTTTTGATATACGTATGAAATTCAGCTTGTAAAAGTAACAAAAATTCTCTGTAAGATTCTGGGTTTGAAGTTTGTATTTTTAAATGTTAAGCTTTATGTAAAGCTTTATATAAAAAACTACACAGCAAACACATATAATTTATTTTAGGTAAGTATACTAAACGTCTATCAGTCTACGCAGATGTCTACAACATCTACAGTCTATTATATGCACTATGCACTGAAATATAACATATTTTTATGTAATGTCTGCTAGACTTTATGAAAAATACTTTGAGTAGATAATGTTATAAATTTTTAATAGTAGATGATTTTTAAAAATGTTATAATAGTCTGAAAATTGATAGTTTTAGATATCTATTGGTTGATAATAATAAAAATTATTTTTAATAAATAGTTATAATTTAAAAAATTAAAAATACATATATTAGAAATTAATACCAACATTTATGATAAGTAACAATTACATGTAATTGCATAATATGTGAAATATATTTTACTTATTACAAAATAAACAATATCACTTTACAATCACACAACAGGTACAAACGGTCAATGACATATAAATAAGGACATATTATACATATTATTAATATTATTAATATTAAAATATTATACTAGACATATAATAAGTTATTGAGCCTTACACAAAATTTTCATTTAGGGTCAGTCACTGAGATAGATAACCTAGTTGTTATCTATCTCATTGGGGTCAGTATACCAATTGGACTCCTTATATTTTAGGATAAGTATACCAATTGCGTTCCTTATGTTTTAGATAAACGGACAATTTGTACTATATATTGTTAGAGTTGCATATTGCGCACACTTAGTACGGTGATAATAAATTGGAAAAATTAGATCGCGAACGTTTTGTACGGTATGTATGTATGTATATACTCGTAAATGGTGGTGTTTTTATTTTGCATATTTTGGATAAAATGCATATTATTGCATATATTGAATAAAATGAATATTATTGCGAAAAATTCATGTATTATAGTATATTTCGTAATTAATAAAAAATTAAAATAAAATAAATTTTATTTCTAAATTATTAAATTTCTCAATTATAATATTTTAAAACAAATAGCCAATCACTGATGTATTTTAATAAATAAATATTTTTTTTATAACTTTATTTTTGTGTTTATCTTATAACAATTTAAATGCATATTTTTGTAAATAAAATGCATATTTTACAATTGTTTATTGCATACAAATCCTAGCTCTGATTATTATTATTATTTATGTATGTTTACATTGTTAACTACCTGTATTTTGTAATAACAAATTATGTCTAACATTTCATGTCTCAACATTTTTTTTTTACCTGAAATAGTACAAACTGTCCGCGGTTTTCATTTTTTCCGGGTAACCGTACAAAGTGTCCTACAATCTATATTTTAGGATAAGTATACCAATAATTGCGCTTGTAAACCACATACTAAATTTCTTGAAAATTAAAACGTATTTATTGATCAATTGGTTACTGGTTAAAGTGTCTGGGTATAATATACTTTATAATAGTATCGGTAACTTTATGAAACGAATTATAACGTAATGTAACTGGTATTTAATTTTAAATAATTGACAATCAAAAAATAACTTGTAAAATGCAAAAAAAAATTATTTATTTATATTATATTATGTATTTATGTGTTAATACTCACAATAAAATTGGTCAATGATTTAATTTATTACATAGTAATTTTAACTACCTAACTAATAATTTTTTTTCAGGTATTGTAAAATGTTTTGAACGCAATTGGTCTATCGACACTAAAATGTAAAAATTTCATTAGACGTTTTTGGTATGTAATAAACTTAATGTTATATATTATAGTTATTTTATTAGCTTTAAAGTTATTTAAAAACATTCTTAGTGATAAATTATAATATTATATTTTTTGTTACAAAATTGTAATATATCCTATACGTCTTGTACAATAATTATATATTATTAAAATTTAAAACACAGCTAACCGGAATGTTATTATTTTGCATACGCAGTACGCCGTCTGACATTTTTATACCTAAATGCATTATGTATTAGAAATCTTATCTCGAATCAACATGTTAACATACAATTGTGATAAGGTGCTTACATATTTTAATGTGTTACAAAAATATAAATACATATACATTTATTTTATGAACAAAATTGTTAAGAATCGTATTTTATATTACTTATGTTGCAATATTACTATATTTCGTGTAATAATAAGTATTTAAATAAATATTTTAAATTGAACATTAATTTTTAAAATAATTTATTAACTGAGATGAACTTAACTTAAGTGAATAATGAAATTAAAATTGTATTTATGTTCTAGGCGATTTATTGACTGTTATTCAATGCCTGTAAAAAATGAGTAATAAAATGTTTCTTATCCTTGTTGGGCGCTGGGCCAACTATAATCATTGGCTTAGATAATTTGTGAATTAAAATATGTTTAATCATGTATATAAAAATATGAATATCATGAATAAAATTTATAGTTCAAATAAATAATTTATTGGTACTTGGTAGGCATACAGTAAATACAACTATTACTCATTTATCCAATGAAATTAAATTTGTGATGTGTCAAATTCCAAAAACTAATTAAACTTTTTAGTGTCGATTTTTATTATTTATGTAAGTATATATTTATTATACTATTAAGTCCGTAAAAATAATATACTCAATGTGTAACGTTTACAGCCTGTAGTTTCGAAGATTATTGCAAATATCCAAAGTACGAATAATATTCTTAAATTCTATAAAGCAAAATAACATTACCTACAGTATAGTGCACTTATGCTTTCCTTATCCCATTGTCAGCATTGTCTTGATTATTATGAAACAAATTCTTAAACTTTGTAAGAAACATTTTACAGTTAATAATAATATAGTTGTAATGATAATAATAATATAAATAATAAATATATATAATACAATCTTTTTTTGGAATGTTCCCATTATTTTATACCACATCCCTATTAGTTATATACGTTAATAAAATTAAAAATAAATAATTTGAACAGAATGACGAAGCTGGCCAATCAATACGAATAATACTTATCATTCCTATTTCAACTGATTTAGCTTAAAATATTATTGTTATTACTTTTTTTAAATGTTACTGTTATTTAAAATATGTATTGTTATTTTTATCATTCTAATTCACTTCAATAATTTCAGTTTTTATGTATTTACCTAGTTATTATTTAAAATGGTTTGAAATAGTTCAATTCGTTTAAAATTGCTTTATTGCTTGGACTGATAAGTATTCTATACAAATCCTAGGCTTACTATTAAATCATTTATTGTACTATTTTATAATGACATATATCATATTTTAATGTTGTTTTAAAGTTGTTAAAGTTGTTAAAGCATTATATAATTCCTAGGATTTCTATAGAAATGTAAGGTTAACTTAGAAGTTTTGTATCGTATTTAATCAATATCTCAAAAAATATATCATTTAATTATATTACTTATATAATTATGTAAATTATGTATGTATTTATTACACGATAAATTGATGCATAACGTTTTGTATTGCATAAAATATTTGACATATTGACTTGCAAGTGCATTAGACAAAACGTCGTCTAGTTCTCGTAGATTGTTGGGTTAATATTGCCCAAAAATTAAATTCATTTTTAACTGGAATCACTTTAATTGTTACTAAATTTGTTTGACGATATGTAAATTGAGTCCTTGAGTTTTGAGTAAGTATCGTAAAGTTAAAAAGGCTTTTCTTATAGTTCCTGAACGATAATATCCATTAACTGTAACCTGAAATAATATTTAATTTAATATACCATAAATTATAAGATATGAATTACTTAATATTATCTTTACGTATCATGTTATATTTACCTCTAATATAAAAAAGCTCAAACATTTCGATAATTTCTATATCAAGTATTGTAACTCATACCATAGCACGAATTTCTGCCAGATTAAGATTTTTTAATTGACTATTTTTATAATGTATAATTTTATATAAATTGTATACGCTATAAACTAACATTAGCGTTCTATACAATATTCATTGCCATTAATCATTATAAACATTTTTACTAATTTTTAGTACCTATTCTATAAAAATCCTAGGTATTTTATAGAATGTCATATTAAACTCTTTGCCGTTAACATATATATATATAAATAAATAAGTAATAACTAGGGTGCGGATGTATTTATATATTTGTCGCGAATGATAATATTCGAATGATTCCTTTATAGAAATATGTTATAGGACTATCTGATTATTTTAAGCTATGGTTCATATTACATATTTTTTCATATTTGATCTAAATAACATATTTTTACATAACTTACTTATATTACATATTTTTGTTAAATATTTAGCTATTTACAAAATTAGTACTGTATCGCCCATTTATATTATGTGTTTTTATCTTCTCCAGTCTATATATGTGTGCTAATAATAATCGTGAGTTTACTCTCCATAATCCACACCACGCGATAATAAAACTAAACTAACCTTGCGATACGCAAACTTTTTTTGAATTTAGTCTTACTGATTTAGGGTCTTTTAAATTTGATCCTATAACTTCTGTTGACGTAAAAAATATATTGTATCCTAATTGACGTCAATTTACTTTTGACAACCTAAAAAAGTATATGATTGTCAATTGTTTTGTTGACGATAAAGAATGTCATAACTCCAATGAATAATTGCATAATTTGAATATATTCATAATTAATGTTAATACAATAATAATCTAATGTAGTGTTGTATAATTTATAATTACGTACCTATACACTTATTTTATAATTTTTTTTCTAGAATAAAAACATTTTTTTTTTTTACATATTTTGTATTTTTAATTGCATTTTTGGATAAAAATAAATACATATATATGTACATATTTTTGAATTTATAATACATATAAATCCGTACCCTAGTAATAACAATGAAAAATTTTGATATATTACTATACTTATATACATATTTTATAAATTGTATGTCTAATGTTGTTAATAATACATGTAAGGATCTATAATGTATATATATATATACATACGTTACATTATTATAGTTTATTATGAGGATGTTTATAAATTATAAAAAGTTAATAAATTGTATATATTCAAATACTTGATAAAAATAATCATTGTAATATTATGGTTAAATGGATTCAATACTTTTTAAAACACCGTGTTTTTAGATGTTATAGCTGCAGACAGTTTTATGTATTTGATAAATCGATTTAGGTTTCCAAGACACCCGAAAACGTATGTTTATAGCAGGTGCCCGGTAGCTATTATTATTTGAACATAACACTTGTAATGTTAAAAGTATACAAGTGAATATTTCCTCTTCAATGATCAATACTTATTTAGTGCGTTAGGTACGTTCATAGTTATACACACAAACACACACACACACACACACACACGTCCAATCGTTAACAATCACAACGATTTACCGTTTGAAATATTTTGTTTGGCAAATTTTTGTAGTTATACACAATATAATTTTATATTATTAGTTGCTGTATATACATTATAATAATCATTGTAATAAATATTTGTTATAATATTTCGTAGGATATCAAGATGAAAAAATCTCGTTTAAAAACTAACAAAAGTCATATCAAAAACTCGGAAAAGTGTACGGATGATATTTCTATGGATGGCGTCCATCCCTTGCTGTTCTGTAGTCATACATGGACTAAATGTGTTCCAATCAGTGTAAGTTACTTTTTATTATACGTCAGTTTTAAGACGTTAAAAAACGTAATGTATATTTATTTTAATATTATCCATATTATAGCATCGGGTTCATCTGATGCATCCGTCGATGTCTATTGGACGTAACTATAGACTAGCACTCGAAAAGACATTAAGGGAAATCAACAAGTCGCGAGAAATGACTATGAGCTGTAAAATATTAGATGAAGATCGTCATTTATTAAATCGTCCGCGCCAAAAAGGTGAATCTGAACCTATATAAAACGAAATCCCCAAATGATTACAAATGCACCGGCGTCGTTCCTTTGGCGGTAAATCAATATTTATATATGTATATAGATATTATTATTATACACAACAAACATTACGCATTTGATTTGTCTTATTATCTTTGGCCTACAGGTGTTTTTATCATATATTTTTTTTTAATTTTGTACAGGATTTGTTGTCCGGAAAATATTACAGGGATAAAGCAGAGATGAGGGAACAAAAAATGATCGAAAAGAAAATAAAAAGTGAAAAAGCTATGATAAAACCTGAGTTGCCTTCAAAGTAATTAGTATTTAGTAATATCTACATAACCTAATATACCTTCAATTAATTAATACATATTTATATATATTTATAAATTTTCCATGCGCGTTTATGTATTATTTTATTTTTTCCTTGACAGTTTTATTGGTTCATCAATACGAGCTTGTACTGCAATGAGTCCGGACGAACAGTTAAATATACTGAAAGATATGTGGCGAAAAGAGAAAAACATCAAAATCGTCATTAGTAAAGAAGACAACGAAACAATTGTATACTATTTGAACGAAGTAAGATGATATTTTAAATTTATAAATTAGTCATGAAAAAAGTTTTTAATTTATATAATTTGTTTTAATAATATGAATAAAAAATTTGAACATTTATTGTTAAAAATAATATCTGAATTGCATTGATTACTTAATTTCATTTTTTTTTTTTTTTTACCAGGGTATAACGAGTGATTTTTATAATCCATTTCCCGAAGAAGTGCTGGAAAATATAAAGAAAAATCGTGTTAAAACGAATCTATTGAAAAAGTAAGTTTTCTTATTCATAGATAATTACCAACAGTATTGATGAAATAATATGGTTATTTTTAAAAAATAATTTTTTTTTTAAAGAACCACCGATTGTTTCCCGATAAAAGTTACATATTGTACTAATTCAATATTCATATAATTAATTTTAAAACTTTTTCTAAAAAGATTTATACTAAAAATTATAATTAGATAACTGTAATGGGTAATATAACTTAATGATATAATACTAGTGTATGTATTATATATGTTACTGTAAATACCCACAGTATGATGAATGCTGACAATTACCAGCAAATTTCAAAGAATACAACTTGAATTGAAAAATATGAACAATAACAAGTAAAAGCCGAAATTTACATGATTATTTTGGCATATTATTTATTTGTATACATAGGTACAATAATGAGCATAAGCTATTTTAATGTTTATATATGTATGTTTTAAAAAAAATATATTAATAATAAATTAAATTGTATTGATTCATTGTACTTTTATTATTAGGTAAACTTATTATTATATATTTTTGTATAAATTATTATTTAAAAAAGTGGCGAGAATGATAGTATAAGTTAGTTTCAGTAATTTAATTTATTGCAACAATAGTCAAATATTCATGACAGTTTGAATTTTACATTACATAATGACAATAATTTCACTACCTACACTTTGTGGTGCACTATGTTTTTTAATTGCACCATGTAACCCTTTTTATTAGGTAGTTTTTTAATTTATAGTGAAAGTCTGTCACATTTTAATTTTTCTTTGTTTTTTTCTGGTGTTAATTAAAATAACTGACTTAATAACACTATTTTTGGTAGCCCATTAATAAAAAAATCATTGAGACATTTAGTATAACATAAATATATGTTATTGATGGTGGTAAATGATAATACAATTTATTAAAGATATTAACCAACAGTTTTGTTAAGGATTGGAATATTTGTAAATAGTTGTATTGAAATACTTTTTTTGTATTTTATTTACTTTTCAAATACTTTTCGACCAATGTATTTTTTATATACTTAAGAATACTTTTTATTTGTATTTTTATTCTAAAATACTAAATACTATTTTTCATTCTAGTGTTTTATTCCAAATTCCAATTACCAATATTTAAAAAATGTTGAACCACGAAATTTTTTCAGTTATGGCCTTGTGACAAATAATGTATAAGTAATTATCTAATATCTTATACTTATTGAAGTATTACATTTATTAACTCAAATATTTATAAATAAGTTTAAATATCTATTTATTTGCAAATAGTGTTAATTATATATTAATTATTAATAAAAATATTTCAATATAAAATATATTGAACAAAAAACAAAGTATTTGTATTTATATTCAAATAATTTTATAAGGATGTATTTGAGTACTGTATATTAAATACAAATGACACAAAGTATTTAAGTATTTATTCTGAATACATTTGAAAAGTATTCTTAACAAGATTGTTAACCAATACGATATGGACAGGTATAGCACAATTTAAAATATTATATAAAAATTCAATAATAATTTATTTTGGTATTCCTATGTCAACATTTACCTGTGACAGTTATTTGTCAACTATCAAAGTCGACAAAATCTGCAAACATTTATAGTATGTAACATATAATATGTTATTAATATTATCGATTAATCTACCTATTAAATATTGCAGATATACATAAAAAATATATGCGTATTTTTTGCTGATTGTAACAACATAGCAATGCACATGCATAGCCAGTATTTTTCAATATCGTGATAGGAGAAGAAGGGGCTTCATAATTAAATCTAAAAATATATGATTTTTTGTTAACTTTCTCTTTAATTAAATTTATAAATATATAACCTATACTTATTCAATTAACGATTTACTGTAGGTATTATTGTTATTTTTTATGAAATTAAATAAAAATAATTCGGGAAACTTGCTCTGCTGTATAATAGGTGTTGAGTAAATATCTTTATTGAATAGGTCACTATAATAGATACGTTCAAATTTAACTAAGTTGAAAATCATTCCATATTATAAAAAACGATTCTGAGTGGAGATAGTTTATCAGCCTATTATTTTAAGATATTTTATAATAAATGTGTGTTACTAATTAAAATTTATTTTTTTTTAATTCGGTTTGCTGACCTAATTGTTGATAAAAAGAAATCGTATATATTAAATAATACCTAATTATTATAATTATTATGTTTTAATATGATATCAGTATATAACAAACTGTTATTAAATTATTAAATTATAAGTTATAAGTCAATATTGACTTATTGTAGAATTATGATGTAAATAGTAAGTTTTGTTATAAATAGCTTAAATTTAACCTAAATGTTTATATGCGCTTTATAATAATAAACGTAGTAGTGAAATATTTCAAGTTCCTGTGAATCATATACTTTTTAATTACAACAAAATAATTGAAATTTTAATTTTTGTTTGTCAATAAAAAAATTGTTTTTACGAATTTTGATATATTTAGGTTGGTATAAGAACAACTTAAATGGAAACTAGTATTATATTTACAAGCTTTTTAGTTGATATTTTTATATATAATTTATATAAAAATGGAATGTTTTCAATTTATTTTCTATGATTAAAATTTTTGAATTTCAATAAAATATCAAAAATCATTTACCCATAAGTCATTACTTTACATAAAAATCGTAAAAATTTTAAATTAAAACATTCATAAAAAATATATGGGGTTTCACGCAAAACTTTCTTTTAAAATTCCAGTAAACAAACCTTTGTGGAACCTTGTACTACATTTTTAAACCTTGAGTACCTATGAATATTAAAAAACAATTTTTTAACTACAAAATATTCATATAAACGTAAAAATATTATAATAATATAATGATAATATGAATATCGCATAAACATTTCACTTGATCTATAAACTTTGAAAATTTAATACAAGGTTCATACTATTTTTAATATCCAATTCAAAAATATTGAACATATAAATATATAATCACAATATTTGTTTATAAACGTTTGGTGCTAAAACCATTTATAAAATGTTCAATTTCTATACCTAATACTTGACAATTTAAAACAAGGTTCTTCATCATAAATAATTCATATTGAAATCCAATAAAATAGCTTAGGTATAACATTATTCGTGGCTTTGTGGGCACTATTGAACATTTTATATATATCATCAATTGTGCTCCATGCGCAATAATGTCATTTTTAAAATAATGTTTAGAATTTTTATACTTAATTATATACATTTTGACTTATTTATACCATGAGTCTATTCATACTGTTTAACGATAAAGTGTACTGTTAAAAAAGCTATAATACTTATTAATAATAGTAAAGCACTATAGCCTGGTATAAATATATTATATAAAAATTAGATATCAATAATATAATGAATGTTTTAAAGAAAAAATAATTCTACCTACCGTATTGTTGATAGTAAAATAAATTGCATTAATAGTAATATAAAAGGTTAGGTATTATATCACTATAATATACTTATTAATAGGGCCAATACTTGTATGCATTTGCATTTTATATTAGTTGGTCAAAAAAATAGCTAGTTTATACCAAAATTTGTTTCATAACCTAAAGATGCTGTTTTTGTATATTTTTGCATATTATGGCATTTTTGTATTTTTACGACATAATTAAGCATTTAGTATATTTTTGCACCATATTTAAGATCTTAAAAACTCGTTAAAGACTCAATTAAACTAATAGAAACTGCGCGAAGTAAAATATGTGAAGTTAGTTGTACAAATGGTACTGATATTAACAAAAAATGTGAAGATGTTTTTTTTCAAAAATAATAGTTTTCATATTCTTACAAAAATTTCTAAAGAATTATCCGTTGATGTATCCACGTTAGAAGGTATCCCACAAAATTTGACAAGTAACGATTTGTTGTATTATAAATAGGAACCTATTACATCCGTTGATGTAAAACGTTCTTTTCCACGCTACAAAAATTGAAAAATTTGTTAACGGGCAATCGACACTCAATGTTGTTTGAAAATTTATCCAAATCATTAATTGTTCAATGCCATAAGATCAAGTAAAAATTAAAATATTTATCATTTGATTAATGTTTTTGTTTAACTTATTATTTATTAATTATTTCTTTAATTTTTAATATTTTCTAATACCATACATTTTTGTAAATCATTGGCCATAATTGCATTATAGTATAATACATAAAATAAAATTAATCATTTAATTATTTTTACAATAATATTATTTTTTTAGTGCATATTTTGGTAATTTTTAGGGTATAATTGAATACATATTTTATAGATTTTGAGGGCATATAATATTTGGCCTTACTAATTATAGTGCTATTATAAACTGACCACCGACAGACCATCTTCGTTCAGAATCGTTTTTCGTATGCAATGATTTACCAATGAATTCAAATTTAACACATACATTTCAATGACAAAATATTATACTCTATACCTATACTACACAGCAAAGCGGTTACTTACGTTTTTTTCTTTTTTTGATGCTTCTGGGTGGTTAATTCTTAAATACTGCTATGAACATATCAATGTGCCACTGATATACTGTTGAAATTGACGTAAAATTATTAAAACTTGAATTTTTAAATCAAATAGTGAAATTAATTATAAAATAAATACTTACTTGTCTTAAAGTACATATAATAATTTATAATATAGTATTTAATATTAAATCATACAGACAAGGAATGAAACCTAAGACAATTTATTAAGTATTTAATAATGTTACGTTTTATTTAAATAATATTATATTATTAAGCTATTTGATGAATAATTTAAATCAGGTTTCATTTTTTGATAAAATCTTTGGAAATTGAAGTACGACAAAATTATGATACTGCTTGCAAAAAAATACTCCTAGACTATATATTAATGGATCCAGATGAATTAAAAAGAATCGGAATAACAAATTACTATAGATCTGATTATTCGTCTATGCAAATCAGAGGTCCAATTCCATGGCATCAAACAGCTATAATTCAAAGAGAAGAGCTAAGGAATAATTTATACATTTTTAGTGATTCAATTTTAATGTTGAATAATATATGGAAAAAGTAAGCAAGTTTGATGTATTCTATACAAGTATATTTATTATATTATTATTATTATTGTTTTGTTTTTATTTTTAAAGGTATTCTAAAGGTTATATTTTTCCAATAAGAAATTTAAAAAAAGTTGGTATACCTATAAAACCAAATTCTTTACAAGATTTTTTGGATAAATCGTGTGAACAATTTCGACACAAATTAGTAAAAGAGTACGTAATTTCATTAACACTTAGATTCTAAAAATATATTTTTAACGTAAAATCATCGTTTTTAAATTAATTTCTGGGCTTTAAAAATAAACTATAAGTAAGAAATACTTTTTAAAATCATTGATAATTTTTTTAATATATAGGTATTCTTTTGAATGGATTCGGGATTGATTGAAACTAAATTTATTTTAGTTAACTACCATCTATTTTGTATACCATTACATTTATCATTATTTAATGTACCAATTCGACATTAAAAATTAAAATTTTTTTGCGTATAGATACCTATTTGTTGTATACATTTAATACATAGAATACCTACTACAAATTAATATACATTTTAAGAATTATTACATAAAATAAAAAACATAAAGTATTATTTTTTTTGTATTGTTTCTGTTTAATACCTATATTATAATATTCTATAATTTATGAATACATCATTACAAAAACAAAGAAAATTGACTAAAAATCCGAGAATCAATTTAAAAAAAAATTAATCTTTTTTTACATCGCATGTAATATTATTATATTCTTAAAGCCTATAAATGTAAAGAATGCATACAATAATACATATCTTAAAAAGATTTAAATTATATAAATTGGATTTTTTTCACTTGTAAATACATTAACATGTATTATTTTGTAAATAAATAATAATAGTTAAATAATTTATTTTTTATTCAATATTTATAATTATACGTTAATCAATCACCAATTAATGATAATTATATTATGATTTTGTGAAAATTTTGAATACCTATATGCTATGATTATGTTTTATTTAACAACTTGAATTTAGTATAAAATATATACAGTTCTTAATGAATAATTTGTAACTCTAAAAGGTGGATTGTAGAATGTGCTGAATTATTTTTGAAAACAAAAGACAATTACCAAGATTTATTACCAACGCACAGCACAAAAGCATCGAAGTATCAAATTCAAAAGTTTTTTGACTGTGTTGCAGCAACTATGTCCAGACAGTTGAGACAAATTGTTTTTAAATCTTTGAAACATTTCATGAAGAAAATACTTAAATATAAGGTTTGGATAAAGTAATTTAAAAATATGTATTTTTATAACATAATTTAAAATAATTTTAATTAGTTAAATGTTTATTAAATAGTTACTTTTTTAAATATTAATAGGCAACAAAATATATATTAACAATTTTAATTTAATAAAATAATTAATTAATGCAAAAACTAGATAATCATTTATTATACTTGAAGTAAGTAGTTTATATTATAATAAATTATTACAAATATTTTAAATATTTAAAATTAGATGTCCTATGACCATAATACAAATAGGTAATTAAATGTATAAAAATATGGTTTTCTAAATACATATATAATGTATGTATGTATAAAACAATTTGTCTTAAAATGTATTTTTAGAACGGAAATGTAATAGATTCTGAATTCAAAGACAATATGTTTATAAGTCTGCCGTTTTTTGTTCTACGAGCAGTTCCAAATTCAGATTCGATTCAAATATCATTTGAGCCCACACGGGAAGAATGCTTAAATCTTTTATTGTCAATCCCGCGAAAAATAATTAAAACAGTAGAAGATATCCCAAGAGTTGAACAACTATTACTAAAAAGTAATATAAATATTAAACACCTACTATCATTAAAATATATTATCATTAACAATAAAATGTTGCTAGAATTCAAAGGTGATTCTACAATGGTACTAAAAAATATTCATGAATCTGAGGAGGAAATTCAAAAAATGTTGTTTGAAGTTGGTAAAGTTTTAGAAAACAATTTTCCAGGCCCAGAAACTTATATAACATATTATAAAACCTACAACTATTTGATAAACGGCACAGAAACTAATGCATTAAATACAATTTTTGCAAGTGATCCATTTCCATTACTAAGTGTATGTATTTAAATAGTAAAATCTTATTTAAAGAATAAATAAATTATATTAATTATACTGCCTATATTTTTCAGGAATTCAATGAATGGGTCATTAAGTATGTGACTATAAATGAAGATATTCTTAAACTTAGAGATCATGTTGAATTAAATTTAATGAAATTAGATGTATCTGAAGTTAATACAAATTTAAAAAATATAATTATGAGTTTGAAGAACAGAATTCTTGAATATTTTATGAATTTAACACAACAAAATATTTCTGGGTAAGTATATGCCGAAATTTTTAATAAATTATATATTAGTGATATAAAGAATAATAATAATAAAATTAAAATAATAAAACTAATAACAATCATAAATAAAATATTATTTTTCAGAATAAATAGTGCATTTGAGGTAATGTCTGCTAAGTCCTCGGAAATGCCGGATACCACTGAAGATTTAGTTGAACTAAGTAATTATATAACACTATGTCGAGAATCCACTTTATCAAAAATGAAAGCTCAACTGAGAACTGTCGGAGATTACATAATGTTTCTTTTTGAATATACGGAATTTAACAGTAATAAAATTAAAATTGTATTCAATTTTATTTCATTACATTTTATTTTAAAACTGCTAAACCTTAATAGTTGATGATATACATTTGCAATCGCGAGTATTTCGATGGCCTCAAGAGATTGAACAGTTTTTAGATTTAGCTACAAGTAGAGTTATTCAAAAGAAAGGAGTAGTCGAAGGCCAGTTGAAATCTAAAAAAACAGAATTTGAAATTGAGTATGTTAAAAATCGAAATAAATTATATCATGATTATTTGTTTCGATGTTTTGCTTATAGTCTTAAAAATCATTTCAAATTGTTGGAAAATTTAAAAAAAAAAGACCCACCAATATTAACTAATGACGAAATAATAGCAGCCACCGAAGAAGTTGAACGTCTTACCAATTTCCTTAAAGAGGATATTGCTGCTGCAAACGTACGTAATTTAAATATATATTATACATACGTAATAAAACAATAATATAGCTATAATTTAATTTAATTAAAACAAAATATTTTTAAAACTGCAACAGTGTTTAATATATTATAGGCTGTTATAGTTGTGTTTATTTTATCTTATATTGTAACATTAATAATAGTTAAGTTAAACAATTATCTATACCATTTAAATATATTATTTATATTATAATCTAGAGCATAAATCACACTGAAAAACTTTTGGATGTAGAGGTTACACCATATACTCAACTTCATTCAATGGTTGCGGCTAGTGAGCAATTTGACCATTTGTGGCACATTGTTCATGATTTTCAGAATTACTATGAAATATGGTTTAATGGTAAAATATACTACACAGATACTAAATAGTATATGTAAAAATGTTGATTAATATATTCCTAATAAATCAATATTTACTGAATATTTTAGGGCCATTTCATGAACTAAATGCTAAGGAAATAAAAGAAATGGTGGATGATATGTGGAAAAACCTTTATAAATTAGCTAGAACTCTTCAAGACTATCCTGGATCAAAAAGAGTAGCAGAAATTGTACGTGGTAAAGTAGATAATTTTAAAAAGTATTTGCCCGTGTTGGAAACAATTTGTAATCCAGGTATTCACGATAGACATTGGACAGAGGTAAATCAATTGATATTTTATTAGTGTAAATGATATATGAAACAATAATAAATAATTATCTATGCATATTAGATTAGCAAAAGCGTTGGTGTAGACTTACATCCTAATGATTCATCAACTTTATCTCAAATGATTGAAATTGGTTTATTGAATTATATTGAAAAACTTGAAGAAATTAGTGTTATTGCATCTAGAGAATATTCTCTTGAACAAAATCTTCGAAAAATGAAAGAAGAATGGTTAACTATTGAGTTTGAATGTAACCCATATCGAGATAGCGGTGTTAGTATATTAACGGCGTTAGATGACATTCAAGTTATGTTAGATGATCATATACTGAAAGCTCAAACGATGCATGGATCAGTTTATATAAAACCTTTTGAAGAAGAAATGGATACATGGGAAAAAAAATTAATTTTGATGCAAGAAATTTTAGATTTATGGATTTCTGTAAGTATATAAAAAATATACTAATTAAAATAGATACTTAACATAATTTTTTTTTTTATATTATTGTTATGTTATTTATCATTTTTTAGTACATTTGTTTACTAGTGATTATATACAAAAAAGTATCAATTATAACTATTTAATCCTATTGTTTTATTTATAAAGTTAATAAATAAATATTTTTCTAACGTCATTGTGTGTTGCTAATTTCATCGTTTTCAATTTAAAGGATATCTTGTGAACTAAATTTACATTAATAAGATTTATTTGTTTAAATTATAATATTAAAAAAATATATACATTTATAAACTGCTTTTGGATCTGGCTATTTTATATTGATATTTAAATATAATAATTTGATATTTTTCACGGCGAATATTTATTGTTAATTTTTAATAAAGTTTATTCAAGTAGATATGTTTTTATATTTAAAACCATTTACAAGTATGTGTAATATTATATTATTATATGTAGGTGCAAGGGATTTGGATGTATTTAGGTCCAATATTTAGTTCAGAAGATATAAATCGCCAGATGCCCGAAGAAGCTAGAAACTTTAGAGCTGTAGATGCAATTTGGCGTCAAATTATGATTAATACTGTTAAAAATCGTAAAGTTCTCGAAGCTACAAATTATCCAAATATGTTACAGTTGCTAAAAAAGTGCAGTGTTATGTTTGAACAGATACAGAAAGGCTTGAACGAGTATTTGGAAAAAAAACGTCTTTTTTTTCCACGGTATAGCAGTATAATCTTAATTTTTGTAAAATTGTCGTATTCAAATTCAATAAAAAATTACAGATTTTTCTTTTTATCAAACGACGAACTTCTTGAAATCTTGTCTGAAACTAAAGACCCACTACGGGTACAACCACATCTTAAAAAATGTTTCGAAGGCATAGATAAATTAAACTTTACAAAAAGCATAGAAATTGTGGGAATGATATCAGCTGACGGCGAAGTAGTAGCCTTTAATGGAATAATTTATCCTGCTGACGCTAAGGTATGTTGTAATACATATTTGATTTTTTTTTTAAATACATTACTAGAATTAAAATCTGTGTTAAATTTTATGTGACAGGGTTTGGTGGAAAAATGGTTAATTCAGGTTGAAATTTTAATGATGCAGTCAATAAGTGAAATTATTAACAATGCAGTAAAAGAATACGCAAATATTAAACGTAACGAATGGGTACTTAAGTGGCCGGGCATGGTAGTTCTATGTGCTGCAACTATAAATTGGACTGCTGAAGTAGAAACCGCTGTAGAAAAAAAATTGCTTCCTGTAAGAGAAATGAAAAAAAAATAGAAACGTTAATAATTTAAGTTTTGGAATATTTTCAGGCCTATATACAGAAAATTAATAAGCAAATAGAAAATTTAGTGAATTTAGTGTGTGGCGTATTAAGTAAAGGTGAAAGAGCGACGGTATGTGCTTTGATAGTTATAGACGTTCACGGTAATTAACTTAACATATTTATTATTGT
This sequence comes from Rhopalosiphum maidis, assembly GCF_003676215.2. NCBI lineage: Eukaryota > Metazoa > Arthropoda > Insecta > Hemiptera > Aphididae > Rhopalosiphum > Rhopalosiphum maidis. Next base: position 47,604,276 of record NC_040879.1, read on the forward strand.
TGCATATTAAATAGAAAATGTTTAATATTTTAAGCTCGCGATGTTGTTAAAAATCTTACAACACTTGAAATAAGTAATACTCGAGATTTCAATTGGATTAGTCAACTTAGGTATTATAACAAGGACTCTAAAACTACTGTGTCGATGATAACCACTACTTTAGACTATGGGAATGAATATTTAGGGAATACACCAAGATTAGTAATTACTCCGCTGACAGATCGATGTTACAGGTAAAATAATAATTAAACATAAAAAATTTTAATTTATTTGGAAATGAATTTTAATTAAAAGAACACTTATGGGCGCATTAAAATTACACCTCGGCGGTGCTCAAGAAGGTCCAGCTGGTACTGGGAAAACCGAAACTACAAAAGACTTAGCCAAAGCAATAGCCAAGCAATGTATCGTATTTAATTGTTCTAAAGGACTTGATTTTAAAGCTATGGGCAAAATTTTTATGGTTTGTATAAGACGTGTTATTATAGTAATATTAATTTTAAAATTTGTGCATCACCTTAGTACTTTACGTACTAGTATGTCTTACAATCTTATTAATAAAAAACATTAAATTAAATTATCAAAAAAATTAATTTTATTCTTTTATTGTGAATATTAGATTGAATTGAATTATTAAAAAATTAAAAAGCAAGAATATTATCCTGGGCCTCGTGTAAAATTTTTTTTTTTGTTTTCATTTTGAAGCAAGTTATGAGCTTTTTAAAGTTATAAATTTGTATTATATATTATATTTATATTTAGTAACTATGTTCGTTATTATTAAACAGTTTTAGTAGTTTTACTAGTGTATGCATATATTTTTATAGAATAAAAAAGACATATTGATTTTTGATTTAACTATTAATGGTGCTCATCGGGAGATAGGGAAGAAAGCATACAAAAAAATGCCTCTCTAGAAATTTTTAAACAGTCTATATCTATATAGTATATAGTTTATAATGATTAACAAATATGATAGATAAATGACAAAATATAATTTCAATATCTACGTTAAACAGGCTCCATTTTGTTCAGAGCATTCAGTATAATCTAAAAATATATTAAGCTTGCGGGAATTAAATAATAATTTAATAAAAAATAGTTTCCTTGTACTTAGGTTCTATATTATGACTATATTAATACGACACATATTTTACTGTCTATATTTTTATTGCACCTATTTTAAATAATTGTAAAATATTTGAAAACACTTTTCGCTTTACTACTTGTAATCTTCATTTATCAGGGATTAGCACAATCTGGAGCATGGGCTTGTTTTGACGAATTCAATAGAATTGAACTTGAAGTATTGTCGGTTATTGTTCAGCAAGTGTATACTATACAGATGTCGGTAAAAGCTAAAAAGGAAAAGTTTATATTTGAAGGCATCGAGTTGACATTAAATCCTACCTGTGCTATTTTTATAACTATGAACCCAGGGTAAAATTATATTTTTAACGAATAACATTTTATATAATAGGTAACTTATTAATAAAATTAAAAACTATAGGTATGCTGGAAGGCATGAACTACCCGATAACTTGAAAGTATTATTCCGTACAGTAGCTATGATGGTACCAGATTATACTATGATTGGAGAAATATCATTATATTCTATGGGTTTTAGTGATGCCAAAAGGTATGTTATTATTGTTTTAATTTTTGCATATAAAAATAATTTGTATATTTCTATAAAACAATTATATTACAGTTTGGCTGAAAAAATTATAGATATATATAAGTTGTGTTCAGAACAATTGTCATCTCAATCACATTATGATTACGGGATGAGGGCAGTAAAATCAGTATTAACATCTGTAGAAAATTTAAAATTAATGTATCCCGATAAAAATGGAGAGGAAATTATATTAAGAGCTATATACGATGTTAATATGCCAAAATTTTCATCAGAGGTTGTACACTATGAACAATTATTAACAAGTATAAAAATTATATAACTTAATAATGTTACTTTTAGGATATACCACTTTTTATTGATATATGTGGAGATTTGTTCCCCGGTGTTAAAATATTAATGCTAGAAAGAGAAGAACTTATAAATAAAATAAACATTAACTTAAGAAAAAAGAATTTACAATGTACTCAATGGTTCATTGACAAAATATTACAAGTATACGAAATGCTGTTAGTCAGACACGGGCTTATGATTGTTGGTGAACCATTATCTGGAAAAACTTGTGCCTATCAGGTATATATTACCGATAAATTTATTTTAATATAGTTATTGTAAATAGTAAGTGTATCGTGTATCATTGTATCAAGTATTTTCAACAGACTTATAATCATTTAAAAAGTTAAAACCTAACAGTAGTATATAGACGTACCTACATCTCACATTATCTATGTAATAATTTTTTAGTGATTATTTAATGAATGGTAGGTAATTTACTAAGATATATTTTATGTTAAGTTAGGTAATAATAATAGTTTTTCAGTCTTTAAATTCAAAGGTATACATAAATAAAAACATTAATACACTAAAATATACACGATGATATTTTAAAAAAATATTTAAATTATTTATATCATGGACTTCTTCAATAGGATCTATCTATCATTGATATTGACTTATAAGGTAGTAATATTTTACAAAAATACGAAATAATATTATATAATACATATGATATATTTTTGTCAAAAATTAATTTAAGCTATCACATTATTTATAGAAAAATACATTTTTAACTGGCTTATTCTTTTTTTTTATTTACATTTTTTTATAATATTATTTTATTATTTACGTTCAAATGCTCATTCAAGTTACACGTGTCATACATTATTTTAAAGTTCGAATTTACGCCCATTAAAAACATGCGTTGCATTGTTGCTTGTGTGAATAAGAAACGATTAGTTTCTATAAATAATTTAAAAAATATAGAATATATTATGTACAATACAATTGTTTTTAATGCATTTTATTATGTTATTATTTGATTGTTCGTCCTTATTCATAGAACTGACCTTTTAGGTAGGTACTTTATTCTATATTTTAGTCAAGTGTTTCTCAAATTGGGGGGTCGTGGATATATAACCGGTTGGCAGTACAATATATAATATATACCTAACCTAATCCTGGTAGGCCGTGAAATAATTAATGATTTTGATAAAGGGGGCCTTGATAGTATCACATTAAACTTAAGGGGACTACATGACAAAAAGTAAATTTAATCGACGTGGTTAGGTTAGTTTAAGCATTATTGTAACTTCTTGCAATTTTTATGAGCTATTTACAAAATCGGTTATACAATATACTCAATTGATTATTTTATTCTATTATGATAATAATTTATTATAATATAAATTATTTATAATATTGATTATTTCTTTAGATTTTGGCAGAATCGTTAAATGATTTACAACTCGACTGCAAAGCAATATTGAAAGAATTTAAAACCACGTGTAAAATTATCAATCCTAAAGCAATTACAATTGGTCAATTGTATGGATCATTTGATGTAGTTTCGCACGAATGGCATGATGGTAAATATTATTAGACTAAATTATTAAAAATAAAACAATAATAAGATTTAAATTATTTATTATTTTAGGAGTCATGGCAATCGTGTTTCGAGAATTTGCAAATAGTGTATCGAATGATCGTAAATGGATTGTATTTGATGGACCTGTTGATGCAGTATGGATAGAAAATATGAATACGGTTTTGGACGATAACAAAAAGCTTTGTTTAATGTCTGGAGAAATTATTCAGGTTCATAAATTCGACAGAATTACCTACTTTATTTTATAATTTATGTTCAGGGTATCAATAGCTAAATATTTACGTAATTTTTAAAAAAAAATTTCTTTTGTACAGATGAATAATAAAATGAACATGCTATTTGAACCTGCTGATCTAAAACAAGCTTCACCTGCCACGGTATCACGCTGTGGTATGATTTACATGGAACCAAAGCAGCTTAGTTGGAGATCTTTTTGGCTTTCGTACCAACAGACTATTTTTTCAAAACTTCTACCGGACCAACAAATAATGGTGAATGATTTAATCGAATGGTTGGTACCTGCCATATTTGTTTTTGTACAAAACCACTGTAGTTTATTTTTAGCTACTTCTGAAAATCATATGTTTAACGTAAGTAGTTCATTTTTTAATAATTAATTTAAATATGAACAATTTATTTTGTTTTTTTTAGTCTTTTACAAAGTTAATGGATTGCTTAATTAAAGAAGAAACTGGAGTTGGATTTTCAACCATATGGTTGGGATGTATAATAATTTTTAGTTTGATCTGGAGTCTTGGTTCTTTAATAAACGGTGATAGTCGAAATAAATTTGACACATTTTTACGGAAACTTCTACTTGGAAATAATGATCAATATCAGAAACCAATTACTTTTAAGTTGACAAAAACCCACCTTTTTCCAGAAATAGGTACAGTTTATGACTATCTGTATGATAAAAAAAATAATGGCTGTTGGGTCTTATGGTCTGAAAAAATAGATTTTAAAAGGATCTCACCAGATGCAAGGGTAAATACATTATTACTTATAGATAAACATTTTTCGCATTTTAATTAGAATTTGAATTTTTAAAATAGTCGAATAAGTGACATTAACTTTATTCGTTGTATAGATAAATGATTTGATCATTGAAACTGAGAAAACAGCTAAGCAGCATTACTTTCTTCAAATATTATTAAAAAACGAAATTCCTTTACTGTTTGTTGGACCTACTGGTACTGGAAAATCAGTTATTGTATTAGACTACTTAAAACATTTGCCGAAAGAAAAATATTTAGCAAATATTTTAAACTTCTCAGCACAAACTGTAGCTAACACAGTGCAAGATATCATCATTTCTAAATTGGACAAGTATTCAGCTATTGTAACTTTTATCAAAAAAATGTATTATATCATAAAATATTAACTTAATAGGCGAAGAAGAGGAGTTTTTGGGCCGTCTGTTGGTAAAAAATGTATGTTGTTTGTAGATGATTTAAGTATGCCATTACCTGAAAAATATGGTGCTCAACCACCAATAGAATTGTTAAGACAGTGGATTGATCATGGTCATTGGTATGATCTTCAAACTAAGTCAAGAATAGATATGCTTGATATGGTTAGATTTATTTTAATTTATTACAGTATTACTAATATTTATTCAAATATGATTTATTCAATTTTTAGTTATTTATTGGTGTACTTCAACCTCCTGGTGGGGGTTCAAATCAAATTACCGCTCGTTTTACTAGACATATGAATGCAATTGGTATTAATTCATTCAATCGAGAAACTATGTCTAAAATATTTTCTCAAATTATTAAATGGCATTTTGAAAAAGGATTTTCTGAATCTATCATATTACAAGGAAATGTATAAACTCATAATATTTTATAACAAAGATACATATTTTAACTAAAATTAATTTAGAATGTTGTAGAAGCAATACTATTTGTATACAAAGAAGCATGCTCAACGTTCTTACCAACCCCTGCTAAAATTCACTATACTTTCAACCTACGAGATTTTACCAGAGTTATAAAAGGAATATTATTGTTGACAGCATCACAGTGTAAAACTCTAGAAAAAATATTCCGACTGTGGGTTCATGAGACATGGCGTGTATTTGGTGACAGATTAGTCTATGACGACGACAGGAATAAATTATTTGAAATAATGAAAACAGCTTCTTATAGTTGTTTGAGACAATCGATGGACGTTTATCTAAGTGATTTAATGCCAGTCGAAGAGAGCTCTTTAAATACTGATCATTTACGAAACCTATTTTATGGCAACTACATGGATCCAGATAGTAATAATAAAATTTATGACGAAGTTCATAGTGAAAAACAACTAATTCAACGAATGGATTATTATTTGAACGAATACAATACTATGTCTAAAAATCCATTAGCAATGGTTATGTTTAAGTTTGCGATTGAACATGTGTCTCGTATAAGTAGAGTCTTACAACAAAACAACGGTCATTTGTTATTAGTTGGAATAGGTGGCAGTGGAAGACAATCAGCTACAAAGTTGGCCACATTTATTTCCAATTATAAAATATTTCAAGTAGTTATTATTATAATAAAATCTATAAAATTATTCATTTAAATATAATAATTAATATAATATTTTTGTCAGATTGAAATAAAAAGAAATTATGGCAAAAATGAATGGAATGATGATATGAAAAAAATATTAAGATACGCTGGATGCGAAGGAAATCCAATTACTTTTTTTTTATCTGACAATCAAATTACAGATGAAAGTTTTGTAGAAGATATAAATATGTTACTTAATACTGGAGATATACCAAATCTTTATCAATCTGATGAACGAGTTGATATTTTAGATAAAGTATCCAATATTGCTCAAAGCCTTGTAAGTTGTATCTAGATTTTTTTTAAATATTGAAATGGGTATAAAATCATTATTGCATTATTAAAATTTATAATCAATAGTAATATGATATATAGAATTGAATAAGATTTTTAATGTTTAGTTAATACTAGCTTTCTATTCTTAGTAGTTCTGTTTTATTTTTCTCATAAGGTTTGCTCAATATCCCGATTAATGAAGTTTTTTTTTATGATCTTAAAATTTGAATTATTTAATCGTAGGCATCCAATGCTCTATGTTCGTTACAATAAAAATATTTAGAATTTTATTATTAAATAATAATTTATAGTTGGTATTTGTTATTTGTTACAGGGGAAAAATGTAGAAACAACACCACTAGCACTATACAATTATTTTATAGAAAGAGTCAAAGAAAACCTTCATCTTACTTTTGCTATGTCACCAATTGGTGATATATTTAGAAACCGCTTGAGAATGTTTCCTTCGTTCATTAACTGCTGTACGATTGACTGGTATGATATACTTTAATGTACGTTGGTAGTGAAATTAAATACAGTCAATGCTAGAAATTGTGTTTACTAACTATAGGTTTACTGTTTGGCCTGAAGACGCTCTTGAAAAAGTTGCGGAATATTATTTAAAAGATATGTATATTCACAGTGACATTGCATCATCTTGTGTAATAGTTTGTAAAGAATTTCATTCGACAGCTAGAGATGCTTCTTCCAGGTAAATATTCTCATTTAAATGTTTATCAATTTAAAATAAATAATAAAATACAACTGCTATTTAAAATAAGATTTAAGTCCTTGCGAATATTAAAATTACATTATTTTGGAGTTATATTAATTAACTTAAAACTTCTCGATATAAATCGTTAAAAATATCATGACTACTATAAATCATAGTACATTAGATTAACATTAGATGTTAAGAATTATAATTTTATTATTTCAATTCCTTTATAACTATTGTCTTTAAATATTAAATTTAAGGTTTTATTCAGCGTTAAAGAGGCATAACTATGTTACACCAACTTCTTATTTAGAGTTAACCAAAACATTTCAAAATCTACATAAAAAGAAAGTAGATCAAATTACAACTTTACGTAATAGATATGAAACTGGTTTAAAAAAATTAGACTTTGCTGCTGGCCAAGTATCTGTTATGCAGGATCAATTAACAGCTTTAAGGCCAAAACTTGTAGAAACTTCGTTGGCTACTGAAGCTCTAATGGTTAAAATTGAACAAGATACAGTAAAAGTCGAAGCCAAAAAAGAAGTACTAAAACTTTTTTTATTTACTATGATTTAAAATTACTATTAATAATATATTTTAGATAGTGGGTGCTGATGAAGCTCTTGCAAATGATGCTGCCGCAGCATCACAGGCTATCAAAGATGATTGTGAAAGTGATTTAGCTGAAGCCATACCGGCTCTTGAAGCAGCAGTTTCAGCTCTAAATACTCTTAAACCTGCTGATATTACCGTAGTTAAATCTATGAAAAATCCACCATATGGTGTTAAATTGGTCCTAGAAGCAGTTTGTGTCATGAAAGGAATCAAATCTGAACGTAAACCAGATCCAAGTGGCTCTGGTCGAATGATTGAAGATTTTTGGGGACCTTCGCAGAAGCTTATTTCAGATACTAAATTTTTAGAAAGTTTAATAACATATGACAAAGATAATATAGATCCTGCAATTATGAAACATATAAGAGAAAAGTAATTTTATTAATTTTTCTTGCGTGCAAAAATAAACGCATATTTAATTTCCAGGTATATTAATGATCCAGACTTCAATCCGATTAGTATCAAATCAGTTTCTAATGCATGTGAAGGCCTTTGTAAATGGATCCGAGCGTTGGATGTTTATGATAAAGTAATTAAAATTGTTGGACCTAAAAAAGAAAAACTTCAGCAAGCGGAGACGGACTACGCTGTGCAAATGGAAAAACTTAACGAAAAAAGAGCTGAACTTTCTGGGGTATTGAGTAAGCTTCAAACACTGAGGGATGAACTTGCAGAAAAAACAAAAGAGAAAAAAGAATTGGAAGATAATATTGACTTGTGTTCTCAAAAACTAACCAGAGCTGAACAATTAATTAGTGGTCTTAGCGGAGAAAAATACAGATGGAGTCAAGCGGCTCTTGAATTGCAATCAACTCTAGATAACGCAATTGGAGATGTATTATTATCGGCAGGCGTTGTTGCTTACCTTGGTGCATTTACTGTTGACTTTAGAAATGTTCGTATAACTATAAATATGTACTTTGTATGTATTAGACATTAAAAATTTATGTATTTGAAGTTTTCCCCCTTTCCAACATTGCCCAAAATGCAACAGACAAATTTTAAGTTAAAAAGGACTAATTTGTTAGTAATTATTGGTTGATGATCCAGTAGTACTTTAAGGTTCATGCGAAGTTATACCAGTTTCAGTTAATTCTGGCCATCGCTTCAAATTGTCAATTCCAAAAAACAACATACAATTAATTATAAAACAAAATAAATGACTTATAATTTGTCGTCTAGTGTAATTCCAACAAAGTAATTGGGGATTTATAAGAAGTTGTCCCCTTCTTTAACTTTTAAGGTTATATTGATTTTCGCTTAACTCTAAAGAACTTATAAATTCAAAGATCTAGCCTAAAATTACTTATTAATTAAATTTAATATCTTCAAGTTTACTCACGGTAAATATTGATAAAGTTGAGTGGGCTAAACATAAGTTTAGATTTTATTATTTAAAATATTTACATATAAAAATAAAATTATGTCCAGGCACTTATTGAGAAATGGAACCAAAGGTGTTTGGAAATGAATATTCCGTGTTCGAAACAGTTTTCATTAATTCATACATTAGGAGAACCAATGCTAATTCGAGAATGGAATCTATATGGACTTCCAGCTGATAATTTTTCAGTTGAAAATGGAATCATTGTATTTAGTGGTACGAGGTGGCCTCTAATGATTGATCCCCAAGGTCAGGCAAATAAATGGATAAAAACTATGGAAAATAAAAACAATATTTCTATAGTTAAACTGTCAAATCCAAATTATATATTTTCCATACAATCAGCAATCGAACATGGTTTACCGGTTCTTTTAGAAAATGTACAAGAAGACATAGATGCTACTCTCGGTATGATTACCAATACACTAATTATTATATTATTATATTAATTATATGGCATACGTCATTTGTAAATTAAAATTCTTTTGTAAAATGTATTATAAATGTATTTATTTACTATATGTTGTTACTTTTTATAGACCCGGTACTACTCAGAAATATCTACAAACAAGATGGAATTGATTACTTAAGATTTGGCGATAATTTGTTGGAATATAATCATTCGTTTAGACTTTACATCACAACACGACTTCGAAACCCTCATTATTTACCAGACATTTCTGTTAAAGTAGGTTAATTTGTCAAAGATTTAGGCTAAATAAAATAAAATAAATAAAAAAAATCAACGATTAATGTTAATAGCTTTTACCTAATATTTTTAATACTTTGCATTAGTTTCATTAAACTGATAAATTTATAAAATATGTCAATTACAATTCCAAAAAAGTGGGCAAATAGGTAACTGCTCTACTGTACAGTAAGAGTGTACCTCGTCATGGCGTAATTGAATAAGTTACTAATAAAATTGCATTACGCATTAGTTAAATTAGAACTCAATAAATAATATAATATAATTACATACGAAAAATGATTTTAAGCAGAGATTTGAATCTGGTATATGTAACTAATAATAATTATAAGATACATTTATACTGCCACTATATTCATTTGTTTTACTATTAGATAATACGGTTACGGTAAGTTAGGTTTTTGATAAGAATATAGCATTTATCATATTATTAATGATTACAATAGTATATTTTTATATCTTTTAGTATTATTGATCATTGTAGAATCGTGTAAATAAGTTCGTGGACTGTGATATAAATATGCACTAATAACGTAATCTAAATACTTTGAAAACGTCATGGAGTAATCTCAGGCACCTCTTTCCCATTGGGCACTTTTGGCGATTGATAGGATATTTTAAGTTTCTAAGGTTTTTCATGTTTCAATTATAATAAAATAACAAATTGTCAATTGATCTTGTTAAAAAATAGTTTTGTGTAAAAATGTCCATTTTTCCATAATTTTATTTTATTTTTATTCTTTCGAGGTCCATCAATTTTATCAAAAAAGATATTGTAGTTGAAAATATAAGCATTTTTACTGATCCAAAAAGCAATGACAAATACAAGAAAAAATATTAGAAATACACATCGTAGTTAGATCTATACGTTCATCGCTCCGCTCTAAATAATATAAATAAAATTCAACCATCGCTTTAGAATAAGTATACAAATATTAGAATTTATACATATTTTAGTTTTAATAATATGATAAAACATAACTATATTTTTGAATTTTAAAAAATAATTATGCTTGTGTAATTTAGGTAACATTACTAAATTTTATGATCACGAAACAAGGACTGCAAGATCAATTGTTAGGAATTGTTGTAGCTAAAGAGCGACCTCAGTTAGAAGAAAAGAAAAATGAATTAATTGTTGAAAGTGCTAATAATAATAAGCTACTTAAAGAAATTGAAGACAAGATATTATACGTTCTCTCTTCATCCGAGGGAAATATTTTGGAGGATGAATCAGCAATAAAAGTTTTATCTTCATCAAAAGTATTTTAAATTACTTTATTCGTTAAAAGTCTAAATTATATTGACTAAATATTTTTACAGTCACTATCAGCTGATATTGAATTGAAGCAAGAAATTGCTATTGTAACTGAAAAAGAAATTGATGTAGCTCGTGATGTTTATATTCCTGTATCTAGCCACTCTTCGGTTTTATTTTTCTGTATCACTGATCTAAATAATATCGATCCAATGTATCAATATTCATTATCTTGGTTTATTAACTTATATTATCAGGTAAGTCATTGTTATAAATTATATTTAGTATATAAATTATAATAAATTATTATTGCTGTTATGTTTTGTGAAACAGTCAATCGTACAAAGTGAAAAATCGAATGATATTAACGAAAGAATATATATATTGAATGATTATTTCACTTATAACATTTACCGAAACATCTGTAGGTCTTTATTTCAAAAAGATAAATTAATTTTTTCATTTATTTTAACAATTGGAATTTTTCGGTCTAAGGTAATATGCTTAATACTACAGTTAAAACAATACAAGTAAACGATACATTAATATGTATTTTCATTCTTAATAATATTATGTCACAGGGTCTACTAGACGATGAATTATTTACATTCTTCCTTACCGAAGGAGCTAGGATAACTAATGAACATCCCAATCCAGCTTCTAAATGGTTAAGTGATAAATCATGGGCTGAAATTGTTCAAGCATCTCAATTGCCAAGGTAAAAATAAAAAAATGATACATTTAATTTGTATTTGTATTTTAAACTCAAATATTATAAAACAGTATTTAAATAGTACTTCAAATATTTTTATTTCTTAAAATATTTAAAATAAAAATAAAAGTATTAAATATAATATATTTATGCTTGATAATTTGACAATTAAAAAGAAAAATTAATATATAAATAAATAAAATCATAACATTAAAGTATAAATTTTAGATTAAATCAGTTCTACAAATCAATTATTGATTCAAATAATGAATGGAACATATGGTATAATTCGAATAATCCACAAGACACACCTTTTCCAGAGCCTTTTGAAAATATCGATGGCATTGAAAAACTTGTAATTATAAAGTGTATTCGTTTCGATAAAGTGGTTCCAGCTATTCAAGTATGTATTTTATTTTATTTATTTATTAACACTTTGGAAATTATTAAATTAACATCTTAAACAATATTTAGCAATATATTGTTAATTATATGGGACACAAATACGTCGAACCACCATCATTTGACTTAGCGGACTCATATAAAGACTCAACATGTTGTAGTCCATTGATTTTTATATTGTCAACTGGAATGGATCCAATGTCGAGTTTGATAAAATTTTCTGAAGACAAAAAAATTAGTCCGACAGATTTTATAACCATATCACTTGGTCAAGGACAAGTAATATAAATGATAATTAATTTGTTTATTTCAGAATGTATTTTAACGGGAACATAACTTATGTATAGGGTCCATTAGCTGCTAAAATGATAAAATCTGGAATAGAAACAGGTAAATGGGTTGTATTACAAAACTGTCATTTGGCTGTTAGTTGGATGAAAGAACTCGATCGCATTTGTGATGAAGATATTATACCCAGTCGTACACATCAATCGTTCCGTCTCTGGCTTACAAGTTATCCATCTGATGATTTCCCTGTATCTATACTACAGAATGGTAAATTAAACCTCAATGATCAAGATCGATAATTTTTATAACACATTGATTCAAAACTAGGAATTAAAATGATAAACGAAGCTCCAAAAAGTCTTAGTGAAAATTTATTGCGTTCATATACAACTAACCCCATTAATGATCCAAATTTCTACCTCAGTTGTAAGAACCATTTAGGTTTGGAAAAATTACTATTTTCACTATGTTTTTTCCATGGAATCATTCAAGAACGTCGAAAGTTTGGATCACTTGGTTGGAATATTCTCTATCAATTTAACGACTTGGATTTTCAAATCAGCGTGATGCAGTTAACTGTATTATTAAAATAATATCTTACCTACATATCTTATTATGTTATATTATGACTAGTAATAAAAAAATTAATTGTATTTAGATGTTTTTAAACGATTATGATGAAATTCCATACGAAGCATTACTTTATTTAATTGGTGAATGTAATTATGGTGGTCGAGTGACTGACGATAAGGATAGACGTTTATTGACATCTCTACTGTCAATTTTTTTCAACTCAAATGTTACTAATAAAGATCCGTAAGTAAATATAATATAACTTTTTATTTTTATTTTGTGTATTTCTTGGATTACATTTGCCTTAATAACTTTTAATTAATTAATCAATTAAGTGACAATCAATTCAAAATTTTCATTTTACGAGTTGTTTTAGTTAGAAAACTGGATCTAGTTTGTACATTAAAGAGGTCAAAATTAAAAATTCCTAGTAATTTAATTTTGGTAATTTGCGCCACGTCAGAAAAAGAAATAAAATATATAATTTCAAATCTGCGCCACAAAAGGTAAAAGGTTAAATAAATTATACGTACACTAGTATGACAGATTTATATAAATTTTTTTAATAACCGAAACTGTACTTATAATTTTAACTATTAAAATTAACTTGATTGATCAATGATTGGAAAAATATATATTTAAAAGTGGCGTAAACTGCAATTTTTAAAGGTAAAAGATAGCACAAATTACATAAATATATATATTTTTTTAGGGGGAGGGGTGTTTTTGTAATAAATTACATACGCCCACTTATCTATCTTTCAAAAAATATATTTCTTAATTTTTAATGATTACCGTATAATTATGTATTAGATATACATTTTCGGAGAGTGGGCTGTATTATATACCCAAAGACACTTCTCTTAATGGGTGTTTAGAATATATTAAATCTTTACCCATGAATGAACCGGAAGTATTCGGACTCCACCAAAATGCTGACATAACAAAAAATAACTATGAAACTAATTTGGTAGGTTAATTTTTTTTTTTTTTTTTTTTTTAATATTTATTAATTTTTTATAACAATAACATTTGTGTAGTTCCTATATGGTACCATTTTAACTCAATCTCAAATCACTGTGGGTGGTGGCGATGAAGACGGAGATGCAAAAACGACAGAGCTAGCTTGTAACATTGCGAAAAATATACCAGATTTATTTGACATAACTGAAGCAACAAAAAAATATCCAATAAAGTATGAACAATCGATGAATACTGTTCTACAACAGGTATTTAATTTGTTTATTTAAAAAATACATACTATTATTCCATTATACTCTACTCATATTATAATATATAATTATTATTCCTATCTCATAAAATATTTGAGTTACTAAGAAATAAAATTAATAAAATGTTGTAATTTCATACTTGATAGGTATATTATTATATTAGTCAAAATAAACCCTATATTTTGAAGTGAATAAAAAACTATAAATTAGTGTTATCGGTCATCGTAACGAGTTTTGTACTTTTGTGTACATTGTGTTTATGTTAAGTACCTACTACCACTTAAATTAGTTATATTTAGGGCCGGGAATGTAATGCCCTATAAAACCCTTAAAAAAATGCTTTAATACTCTAAAAATTATAAATAATGCATTAAAAAAAATTCAAGTGAATTGTTTTTATTTTTAATAAATTTAGAAGTTATACATTTTAAATGATATTTGATTAAATTAATTAATAAAAATAACTTGCGATGAACGATATCGTCAGATGTCAGTATCGATTATATTTCTCTTACAGATTATTAAACAGAATAATATATTATAGTAATCCTAAATATTCTTTACAACCTCGTCAATCTAAGTTTTTTTACAATACGAGGATACAAATAGGTACCTACTTTATTGTTTTTTATACAAAAATATACATATATAAATTTATATAAAACTCGATTTACCGTGTAAAATCTTAAAACAGAATTTAAAGTTTTATTTTTGGACCCAAAAACTCCAATAATGCCCTATAAAATTAAGAAATGACGTTAAAATCATAAAAATACAAAATAAATTTTCTTATTCTCGTTCAAAAGTACGTGTTACGGATTTGTGACCAGGCGAACATCGTACAGCAACCTCTGAAAAAAATTGAAAGTGCATCAAAATCCCAGCCCTAGTTATATTATATATACTGGGGTTAAGTTAATTAATTAATTAGTTATATTTTAATACATGGCATACGATATTCTACAAATTTATATATTTTATTATTTATTTATTTATATATTTGAGCACATTTTATTATATTTTTTAAAATTTGTTGTTTGGTACCTATCTAGTAGGTTCATACTACGCCATGGTTTGTAGTTCAAAAGAGTCGCTATCTTTAATAATTAAGTTTAAACAAGAAATTTATTAGAAATATTAATAAATAAAGCGAAGAAGAATAAATTAAAAAAGTATTTGTATTTAAAATTTAAATAGGTCCTTACAAAATATTTATATTTGTTAATATATATATTTATGTTTTTGAACTTGGTACCTATGGATATATTTTTTTCTAATTGATTTTTTTAAACCGATTTTGAGTAACGTTAAATTTCACGAAGAGTGAGCTCTGGCTCCAGCACTCCAAATGGCAATTTTTTTTATTTAGAGATTATCAAACAAAATCCAAAAGTATAAATAAATGATTCGTAATTCTCCTTGAAGTGGACAATATCGAGTACCTAACGTTATACAAGATATCGTTTTTTTTTTTTTTTAAATGCATAAATACAAAACCTACTTTAAATTTTCTTTAAAGTATTTTTAAGTTTACGTACTGTATTATTTGTATTTTCATTTAATACAAATTATAAGTATATTTTTAGAAGATATTAATATTTTATACAATGATACTTTATAATTACAAATTACACAAGTTGATAATACATTTACCATATTCTACATAGGAATTGATACGTTTCAACAAATTATTGTCAGTTATACAAAAATCATTAGCGGAAGTACAAAAAGGTATTAAAGGTATAGTTGTCATGTCTTCTGATTTAGAAGAATTACATACAAGTCTAATCATTGGACGAGTACCGGCAAATTGGATTAATTATTCATACCCGTCTTTGAAACCATTAGGTGGTTATGTAGCAGATTTATTGCAAAGGTGCATTTTATTTATTGTATTTTTGAATAGATGAATAAATTTATGATTATGATTATATAGACTAAGATTCTTACAAGACTGGCTAGATAATGGCATGCCAGAAGTATTTTGGCTTTCTGGTTTTTATTTTACACAGTCTTTCTTATCGGGTGTGTTACAAAATTTTTCACGTAAAAACAAAATACCTATAAATAAACTTGGATTTGAGTTTGATGTAACTATATGTGAATCGAAAATTGAATTGGTGAACAATCCTGAATGGGAAGTCTATTATCGGGTAAGAATACAATTATTTCATAGTATGTAGGTACATCGTATATTTGATAGATGATCATACATTTAAACATTTTTAATTCATATTTTTATGTTTCAATTTTTGTTTGTATAATACAAACTTTATATAAATATATATAAGTATATTTAAGTGTTAAAAAAAGAAAACATGTTTCATACAATCTTAAACGCCTGTTTGGGGGGAAAGCACTTTCTCCTTATTAGAAACATTATATGGGTGTAGTCGCGTACACCGTTTGGGAAAATCGACCCAAAATATGGTCAATTTGGGCGAATAAATTTATACCGTTTGGGCGAGGATTAATTCAATTAAAAATACCGTTTGGGCGAATAAGTGTGAAAATGCTTATAATATACACTCAACAATTAATTAAACAAAATAATATAAAATAAACATAATTAATATGAATCCTATTTAAAAAAAATATTAGTATAGATATTAGTAATATTATTATGTAGGTAGGTAGTAACTTACAGTCAAAAAATAATAAATAAAATTACATATAACATAATTAGTACAATAGTACCTAGTATCTACATTTTAAAGTAATCTATTGGCTTTGTATTAAAATGCTTGTAATATTATATACTCAACAATTAATTTAACAAAATCATGTATGAATCGTAATCTTGTTTTCAATAATAACGATTAATAATGATTAGCAACGATATCATCCGTATCTGTCACCAGGTTTTTACCTTGTATAGGTAAAAACAATTTCACTCGCCGAAACGGTACAAAATATGATAGTCGCCCAAAAAGACTATTATTTTATTGGTCAAAACTATTACTTTCGCCAAAACGACAACCGCCCCATTATACACATATGAACTTATAATCGCATAAACATTCATCGTGTATACAATAAGGCTAGTTTTATTCAGTGTCAATAATGATGATACTCGACATAGTGCAGTTGCAAATGTCTTTACTACATATCAGGCCGTATAGGTTATAGGTAAGTACCGAGGGTATGGTCATTATATTCATCACTATCCAAAGATTTACCCGAATCACCTATACGACGACGCGCAGACCACCGTACACATGGGTCACAATGAATAATGTGAATAATAAAATACAAATAATGGTTATGATAAAAAGAAAATTATGTCCTTAACTGATACGGTGACGGCGGAACAGCTGACACTCGATCTTCGGCGCAGCGTCAACGACGGGGGAGGTCAATGCTCTGAGCTCTCGCCGCTATATGAACAACCGCGAACACTGGCTGATGACGCGAAGGGGAAAACGTCCGTGACCAGTATCGCGATGAGTCGCAACCACTGAACCACTCCCGGCGGAAGTACGCGGACTGACGGAGAACTCGGAGAAGACAGAAGACGTGCGCGGACTCCACGCGAACTCGCGGACGGAGACACTCGTGTAAATCAATGTACTGTAGTTGGCGCGGGAAACGAGCCGAACAAACAACGCGCGATTACTATGAGCTTGCGTGGAACGCGCGTGCGCAGTGGCGTACCAACGGCATGGAAGAGTGTGCCTACGCCAAGAGACGCAAGTTGTGAATAGGCGCGAAATTCTGCTTTGAAAGTAATGTTTTTTATTCTACCTTGAAAACGACGTTTTTTTCATTATATATTTTGAATTGTATATGATTTCGTCTATTTATACACACTATAGGTACGTGTGAAACTAATGACGAAATATTATCAAAATGGCATAAAGAAAATCCCAAATTGTCCAACCGTTGTTCTATTAATTATTGTTATTAGCTTGTACATTGCGAACATTTTTCATTTTTCAAAGGGTGATTTTTTTCTAAGATTCCCAGGGGTGCTAACGAGAATTTCTATACACTACTGCGCGCGTGCGCGAACAACGAGCAACCCACGTGCACTGCAAATAACACAAGTAACGGCACGACACGTCACAAGACAAACGATTGAGCCTTTTAAACGACGAAACGTCGACCGCGAAAAAAAAACAATATGGAGGCAGACACTACCGCGGCGGCGCTGTAAAAGCGAATGCGCGACGCAATGGTAAACGGACGCAGACGGTCTTTTGACACGTATCGTATGGTGTGTACCGATTACCGAACGCGACGATATATCTGATATAGTGATATCGTGGACTGATTGACGTATACGTGATTGATTGACTGCCGCGACGACGACGCTGACGACGGCCGGACACCTGTCGGAACGGCAGCGCATTATGGTTTGGTGAGAGGGTCGAAATAATGTTCGCAGACAAAAGCTCGTACACAAACACTCGTTATGTTGCCGGAAGCGGCGGTCATCAAAACCGCACACTTACCGTTCATAAACGCACATTTTACATCGTTCAATACTGCGCACATTTGATTGACAGTTAGACAGTTAAAAATTAAACATATTTTATTAATATTCATTAAAAAAAATAATTTAATATTATCTAAAAATGATTTTGTTGTTTTTAAAAAAATAATTTAGTATTATTTAAAAATCATAATATAAAATAATTCAATATATAATTAAATTGAAATAAATTTACATCCTAATGTTTTTAAATAATCAATCAAGCTAATCTCGTTGTTAATGAAACGATCATGTACATTTAAAATAGATTTTTCTCTCTCCCTGCATACTTTGCGTGTACAGTTCACGTTGCCATTTCGTATGAGTCGAAATTTGGTTTCAGTAATTATCTGTTGTTGTTTTAACACATCTATCTGGAAGAAAAAAATAAACAAAAATAAATTAATAATAACTCAAAATGTATTTATTGTTTTAAATTCATATTCTTACCGAATGAAATATAGTAGGATGTGGAACATAAAATTCATGCCTAAGTTGACTATGGTAACTTTCTGCACTGTTAGTCGTTCTTGTACTTTTATTTGACTCTTCTGCCCACGATATTGGTGAAAAATGATTGGTCTCATTATAATTATCCAATATGTTATCAGCAAAGTCATAATATTGTTTTTCTTCTGGACAAGTAGCCTTTATCTCAATAAACGCCTCAGAAATCATATGTGATGGTAAATAAGGCAAACCAAAAAAAAGTTTTAACCATAGTCCAGATTGTGAATTTTTATCGTCGTAGTTTTTTTTTTAATATTGGAATAGAACTGATTTTTCTATACCATACTTGACCAAGATGTAAACGACAGGCTTTAATAATAATTAAAGGAAATACTTCTTTAGCAGCAATGTGAGCACCAAGTTCAAAATCGAATAGTAAGAGAGAAGGCTGGAATACACTACTGGCATTATTTAAACATAAATCTTTTAATGTTTACCACATTTGTTTATAAATATATTTTGTTTTTGATGGCAAAAAAAAACAAAAAACAAGTGGTACATAATATTGTTTACAAACACCGTGGATGGTATATTGTTGATAAAAATGTTTTGGGCAATAAGTAAAAGTTCTGTCTGCTAATATAAATTCAATTTCATTGCACAAAAATTGGAGATTTTTTTTACATGTCACTATAATTATTTGAGTGGACCCATTCACAAACACAAATTGTTCACCATTATTTAATGTGATGTTTGATTCCTTTACCATATTAAGAGCATCTGAGAGTGACACAGACACAGGGGGTAGAAGTTTTCGTCTTTCACGATACATAGACTGTCTCATAGCATCAATATTATCTGAACTCACTGAAGACATACATAATTCTCGCCTTATAATTTTTAAAGGTTTTTTATTTAAATCCAATTGCGATTTACGTTTAATGGCACATCGAATTTCTTTTAATTCTGGGTTAATTTCATTTGTTTCATGGTAATGTTCACTTTCATTCTGTTTGATGAATACATTTACATTTGAATTTGTCGTCACCATAACACCGCATAACTTATTATTGCAACGCCAAACTAAGTCCCCGGAATTTTTATTTGTATGAAAAAGTCGATATGAATACTTTTGGTAAATTATTGATTGCGCACCTTTATTATTTGTGTACACTTGTATCACGTCATCCGTTATGCGATTTCGATGTTAAATTATTAAATGTTAAATTACTATAAATGTATGTGAAGTCGAGTAGAGTCGCAATCACACTAAATGTTGTTAACTTATTAGGTACTAATATTTAGAAAATAAAAACCATAATCGTATAATATTATTTTATTTCTTAAACGTGTAGATATAGCAATCTGCGTATAAACTTTTATTTTTATTATTTTGTGATTTTGATTAAATATGATTAACTGGTGTGCGGTACTAAACGATAATGTTATTTTAGATAAATTTATACGTTATTGATAAATTTCAATGTGTGCGGTATTGAACGGTTTAATTTGGCGAACATATGCGGGATTAAGATATAAAAGTGTGCGGTTTTGAACGACGACCTGTTTTTATAAGTGTGTGGTTATGAACGACACCCGCCAGAAGAAGAGGAGGGTGCCTAAAATTGTACTTATGGCATGGACACTCAAAACCGCACAATTGTATACTTAATTCTGCATATTTTCCCCAAATCAAACAGTTCAGTACCGCACACGTTGATGTATATTAATAACAACGTATACATTTATCTGAAATAACAATATCATTTAGTACCGCACACCAGTTAATCATATTTAATCAAGATCATAAAATCATAAAAATAAAACTTTCGGGATTTTACAGAAAAATCAGTTCCATTCCAATATAAAAAAAAAAAATTACAATGACAAAATGTACAAGCTGATTATGGTCGAAACTTTTTTTTAATTCGCCTTATTTGCCATCAGCGTCCATCACATTTGATTCCTAAGGCGTTTTTTGTGATTATGGCTACTTTTCCAGATGAAAAACAATTTTATGATTTTGCTGTTTTGAACTATCGACCTTTTAAATTTCCCTTTTTAACAATGGAATACATTTATACGTTATTGAACGGTGTAAAATAAGCTGTTATGAACGGCAAGTGTGCGGTTATGACGTCAAATCGTCGTTATGGAATGTGGTGTAAACATGGGTGTTCATGAATATTTTCATTTTTTTGTATCATACAAGTAATTCTTTCACTTTTTTTTATCCATGTGATGTAAATTTGGCATGTGAATACGTAATTATTTCACGCGGAAATTGAGTTGCATTATTACATTTATCTAGTACACATATGCCTACACTATTTGTTAAATAAATTATAATCTTTTTTGTCTTATTTTATATTTTTAACAGATCGAAAATCCTGAATTCTGATTACAAATAGAAAGTTATACACCTATTACATGTCCTGTAAGGCTGTATTACTTGTATTAAGTAATTAAGTGAATATTACATATTTAATTATTTATAGTTCATAGAGATTATTCAACATAACAACATCTTTATTGCACTTTGCAACAATACTCACTATAGAATACCAAATTTATTATATACGCGATTATACGATACACACCTACATATTTATTATTACAATCGATTCATATTATTTGTTTCATTTATTTAACACTAATAAATTTAAATTATTATACCTATATCTGACTATATGGATGATAATAAAATGTTAGTCTCGATTTAAATATACGAGTACAAACAGTTGATTTTGTTTTGTATTATAAATACAACAAATAACAATTATATGACTTTAATGTATCGTGGTCAATTAATTTAGTTTTATAATGATATATTATTAGTTTTAGTTTATATTTTATACTTTATAGCAACCTGTTATATTTTTCATGCTCTCGTTAATATTGTATTAATAAAGGACAAATTGGATATTGAAAAATTCAGCGTTTTTGTAAAGGTAAACACACACACACACATTACAATATTTTACGTAACCTACTATTGTCTATTAATAAGTAATTTTCTAAATAAAATTGTTTGAATTGTAAAAAAATGAATATACCTATACAAATGCTATATAATTACCTTATATACGCACTTATAGGAGATCCACTCATTTTATCATATCTTATACACCTACCAACCTACCTATTATATACCACGTTTTCAACTAACTATATACCTTTTTAATATAATATACATGATGTATCGTGTGCCAAATATATTGCAATAAAAATTGAGAAACTAATTTATATCCATAATTTATAATATAATATTTTGAATTATTAATTGTAAAAATTAAACTTTGTACTTTTCTAATCGTCTGAAAAATTATATTGCTGCATTAACAGCTATAATATTTAATTTATGCTTAATATTTACAGGGTTTATTTTTAGAAGGAGCTAGATGGGATCGAGAATTACAAATATTGAATGAGTCTTATCCAAGGATTCTTTTCGATACTCTTCCAATAATTTGTTTCAAACCAGGAATTAAAGTACAGTATACTTGTAATACTCATATATTCATATATACACTACATTATACAATACGAGAATCCTACCTAGTTGGTTTTCAATTGCCAAATTGGTTCCCAGGTGATCTACAGGAATCCAATTAAGCCAAATTTGCTTTGATGAACTTTTATTTTAATAATATAATAACTATGTTAAAAATTACTTTTTCAATTATATTATAAATTATAAGGAGGAAGGATAAATTGGATATAAGTGGATTGGAATAGTTGAGTGTATTTTGATGGAATAGCTTATGGTAATATGAGGCTAGAGTATAGTAGGCTAGATGTTTTGAATATTGAGGTCTGAGTGGAGGGTGAGATTAGTGACGTACCAGGGGGCATTAGTGATGAGGCGAAGGCAAATTGATTGAAAGGATTGAAATATTTGAGTGTTAGATTTTTTATATGTTTTCTAAACCAAAACTGTATTCCGTAAGTCATAGTAGAGCGGATAATGTGTTTATAGATTAAAAGTTTAGTACTGAGTGGAAGAGTTGATTTAAGAAGGTGTCTAATTTTGTGAAGTTTGAAATCGAGAGATTTTCTCTTTGTTTTTATGTGATTGGCCCAGGCGAGTTTGTTATCGAGGTAGAGACTCCAAGATAGCGGGTAACTTTTGTTTGGGGAATTATGTCATTATTGAGGGTCGTTGGGGGGGGCAAGGCCTGGGGTCGTAGGGAAAAAGTAATGTGCGTTGATTTGTTGATTTGTGTAATCTGTTGAATTCTCTACAGATTGAACTAATTTTGAAATTCAGTAAAATGTGTTTGGAGTGCAAAGGAGGCTACAATTAGGTCGACATTTGTTGATATCATGCCTGTATCATCAGCGAACGTTACAAGAGTGGTGTGGTCAGAATGTGGTATATCGGAAGTAAATAAGTTGTAAAGTGTGGGAGCTAGTATACTACCTTGAGGGATACCTGAGGGTATCCCTCAGGTCCCTCTGCTTGTGTTGACTGTGTCTGTAACACAGATAAGTTCAAGGTGTGTTAAGGATCGGTTGATATGTGCACAACGTTTGCACTTTCGATATTGAAATTATGCGCTCACAGTACGATGTCTAGTGTATGAAAATTGATACATCAATCTTCTGGTTCACTTTTATACCCAGAAATCTAAATCGCCTTCTTTTGTTTCAAAGTTGTCCTTGAGATATCTGACCAAGTTACTGACTCAGCTTACTCAGCAGGTTACTGCTCGACAGTTGTTGCTGCTACAAGTCCATCGTCTACAAAAATAGCTACTATAATTATTTATCTTACTTATATATACACAAGAATCTGCTTTGGTCTCCTTTAAGTCGAAACTGTTTAACATATTATTGAACTTTTTTTTCCAATATCTGGGAGCTTGCTTCAGTCCATATAAGCTCCGCTGAAATTCGCAAACTTGAGTGCTTTCATCTTCATATCCTTTAGGCTGATTCATGTATATTTCTTCTCCAAAGTCACCATAAAGAAATGCTATCTTTATATCGAATTGCTTAAGAACTAATTTCTTTGCTGCTGTTATAGCTAATATTATACAAATCGAATCATACTTAACCACGGAGCTAAACGTTTCTTGGTAGTCTATTCCAAACACTTGCGCACAGCATTTTACAACTAGCCTAGCTTTAAATCGATCTACTTCTCCATTTGTTTTGTACTTAGTTTTATATATCCACCCTTTATTTATTGGATTTTCATTTTTTGGTAAATCCACTAATTGCCAAGTTTCATTTTTCTGCAATGATAACATTTCGTCATCCATTGCTGCCTTCCAATAAAATTGTCTGCATTTTTACCTGTCATAGCTACTTTATATGTAGCTGGGTCATTACAAGCTGTAAAAAATGCATCGCTATACCTAATAGGTTTATTGAATTTTCCTCTGTCTCTGAGTATCATCTGTTGTTGATCCTCTACTTCAACTGGCATCTGATTATCATCATTCAGTTCTTCTTCTTTGTCATTTTTATCTTCAAAGTTTTCAGCAAGATTGTTTAAATTGATTTCTTCCTCTTCTGCTTCATTTATAACATTTACTTCTGTAGCTGTTGATGGGTTTGATGACTCTTTGAATATAACATCTCTGCTTAGTGAAATTTTTCTTCCACCAAAGCATACTCGATATCTTTTCGTTCCTTTTGAATATCCAACGAAATACCTTTTCTTCATTTTGATCCCATTTTCTTCGTTTTTCTTTCGGTATATGTGCATAAATTTCACTACCAAATATTTTCAGATGATTTATATCTGACGTTGGTGTTTTATTGAACCATAATTCGTAAGGTGTTTTTCCATCTTAGGTACCTAGGTGTGATCACTTGCACCTGAATCCACATACCATTTTTCTGACTCACTGATGTCCTTTGATTGTACTCAAACCAACGCATTTCCTGAGTATGATTTGCTCTAAATTCATTCTTTTTGTTCTTTTAAAAAAATCCGGCAATCACGCTTCCAGTGCCCTGGTTTTTTGCAATGATTGCACTTGCCTGGTTTATTATCATTATTCTGTTGGTTTTCAGAATTACCAATTTTTGTAGTTTTTCTTTATTTGTTCCATACGTTTTCTTTACCGAAAATGCACTACTTGCAGTATCTCTCTGAGCATCATGTCCTTGAGTTTGCCTTGTTTCCTCCACCATGAGTCTGGATGACAAGTTAGACAATGTTTTGTCCACATTTGATATCGAATCCCATGCACTGTAAAAATGTTTGTAATTTTCTGACAGTCATTAATATTTTGACCATAAGCATTGAATCGGATATTAGTTCACCTAATTGTTTTAATTTTCCACTAAGACTCTCCAATTTCGAAATATGACTCGTCATATTGTTATATTTTTTCAAACAAAAATAATTTAAATACATGTAAATAATTTTGTAAAATTAATATACTTTAAATAATAATTGATGATCATTTGAAAAATATAAAAATATAATAATTTACAATAAATAATAATTAATAACATTATACATGCATATACCTACATACATAGTACATTTTTATAAAACTTAATTTCAAAAATGTATCCCTTCAAAATAACGGACTCTTGGTGACCAAGAGTGTCCGCTATTCAGAGGTTTCACTGTATTTTTATACATATAGCCATATAGAAAACAATTTGTATACTTTATTTTGTAAACTTATCCAACAGAAAAAAAAATATTAAAAATCGTTATATATTGTTATCATATTTTTTTAGTCGCAGTTTGAGAAGAAATCGTATTATGACGCTCCAATCTACAAGACGAGTGCTCGCCAAGGTGCTCTTTCGACTACAGGCCATTCGACTAATTTTGTGATGTTTATGGACTTCTTAATTGATCGACCAAAAGATCATTGGATTAAACGAGGAACCGCATGCTTGTGTCAATTAGACAATTAAATACTTACAAAATAATTGTATTAATATATATATATATATTTTTTTTTTGCTATCCTATAAATTTTCTGGTCCATCTTCAAATGATAACTTTTTATTCCTTTGAATTCTATTGGTACATCCCCAAGCACTGCTTTAAACAATTTTTTAGATACACAAGAAAATGTGTCATCATATAATAATTTTTAGTTTTAAAAGTTAAGACGTTGTTTGCTACTGCTAAATATAGATAACAATGTTCTGTATCGTAATCTTAAAAGTAGGTAATTTCATTTTTTTTCTAATACCAATTTAAGGTAACAAATTTGAGGAATATAAGTACATTCCAACTATTATTTATTATTTTTATACTAGATAAGTACCTAGGATTAATATGCATCGTTATATTAATGTAGATACACAACGTTACTTACATTTTTTTTATGATTATTATTATTTTGTTTAATTATATATTATAATATACGTGTTAAAAAATCTTATTTATTATTATATAGATAATATAATTTATAAATAATATGGTACTTTGTCAAAAATTTTTTGTTTTATTTTTTTTTATTTTTAATAAGTTTCACCCATTATTTAATAATTATAAAAAAAATTTTATGTTTGACAATATAATTTTTTATATACCATTTATATTATTTTTAAACTACATATTTGGCATTATGATATTATTGATTATAATATGAGGTCTATAAAACTATTACTATTAATTATTTGCTCAGTAGGTATATCAATATGTCTATTTACATGCAGTAACGCCTAACCACCTAAACTTTCTTGTCCCCCATTTTCGATCTGAGCCATGTTTTCAATCTATAAAAATGAAAAAGTGCCAAATGAATGCACAAGAAAAATTAGATGAGATGTTGTAGAAATTGTTTATAAAATGTAATATCATCAACATCATTTAATATTATCTCTCATATTAGGAAATGCAGTAACTACAACAAATAATAACAAGAAAGTTATTTTGTAGTCAGAGGAAAATACAGTAGATATATTTTATTATTTAGGTCCACTAAACATATTTTTCTATATTTTAACCTTAGTAAAACTACACACATAATAATATCATTAACAATACAATACCAAAACCTCATTTTTGATATTTTTGTAATTACTGTATTTAACAGTACCTAGCAGGGTAGTATAATATAATGAATTATATTTTAATACATTGCTAAAGCACAGAGATGGGAGTTTGTATTATACAGCGGTATAAAACTGTATTATACAAGGTATTAAATACATGGTATAAAATTATTTTATACTGACGGTAATAAAAAAAATACTTAACCAGTAATGGGAACCAAAGTGGGCATGTGGCCATGTTTATTTAAATTTTTTTTAAATTAAATAATTTAGTTAATATAACCTTTTTTTTTTTTACTAAATTTCTGATATTAAATATAAGTAAGTACTTAGTAGTTATAGTACTTACAAAAAATAAAAAATGTGAAACCAAAAAGTTAGAAGATATATTTAAATGTTGGTTGACAGATAGGTAAGGTTACTTAAATCTTAATTTATTTCGAAATTTATTAAGAAAATGTACTTGATAATATTTATTATTTTTTTAATTCATTTAAAAATGATCAATAGTTCATAATTAACTATGGTTTCATAACTAGTATAATACGGTATTATACAAAAATAAAATTAAATACTACTATAAAAATAATATGTATATGGAAAAAAATTGAATAAGTAGATCAAGAAAAAACGTTAAGAAATGCTTAATTTAGTAAAAAGCCCAAGTTAATAAAAAATCTAATTTATAAATAAATATTCTTTAAGGAATAAAAATCCTAAATAATTAAAATATTCATTATTTCATAAAAAGTTCAAATTAATAAAAAATGTAATACAATGAGTATTAATAAAACGTTGTTATTATTGAATAAAAAGACCAAATTTATAGTCTATAATTCAAAAAAATAATTAATTTTTATGAAATAAAAAACCAAAATTAATAAAAATGAAATATTCATTTTTTATTTTTGAAGGAAAGGAATGTCGTGCGAATTACGTGGATACTAAATATTTGCAAAAAAAAAAATTGAAAAATGTTAATTTTGTCTATGAGGGGGACTGGCGAGACGTGTTCCTGCCCCCTCCCACATATACACGAATTTTTTATTTTTGAAGGGAAGCAGTGTCGTGGGAATTTCGAAACTAGGCTTGCGGATTTGTGCGAATTACATTCTATATATCTGTATAATTATTTTTTAAATTTTTCATTGGGGGACTAGCCAAACGTACGTCTAGCGGTTCCCGAACTGTTAGGCGCAATGTTAATATTGATATTGCACTTATTAGCTTAGCCCGCTTAGCATCTATATTCTGTAGCTTATCATTTAATTGCTTGTAGGTATACCTACTCAATTTTAGTATAACGTCGAGTTTTTGATTGAATCTCTCACAATCGCGGCGATTTAATCAACCAATAACATGTGAATGTGTAATTTTTGAATTTTTTTGTGGTATAATATCACGAGTTTTTTGTAAATAATAGTTCGTTTACACTAAATTGTCATGGATATTTGACAAAATTTAAAGTGATCAAATTCTAAATAATAATCTATAATTAAAATAATTAATAAAACATTAGATTAATATTTTTTGTTATTAATTTTAATATACACAATTTTTAATATATTTATGTTATGATGTAGAAAAAACTGATTAATTTAAGAATTGATCAACATTTAATAGACTACTAACAAACTATTAAATTATTTTTAAGGTACTTTTAACCCTAAATTAATTCAATTAATATTACTTTCGTGCACCCAGCATAAAAATTATAAATTTGTTGTAAATATCTTATAAGAAAGAAAAGAAAAACAAACTGTTGTATTATGTTATGTTATTACATTTTTTTTTAATATTATGAACAATATCAATTAAATTTATATAAATATATAATGAATATGCATATATATTCCCAACAAAATGTACTTTTAGTTTATTATTATAAATTGAAATAATTTTAATTTTCAGAATTATTAAATAAAAAGTTTATTTTATTTCATATAAATTGTCATTCTCGAGATGAAGAACAATATTATTTTCCTGCTAAAATAGCAGCAATAGAATTTAATTTAAAAAATGGGCTTTCTCGCACTTATCATCTAATTATTGGTATTTGTAAGTATATAAAATATTATAGTAGTCCCCTAGCACAGATAATAAAAATTATTAATAATTAAATATTTCATTAATGATGTATCAAATTGTTCTTAAAAATATTTATAATCTTTGTACTAGAAGGCCAGTTAACTTATTAATAAGTAAATAACATGGAACTAAAATGCTATTCTTAAAAAAAAAAAAAAACTAACTCAACTTATGTTTATAGCTAAAATTTACCCGAAAGGTTATGCTGGAGGTATGAGAATATTTTCTGATCAATTTCATCAAATTAATTGTTAGGATAAACATCCGGATGATTATCAAATTATATTTTTTGAATTTTCGACATTTCTTAAGGTAAATGTAATAATTATAAAGATCATTTTCAACTTTTAACTATATTACTTTAGGATGAAATAATCAATAAAACAGATTTAATAGAAGACACATTAGACTTACCATATTTATTTACTGTTTAGTCAGAAATTGGTGTAAATATGATGAAAGCTAAACATAGCTTAGAAAGGCTATACTCTATAGCTTTTCCTGAAGGTAAATCAAATTAATATAAATTTATTACGATCACCCTCTTTGAAGAATATTATACTATCTACGGTGCTGTCTAATTGCACTGAATTCAATTGTTAACATTGTAAAAGTTAACTTTTTAATCAAACTGATGTAAATTAATCTTAAGTTTATATATTTTATCCTATATATTATATCTAAATGAATGGTTACTTAAACAAAAGTGACTTAAATAACATATTATTATATAATTTCCTCCAGTGACGGCGCGAATAGTTTTAATTTGTGGGACATGTTGGTGCATTAATACTAATGTGAAATAATACAACTAAATCTATGAACTATAATTATCAGGTATAATTAATCCAGAGCCATTGAAAAAATAAAAACTGCCAACTTTTACATTTTCCAACCACCTACCCAACAAATATTTTTCTGTAGCACTTGTCCCACAAAATCACGATCACACTGCATCTAATATCCTCTTAAGAGGACGGCGCACCCGCATGTATTGTCTCCGGTTTATTACGTACGGCATGGTAAATTTTCGTTCACCAGTTTCAATACTGTGCTTTTAGTTTTGATATTATAGTGAATTGACCTATTATTTAACTTATAGGTAAATACATTATCTGTGTTCTCTCGTTGGTTTTTTAAGATATAATAATTTTTAAGTGAGTTATAGCATTTTCAAATGTTTAATATTTTTCATACTCATAAATCACTTTAAAATTTAAGTTAAAAATCAACGAGAGAACACAGATAATGTATTTACCTATAAGTTAAATAATAGGTCAATTCACTATAACATCAAAACTAAAAGTACAGTATTGAAACTGGTGAACGAAAATTTACCATGTCGTACGTAATAAACCGGAGACAATACATGCGGGTGCGCCGTCCTCTTAAGAGGATATTAGAGGCAGTTGTTTATTGTTATATATGGTATATTGTGTTATTTAATATGGGTCGCTTATGTTTGGTTCAAAGATGTGACAGAACAAATACAAGTAATAATTAAAATATTACTTTATTTTCAATACCCAAAGACGAATTTTTCCGTAAACCATGGAATAATATTGTAAATAATTGAAATGGTATTAACTAAAATGTTTCATGTCATAAACATTTTAATGATAAGGAAATAATAAATGAAGAGCAAATTAGTAAAAGTAACCAGGTATATATAATAGAAAATCTCTACATTTAGAAAATGATTAGTTTATTACTTATTAACTTTGAAATTGATTCATATAATTTAAAAGTATTTGGTTTTTGATAATTTATTGTTTAGTCTTGAGCAAATAGGAGAAAATTTGTTTTAAAATGTGGTACTATACCATCAGTGCATACATTGAACACACCAAAATGTCAAAGGCTTTAGATTGGACCTCAATAAATATTACAAGGTAATGTTTAAAATATATTTTGTATTAAAAAACAAATTTTCCTTAATATTTAACATTTAAACATTTTTAAATAACACTATAGTTTATATGTAAATGGAATTGAACCTTTACATCCTAAACATTACATTCATAAACGAATAATCTTCACCAAGTAGTGTTGAATGTACCTATTTATAACTCTTAATGCAAGTTTAAGGTTTTTACTTTCTAGAACACTTAAAAACATTTTTAATTTACAGATAATGTAATTTAATGATTTAATCAATATGTATGAAAATATTATCTTACCAAAAGGTATCTGTAATGGATAGAGAAACAATTGCGTAAAATACGAAAAATTTCGTACCATGTTAATAATAAATTTGTAAATAATAATAAACATAACTATATGTTAGCATTTAAAATAATGGGAAAACATTATTTAGAACACGCAGTAATAGATTTTGATAAAAAACAAATCTGTCATGGAATTCCTCTTTCGGTTTATTCAGGTAGATAATAAATTAAACAAAAATTAATTTATCGAATGATTATTTATAGTTAATTTTTCAGGTACTTGGATGAAACATGGTTATATTGATCTTAATGGTGTTTGGTATCATCAAAATTGTAGTATTTTTGTAAATTGATTACTTATGTGCATACTTTTAAACATAAGGTATTATCATAATAGGTAATAATATTTTTCTAGAGACAATATGGTCTAAATACAAAATTATCATATGTTTTCTAGATCACTTAGTACATACAGATTTTTACACGAGCAAGAAGTACTCCCATTTTCTAATGTTAAAACAATTCCCCGTTATTTATCTTTAGGCAAGTCTGGTTGTGGATTTGACATAACATTTTTTATGCTTCTAGAAAAGAAATTAACATCAATGAATGATCGAGAAAAACATGACATTTGAGTATTTGATGAGATTTTTTTAAGAGAAAGTTTTGAAGTAAATAGAAATACTCTTACTTATTCAGGTCTAGTAGACTGATGGAAATGTAGACACTCATAATTTTGGAGAAAAATCTGATCATGGATTGGTTTTTTTGTTCCAAAGTTTAGGTTGTAGTTTTTCACAACCAATAGCTGTATTTGTATCTAAAGGAAATGTTAAAGGTTATTATTTCAATAACAATAACTATTGATATTTACAAATTACCTTTTATTTTTTAATTTGTATACCTATTACCTACTGTTACATTAATTCATAGGTACCATATTAGTCCAACTGATAATTAAAGCAGGTATTCTGTTAGAGAATGTAAGTGCAAAAGTAGACAGTATGGCAGGTATGTGATGGTGCAACGACCAACAGAAGTTATTTCGATGTCGTTTACTCAGACTTCAGTATAGTATATACCACTGTAGAGTTTGGTACAGTGTTTTAAAATGAATTATTCTTTCGGAATATTGGAAACTACTAAAGGCAATGCATTAGCAGTACACGACGGTTATCAATATAGAAAACATCGAACCAATGATGATAAGTATATAATAACTTTGTTATGTTTGAATGAAAAAAAAAGAAAAATGCACAGGGAGATTAAAAACAAAAGATAATAGAATTTCAAATGTTACAAAAATTTTGAAAAAAAATGCTTGAACATCATAGCCGACATTCGAAATCTAAAATAAGAATAACTAATAAATATAGACTGTATAGAATCAATTTTGTATATGTATACCTTCAATTTGATATTCGTTTGTATGGGAAGAAGAACAGAAAAAGTATGTTTGTTGTTTGGACCGGGAACGAACAATAATAGGCCAGGCCGTTATGGGATTGCACTTAAAACGTACACACCTAAATACACACAGACCGTCCAGTGTTTGTGGGTGTATCTTTAAATAATAACACTCAACAGGAAGTGGACAAGGAAGCCGAGCAAATCCCGCGAGTGCTGATATGTGAGTGGTGTGTGTTTGTGTGTATATATTATATGTGTACATTGTGTGTGTAGGTTAAGACTAGGGTCACGGGCAACTGATAAAAAAAAAAAATGGTAAATCTAAATAGATCTATATAAAATCTATTTAGTCATGGGTAACTCAGTGGCAAATATGATAGAAAAAATATAATAAAAATTATTCAATACGGAAATAAGTATTTGAATACTTTTACTCAAATAATTTACAATATTGAAAATATGTTGTACAATAACACAATAATAAATAGCAATTAGTATAACTAGTATAAGCCCATGGTGGGACTGGTTGAAGTATTAATTAATTAGCTTATTATTGTGTTTAGTTGTGTAGTATTCTGAAAAATAAACCATAATAAATAGTACCCATACAATGTACATCGGATAATAATTTATTTTTTGTCCGAGCACTCCGGTACGGGCAGTGCGCTCTACGCGAAACGTGCGGTAGCTGGCCCGTGGCGATCGTACTCCACCGCCTGGGCGCGGTGTTCGATCCAAAAAAATCACCTATCCTCTACCCAGTGATCACTGAGGCCAGTGTGCTATGTATATATACAACTGAACCGATGCCTACGAATGCGAGGACGCCCGCAGTAGTCGACGTCAGCTCAGCCGCACGGCAGACCTCTGTACAAGAGTGACGATTAACAAATCTCCCCTAACAGACCTATTAACAACATGCTCTATATAGTATGCACCTACATCATTGCTCCATTGTGCGTTTGTGGCTAACCACCCGAACGACACAGGAGTAGTTCAGACGTCTTCGACTAACTTGCAACTATAATCCGTCCTTGCCACAAAACTTTTATGCCGAATTTCGGTGTATTTTTTTCTGAATCGCGGACGAAAAGTCCGATTTAAAAAAAGTTGGACAAAAAGTACGGATTCAATTTTTATAGTCGGACAAAAAGTTCGAAAATACAAAATATTTTATATAATTACCTAATTAATATTTATTTTAAAAATTTAAAAATTTACACATATTGTTATATTTTTGTACAGCTAACACAAATATAACGGAAATCCACTATATTATGATATACTATTATTTTTTTTAGTTTTAGTTTAGATTGACGTGCTTATAAATAAAATAAAATTCATTGTTTGTTAAAATGTATTTAGTTACAAATAAATGTTGATTTTGTTGTTCTAATATGTATTATGTTGTAATAAATTGTATAAATATAAATGAAAATAAAAATAAGAAAATAGAAAAAATATAATAATATAATGTGTATAATATTATAAACATGTCTACAAACATTTTTAAATTTTTAAAATAAAAATTAATAGTATAAAATATTTTGTATTTTCGGACTTTTTGCCCGACACTAAAAATGTGCTCGGACTTTTTAATAAAAATAACTATTTGTCAGTTATATATAATTATACGTTATAATTTTAAAGTTTTCCATCATACTTATATCATATATTAGGTACACTATAGTCTACATTATACACTATATTACGTATTGTTACTGTGCTGTCTAACAAACAACTGAATTTGGCAATAATTTTGGAATATCTGCAGATAGGTACGTATACCACGATATTGTATTTATTATCTTTATTACTTTATTACTAAACATTAAGAAGACGTTGCACCCACACGTGTTATCTCCGTCCTACATACGTACTACTTAGAAAATTTTCGTTATTTTTGATATTAGACTATATTTATATTTTAAATACTCATAACGACAACGTCGTTCGAAAAATCGTTCTAAGTCGTTTGATTATACGGTACAAAATATTGTGTCTTTGATCTGCCGGCCATCGTTCTCAATCGTGTTACCAAAAAGGTAAAACGTTTTCAATCGTACAACATCGGTTTCTAGTCTTCGAGTGAGAAATAAATTATAAATAATAAATCGATATTCGATGTTATAGTTTTGTATATTTTTTTATGTGCAAATTGCACAGTGCAATAATAATAATAATATATAAGCTTCGTGTTCAGTAAATGATCATTTAAATGTTAGAGAACTAAAGAAGTGTTTATAAAAAGAAGGAGCATTTGCGCAAAATGACAAATTTATTAAATTTATTTATAGGCAGCATTGGTTTAAACGCTTTATAACATTTTTTAGTTTAATCGCCAAACATTGATTTTTCTATCAACTATTCATACGTCCAATAGCTTGAGAGCTAGAATAATTTATAGTTTAACTTTTGACAAGTAAGATTAAAAGTTTGTAGTGTTTTTCAAAATAATCAGAGAAAAAAAACAAAAGAATATAAAATTAATTCGCTATCTAAATAAATTGTATGAAAACTTTGTAAAAAAACCAATCACTAGATATTTGAATTATATTATTTTACTATTTTAACAAATTTTACTTCGTATTTAATTACGTTTTTTGTCATAATATATGTATAATTGTGTTATATTTTCCGTTGTGACAATATTTGAATTGTAGTGGACCAATCAACTATAGGCGTTGAATAGTTAATATGTAGTCGTGTTGAAAAATAAAAACTATAAAAATATTTCTGTGTTTATAATTGCAAATTAGACTAAATCCAGTAGATGCAAATGACAATATTCTAATGGAGTCAGTCTGACGTGAATGTGCTTGCGCTAACTGGTAATATCACGTATGTCGGAGTCTTTTACAGACTTCCAGTGCCCTCTTATATAGTAGGTTTCCCCGTCCTACTACTCATATCCCTTCTGCCTTCTGGTCTATGATATGTGTCATTACATTCTCACACTATTACGCATTTCAGGATTCAGGGCTGTATGTGCGATGATCGTATCACAATATGACGTCCGGATGATGCTCTGCCCACGCGCAAGCTTGTCGCAACCGCAACGGTCCAGCTAGCATTTCTCAGAAATGCTGCCCTATCGTCGTTACCCGTTATAAACCTACAATGTATTAATGTATGCGGGTGATGCTGGTTCCACCCCTATATAAAGTGGTGTGACTCCTTTTTTTTTTTGTTTATTAGCTAAAAAAAATGTATATGTTGTGTTATAATCTGGAACTATAGTTGTGATATTACACTCTTATGATAATCAAAGAAAATAAGAAATAACTAGGTAAATGTTTACATGTAGTGGCGCCAAACCTATATGGCTATATGTAAAGTTTGACAGCTGCCACACATAATTTAAAAGACGTGTACTCCTAGCATTGGTAGTGTTTAAGTATAAAAAAATTATAATTAAAATAAGAAGGAGCAATGGACATAATATTAATGTCTATTGCCACACCTAAAAAAAATTAATTCAGCACCTCTGTTTACATGCATGTATTATTGAAGTTACTTTTCAATAATGGTGTGTTTATTTTTTGAAAAATTAGCATTATTATTTAACTATGTTGATATAGAACAGTGAAATAGTATTAAGATTAAAAAAATGTTGAGACATTGAAAAACACTGATAAAGTTGATTCAATGATTAATACCTAATGAAAAAAATCATTATTATGTTTGACACGTGAGAATCAATAAATAAATCATATGAAAAATAAAAATTGAAAATGTGTATAATATAAACAATTTCCACATTAAATTTTTTTTTTTGATGTTTGTACAAGCCAGGTATTGATTTGTTTTACTCTTGTTGCCCGCCAAGGCGCCAATTACTCTGTTCTTTACATATTTCATTATAATTTTCTATACTAATAAAACAGAAAAATGTATACAAATAATTAAATTAGGATTATAGAAGAAAACAGTACTTATTAATTATTATCAATTGAAATTATAAAATTTAGTAGACCAGTTGAAAACTAAGTAGAATTCATACATTTAATATATTGTTATAATAACAATGTCTTCTAATGAGTGTAATAAATAATAATTAATAAATTAACATACTTTTTACTACAAATAAAATATTGACAATTAACAATATTTTTTACTGTTATGACTTTTAATATAACAGATTATTTAAATTAAAAATTATTTTACAAATTGAGATTTATTAAAATTATATATATATTATTCTAAAATAAATTTATTGGACATACGTTTATAAAAATCCATTATTGTCGGTAACAAGTAATTTCTACGTTTTGTTTTCACCCAGTACTGTGCAACAGAGGTTAAAACATTTTTAACTGCTTCTGATGGTGCATTAAACATTTTCCTAATATTTTTAGGATTAACAACCTGGTTAGAATCCAATAAGTAAATTTTAAAAAGTAATAAATAATTAAATTAATACAATTTACTAATAATTTAATATAATATATTAATATATTCAGGGTTATTCAGGGGCCCTGAATCAGGGCAAACCAATAAACATTGTTGTAAGCAATTACAGCAAGGATAAATTAATAATTTTAAAAATATATACTCTAGACTACAGTATTCAAAAAATGTTAAGGCTTTTATTTTCCATATAGCATCACAACTATCATCTCATATGATTAGCGAGCGGACCCAGACTAAATACTGCTCACTAATAATAAAATCGTAATATAATGATAATCAGATATGAAATTTGATTGATTGAATCGATAAGAGCGACTATCAGTATTCATAACATAATAAAATTAAATTAAAATAAATTGCATGGTATATTATTTGTAACTTATGTAATAAACTTTTAGATATCTAACAAATGTACAGTAAAAGTAACATACTTTTGCTCATAAAATGACAAAACTGTTTATCTTATTATATTTTATAAAATTCATGAAAACATTATATGAAATTCAATAAAAATATAGCTGTTTTCATATGAAGAGTAATATAATTATTGTCAGTATTTATGATACATGTATCAGCAAGCTAATTGTACGGTACTGATCATATTTGTTTGCGGTTGCTTTTTTTGGAATAGGAATAATCTTACACTTTGTAAAATCTATAGTATAGTTAATAAAATACTATAAATGAATAATTATAATAAGTTTGGTTTTAATATTATGATTATCCTTATTTAGTTTATAATAAATAAGTAATTAGTTAATTAAGCATTTGATGAATTTTAGAATAAAAAAAATATATAAGATAACCAGATCATTATATTTAGGATTTCCATATTTTGAAATTAATTCATTACTAAATAAATATTTTTCTACAGTACATTTTATTTTTTTATCAAATACATATTTTAATGATTGATACATTACTGGTTACTATAACTCGCATTCTTTATTGTAATGATTTTTTTTTTTTTAAAGCATTGGGTTGGATTAATTTTGTTATAAAAATATTTAATATAACATTAGAGTTCAGTGCATGAGTTGGATATCATTTTATACATAGTAAGATAAGCTAAGAGAACATTGTTATTACATATTATTATAATAATGGGACCTATTGTAAAACAATTAAGTGTATGGGGATAGCTAGTAGTTATAAAGGACTGATATGAAAAGTTTAAAAATATACATTTACAAGTTAAAAATAAAAATTATTAGAGGTTTTCTCTATAAAATATTGTACATCAGCCATCTTAGTAAATTGTACAAAGGTAACTATTTAAATTTATTATTATATAAAGGACTTTTTTTCCGATTAAATTTTAGTTCTTAAATGATTTTTGGACAATTTTGTTTAATAATAAAAATTATGTATAAATTGTACAGTATAATACTTAAATAGCATGTTTAAAATAAATTGTTTTCTTTAATTATTTGTTTATCATTAAATCGCTTTTGCTACTAAATCGTAAAATTACTTTTTTTTTTTTTTGTGATTGTCCTGTGTTTAAAATACATTGAATTTTAATATTTTGTAAAAATTTCTTTTTTTTTGATCTTTTGTGTTCACGATGATAGTATGATACTATTTTTTCTGAAACAAAATGTTTATATTAAAATAAATACACTGAACTTAGTGTTTAAAAATTTCATACAGAAAAAAATTATTTTACTTTAAAGGACATACACAATATTTAAATTAGTTGCATACAGCTTGAACATTAATTGAAAAATAGCCTTTTCTACTGCGGAATTTTTCTCTAATATTTTTATTGGGAGATTGTATCCTGATATGAATACAATCTATTGCTCCAATGACTTTAGGAAATTGGCACATTTTATAGAAATTTCCATAGACAAATTATCTATCAGCTTCTATTTCTGGCATTTGAATGTATTTTGGTTTTAGTGACACATGATGATACTTTTTTTTGTCATACGACACTTTGACACTTTGATTTATGGATTCGTATCTGGTCTCCTAGAACTGCCTAAAATTTGACAGGTACATATTTGTATATATACAATGTATTAAAATGCATGTATTAATCAAAAATATTCACCTGAAAAGTACCAGTTGCATTATATCGAAGTGCAATTAGAAGCTGCAATCTTGGTGACAATGACATGTTGCGGTGTGTATTTTGACATAAACTATCTTGAACCATATCCAGTAGTTCATTAAAAATTGTTTTTGACAACATAACATACCAAACTATTAGGTACTTAAGTACGAAGTTCAAGAAAATAGAAACCAGAATATGTCTTTAACAGTTTCAGACTAAAGATCAGGTCTAATAAAGCCTTTATTATAAAGGTATAATAAATAGTAACGCAGGGCATTACTATTAAAATATTATGTAAAAATAGTCAAATCAAATATGTTATAAGTACCTAAATCTCTGTTTAAAATCTGTAGGTATCATTATATTCTGTCGACGGATTAGATCAGGAAAAAACATGGGTCTTGATAACACCTGGAGCACTTCAACGATAAAATCATCATCACTCGTTGAATCTGAGGTTAGATGATTACATATTTTATAAGTGTGAAGATAAACAGTGAAACTAGGCAGGTACCTACCTATATTTATATTATAAAATTTTGCATAAAATTGTACTTGTTTTTAGTAATAATAAAAAAAGGCAGGTAGTTGATACCTAGGAAATTATAATATTATATATACCTATGAAAAATACGGTTATTTTATTATTGTGGGTGGCGATAATAATATGTGATAACCACGAATTAAGATAATTAAGATATATCTTAATTCGTGGTGATAACTAATGATGATATATGAAATAATAATAATAATAATAATATTTCATGATTGCTAATATATCAGATTGATATTTGATAATAATAGTAATAATAATAATATGTCATAATAATTGCAACCCACCATATTATACCCGTGAGTACAGTACACACAATTATTGGTGACGAGCAGGAACCAGCGTCCACCGGCAGTGTAGCCAAACGTCGACGTGGCAATCACACTGCCCGACAGCTGCAGAGACGCATTTACCAGACTCACACACACATATATATATATATCTGTGACCAGCCCCAAGACTGTATACAAACGCATCATATCATTCTAAGTCATTGAACTGAAAAATACTAATACCGTCAATACCTACTTTGCTTGTTAAATTAAAATATTTTGGAATAATCAATCGTTTAAAACAACTAAAGCTAGAGAAGAAAAACATTCAAAATTGATGAAGAAATAAGCTTTCAAACTTGTATTTGTAATTTTGTATTAATAGTAACTTTATCGTACCTAATAGTTATGTGTAGTTACTTACTCATAACTAAAATGCCATTTACAGATTATTTAATTAACATTATTGATCACGACAACTGTTAATTAACGTGCCATAATTGCCCACATTCAATACATTGTCCGTCTATCCAGAATATCAATATTAATTCCCATATGAACTCATATGAGTAATGAGTTTATTATTAATTAATAAAGCAATAATAGTTCATAACTTCACAAGCTGAATTTAACTTTTAACAACATTTATTGTTATTGTATACCAGTCACAAATTAAAAGCAGTATTGTTTATTTAAGCAAATATATAAACTTGAACTTTTCTTAAAACTAGGTATATGATTATAGTTATATATGTTATTTTATTAATTTATTATTAATCATTAATTATCTACATCAATAAATTTAATTATCTATAAACATGTAATAGAGGTGGAAGAAATTTATACAACAAACTGCAGAGGTTTGATCGCTTATATTAAATATATATAACACTCTAAGCAAAGATATTGCCT
Source organism: Rhopalosiphum maidis (assembly GCF_003676215.2). Lineage (NCBI taxonomy): Eukaryota > Metazoa > Arthropoda > Insecta > Hemiptera > Aphididae > Rhopalosiphum > Rhopalosiphum maidis. The sequence continues at coordinate 47,645,313 of NC_040879.1, forward strand.
TTTCATTATTTACAATATTTAGAGGAGGTACAATATAGAAGGGTTTTGTATTCGATTAAACGCACGAGAAGTTTGTGGTCTCGTATTGGTGTGCGTATGATATAAAATATAACTTGCTGTTATATGATAGTATATCGAATGAAACGGGTAGGCAAGTTATTGATGAATGATGGGTTAGGTACGTGTTCGATAGGAGAGGACGGTGAGATGTGTTGCTGAGCGGGTGATCGGCTGTGGGCGGTGTATCTGACCCCTTTTTCGTACAACATGTACTCTTTCCGATGCTATAGATAACAAATTATATGGTTATATTTATGTATTGCTATTATTCTATTAGTATTATCAATGGTACTAGGTATATAATAAATTATTATATTATTAATAATTATAATACTTAGTAGTGTTAAGTATAATATAGACACAATATCTGCACCTTCATCATTCCATTTTTCCATTACATTACAAAAGTTTAGTATACCTATCTAACTTTAACCTATATTATAAGTATAGTTTAGTACCTCTATATAAACAATACTAAAAATAGAAACTAATAAGAAGTGTCAGATTAGATGTATTGTATTATTATTGTATTTGGTAAAATTCTCTCTTGGCTCCAGATGAGTGATTATTATTATTAATACAATTTTTATTATTTTTTATATATTATCATTATTTACCATATTGTTTATATATTTACGGGTTGGTATTATAATCATGTAGGCATATAATAATATGTTAGGGACGTTAGGGTACATTCGGTTGAGAGAAGCTGTTACATTATTTTTAATATGTTGAAAACAGCTCTTGAAGACAATTGGTCAACACCCGCTAATACTGGAGCTTCAAACTTATAGACAGGTAGTAATCGAGATTAGGCCTGCAGAATAAATAAATGTATAAATCAATTTTGATGTTAATCGAATATTATTATATATGTAGTCATCATTTTACTATAAAAATATGTATATATATAAACATAATATAATATAATATATTATATTATAGTCTTCGTAACAGCATCATTTGGTCATTTCGTTTAACCAACATACTACGGGTTGGCTTGATCAATAATAAATAATAAAACAATATAGATAGTACCTATTGGGTTTCCATCAAAATAAGGATTTACTAGGAAAAACATCAAGTCTTTTAGAAAACAGTACAAAATGTGTACTTTACTGCTTTGATTTGTAATAATTATTAATGTATACTAATCGATATTTTGTTAGACGCGATGACAAAACGTCTTACTATAAAACGAGCCTTGACAATTTAGTCGAATAGAGTGCCGAGTGGGCCGTGCTTATGCAACAGGAGATTGGAATATGGATCGTTATAAAATATTTCTGTTGCCAAGCAACACCCCACACTTTATCGGACTGTTCTTCTGAAAGCATTCCTTAGATGATACATGTTATTACTAACGGTATGCAAGGGGCATGCGCAACTCGCCCGCACATTTAATTTGTACACTTCACGGGTCTCAGCTTTTAGAATGAGTCGCGCTATTTACGCACGCGTCAGGGTACTTTATCGTGACGTATTTGCGCTTAAAAACTGTGCACATTCGTCAACTCGTCAGTCGTGCATGCGCAGATTATACAACTCAACAAGAGATTCGTGGGATAAGCGCTTCAGACTTTCGCGTCTATCCATAGTTTATGGTCCAGTAGTGTTTACGTATGTAGGTAGTTTCTGATTTCACCTATATTCCCGTTTTGATCTGTCTCGTATTCTGTGTAGTCAAATAGTACCTATCTAAATTGTGCAATCGCGCTTCAATTGAAAGCTAGACGATAACCTACTCTTCGTTTTAAAATAAACGCAAACTTTGACAAACAATGTTAATCCAATGTTCGCTCATCATCCAAAATCTGGTCCCACAAGCAGAAAAAAACAACTCACAGTCACTCAGGTCGTATTTGTTGACCAAAAAAGTAAACGGCAAATACTATGTGCGCGTGTCGAACTCGACGTACCCAAACGGAATCCACTACGACATTGCCATGTTGGAACACATATACTACAAGTTCATAAAAGAAAGGAAAATGGGATTAGAGTTCAAAGAGCCCAGACAAATGTTATTGATAATAGCCGACGACAAGGAAATGCTTCATTCATTCTACCATCAACTTATTGACATTATTAACGGGAAAAATGTAATCATCGGTACACGTCACTTGCTGAACATGGCGAATAGTAACAACTATAACAATAATATAGGTTGTAATACAAAACCTGTTGACTTTGTAGATATTGATCGCTTTAACAACAGTCTATTAAACATGAAACATTTGGGAAAACTTGTTTTGGAAAACTGTGATTTACCAACAATTCCTGTACAAATTGGCAATTTACCCATTAAATATCTTAGCATATCGGGTAGTAAACTACCTACTTCACAATTTAATCAAGATACCTTCTGGAATTGGATGTCTATGGATACAATTTGTGGTACATTATCAACCTTAAAAATGGATTCAATTGGTTTGAAATCTTTACCGTTTGAAATATTGTTTCTGAAAAATCTACAGACATTATCTGCAGCCAAAAATATGCTGGTAATTAAGTGAATTGATTTATACCTATGTAGTATTACTAAAAAGCTTTTTTATTTTTTTATTATCAAATTTATCTTCAGTTTATTCTTTAATGCACTGATAAACAATTTATTTAAGCAGTTGGATGGTGTGTATGTAACAAAGTTTAAGTAAAAAAAAACCACTGATTACAAAAAACTAAAAATATTTGGGAAAAACTATTTGACATATTAGGTATCTAAGTATCTTATACATGAATTATTCTCTTTCATATATGATTTTAAGTTATTATTTTCAAACTTAGTTAATAAGTATTATTTTATATATTTGTTTTCCTTTTTGTTCAGCCCTATATAAATAAATAAATAAGAAAAACTTAGCTTGGAACACTATATTGTTAGAATGTATATCTAGTTCCAATTAAAAAAATCTAACATTATAAGTTAGTTTTTCTTATTTACTTATATTATATTTTATATTTAATTTTTTTTTAAAGTAATTTACTTGCCGTTATTGTTACTTGATGTAACCTTATTTCTATCGAATTATCATAAACTTTAATTAAATCAATATTTTCTTCTAATACTACAATATAATTCTAGAATGCAAAAAGGCAAACATATAATTTATTGAATTTTATATTTTTATCATTTTAGTTCATACAAAATAATAATAATATGGTGTATATTAAATAATATTATTTGTGTACCAACTATAACATATTATTTAATTCATATATAACAATATGACATTATGATTTAGTTTTTTTAAAGTAATACACTTACATTACCATTGAGGTCCAACTATGGACCATGATGTCCTTATTTCAATTGGAATAAAACCAATATTATCATTCTATAACACACATAATTAGTTAGTTTTATAATTCTATAATAATTTAAATATATATTTGTAAGTATATACTTAAAACATCATTAGGTATTTAATAAATTATTAAGATCTGATAACAATATCCATTGATTTTTATTGTTTTGCATTCATTTTGGTATCACATTATTATATTTTACTATAAATTGTCATTAAAACCCTTCTACAACACAAACACTATACGAAAATGTCAATTTTAATAATAAGATTTGGTATCATACATTTAATATGAAATAATCATTTGGTAAATATATATTATGTAATATTATTTTTAGTTGTTTAAGTACTAGGTAAATAATACATTTTCATATAAAAACATCTGATTTGATTGAATTAGTTTCAAAATAAATAATTTTTTAAATTTTATAACTATTTTTACTTGATTAGAGATAAAAATATTGAAATCAATCAATACATATTTTATATTATTTAATACAATAGGCTGATAATTAGTAGGGACTTATTTTATAGTGAAAACAATAGTGTTTGTCAATATAAAAATAAAATTATGTATAATTAATGATGAAACTTACTAATATTTTATATTCAAATTATTCATCTTATGTAGATAATTACTTTTTCTATAATAATTTTTTAAAATAAAATTTATAAGTAAAAACAACAAACTTTCAATATACATTTTTCCTCTTAATAAAATTATCCTATAACAAATGTTAATTTAATTATTATGTTTAATTTAATATTTTTATTAAATTCATAATAGTATAATCTTGGCTTTATGTAACTTCTATAAAATATAAAGACTCTCACCTTCTTTTTATATTTTATAGAATTACATTCAAATTGTTAACAATGTTTGATACCATTACATTCCATTGGAAATTATATTATGATCTTGATTTAACTGTTAAACATGATTTCATTTGATTAAAAAATAATAATATTAATATTTTTTTTTCTTTCTCAATATATTTCTTTATTATTTTCTAATTTTTCCAACATGTTTTACAATAAGATATGAACCTAGCAATTAAATATTAATTTCACACTAAAAAATTTAAGGCTCTAAAATCTACAAGAATCTACAAAAAATATCTCAATTTTTACTTATTCCCTCTTACAAGCACATTTATCATATATTTAACGAGTTTTTAACATATTTTGTTTTCTTGATAATTGTAGTTTTTTGTGTACCTAATTTATACATAATAAGGTACTATTTAAAAATTATTATTCATTTTGAGAATATTAAAGTCAAATAATTATTATAAATTGTTTTAATCCAATAATTTGAATACCTATTTAATTTGATTAAAAATTTATTTTTTTCAGACATATTTACCTCACTTCATCGCTGAAATGAAGAAACTTGATTGCTTATTTTTTGGTGACAATTTGTTATCATATTATCCTGATAGTATATGTTGTAAAATCTTTCAAAAAGTTGATATATCAAATAACCCATTTCAATTACCTGAATATCATGTTTTTGAGCATTTGGTTAAATATGTGGATGTATTTACAAGTCTAAAGAGACCTGATGATGATTTGATTGTAAAACCATTAAGTCATTTGTCATTTTACTCTTTGATTAATAATTGTGTACCATTTAAAAGACAAGATATACCTCGTACATTATGGCTATATTTTGATGTAGTTGGTCGTTGTATGTTGTGTAAAAGATTATTACTTCCAGATTACTGTGAGATAAGACATAGGTTTGGCTTGCCTACAGCAATAAGTTTAACTAAAGATCAAAGAACTACCAGAATATCACGACAATATTTATTATGTCGTATTTCGGATAAGTTTTGTGTGAAACGTTAATATTTAAATGTTTTAGTCTATTTATGTAGATGTAAAGACTATAGGTCTTAATAAAATATATATGATTGAAAATTTAAAATTATAACAAGAGACTGGAATTATAGGCATTAAAAATGTAGTAAATATGATGCAAATATACAAAGAAAGTAGGTCAATATATATGCATCAATATGCAAAAATAATTGTTAAAAAATGTGTTTAAATATGTATTATAAATTTACAATATTAAAAAAAAAAATTTTTGTCTTAATCATGTTTTTATTAAAATTACTAAAAACCAAATAAAATTAAATATTGTATCTTTCAACATCAAAAAATGTTAGTCAATAAAATAGGTAAAAATATGAAAATACTTCAATATCAAAAAAAATTCATTATTTTATTTTTTTGAAAATATTGAAATACATTAAATAATACAAATTTTAAATAAAAAACAACAAAATAATTAAATCAATCCCACCAAAATAATCTGATAATGGTTGAAATTTGCAATAAGACAACAAACAAATACTAATTTATATACAACTTTGAGAAATTAATTTTTAGTAATTTTGCTTTTTGAATAATAGTTAATCAATAATTGACAATATAAATTTTTTTTGTGAGTAGGTAATAATAAAAAATTTCAATTTCCAGTATTAAGAAATGAAATATATTGATTATTTACCAAAATTGTACAAAATATACAATATACACTTATGACAAAATATGCAAAATTTAATTTGTTCATGGAATCAATGCATAAATTCAGTATAAATATGCAAATGCTTATAATCCCAGTCTTTAATTATAACAAAAGGTCATATTTATATTCTCTTAAAATCCTTTAAATATGATATATAATTCTTTAAACTGTAATTAAAAATAGGCAGTATATTATCTCAATATTCTTTTAAAATATCAGGCATATGATATTTTATGTCCTTATAAACGCAAAATATTCTTTTAATAGTCTATAAAAAAAATTATAAAATTACTCAATTTCAATTTATTTAATTAATTTGGTTTACAATAACATTTAAATTTATTTTATTTTATTTTATTTACAATAAAAATCAATTAGTCCATAAATATTATATATAAATAATGTGTAATATAATTATTAGTTATTTCCTTCAAAAAAATATTTATAAAAATAAAAATATTGTTTTTTATTCTCAAATATTCACCAATGTATTGAATGTTCTCTAATCCCTAAAATATTCATTTTTATTTAAAATAAAATTTTTCTACAAATGCTGTGTCTTATGAATTGTAAATATATTTTTTTCCATTTAACAAAAAACAAAATAAATATGTAAAATCATAAAAACCCAACCTCTCATTATAACTATTATATTATAAATTAAAATAAATACTATAATAAAACTTTTTTTGTTATATGCAATTAAGTATATAAATCATAATAACTTAAGTGTTATCATATTTCATATACATTTACCTTATTGATTATTACTGTCTATCATTGTTTTAACATTTAAGCAGTATTTCCACAGAACAAATATATATATTTATATTTCACTCATTATACCTACCAATATTTTAAAACACATTTAAATGGTAATTTGTGATTTTAAACAATATATGATGATTTTTCCCATTATTCATATTCATATTTTTTTTTTTATATAAATTAATCATTTTTTCAAAATGACAATTTGTTTCTTATACCTTTATTTATTTTATATTATATTTTTCTTTTTATTACATTTGGTCCCTTTGGACATTTGGTTGTAAACATTAAAATGCAACAAATATCTTGTTTTAATTTTATAAAAATATGAATTTTATTACAATGATATTAAATTGTGTATAAGAATATTTCATTGGTTGTTTCCTTACTAAAATTTAAAATGATTGAAAAATTTTATCCTATCAAATAGCATTAAATCTATCTTCTCTATCAGATCAAAGACAAACAGCTAATTTACACTTCTTAAGAGAACTTCTAAAAAGTATGATTGATTCCTATATCAATTTCAGAGTTCCTTTTTGCCAGTTAAGTACCAATTTACCTTTCTCTCTTCTAAATATTTGTTGTACTCTCCCTTAACACATTTTATATGACTAATATTCCATTTTTCTTTTTGAATATAAATTGTTATTTTAATTTTAAGTTATTAGTTAATAAGCTATAATATTGTTCACCTCATATATATTAATTATTCTTGTTTCATTAGGCTTCAACCCGTACAGTTGTAATGTACAATTAAATTAAATGTAATAAAATTAAATTAAATTGGTTATCCACATTTATTTCAATTGCGGAAGAAGAAATTTGTGCAGATAATCAAACAAAAACTATTAATTAACCATAAATATTTTATTTAAAATGTCATACATACATTATATTTTGAAAAATTCCTTTAAAATGTACTAATCAGTATTGGTATAGTGGAAAAAATTAATAATATTGTTTTGTAAATAATAATATTAATAGTACAATTAAAATAATGATTAATCATTATTAAATATTTTAATTTATAATTTATAATTCTGTTAAATGCTATGTTTGGAGTGATGTCTTTTATAATATTTAAATTGTATTATTATCAATATGCTAGAACAGTAGATCTTGCTTTATCACATTTTTTATTAAGTATAATTGTATTTGTATAAGATATAGTGAATTGATGCAATTATAATTAATTTTACTGATTTTTTACAAATTAACTAACTAAATAATTATTTGTACTCATATGTATATTGTTATGCTTACCAAATATTTTCAACTATTTACTGTAACCAATTATTTTTTTTTTGCATATACTCTAAATATTAAGTATTTGTATGTGATAACATATTTTGCGACTTGGATTTAAACATTGTAATCAACATTTATATCAACACTTTTGGCATATAATAATTTAGTTGGTGTTTATAGTTTCTAAGTTCCTAGAGTAGTGGTTCTCAACCTATTTTTTTTGTTTTCTGTATTCATTTGGGTTTTACAAAAATTGCGAGACACCCTATACACAATATTTTATATTTTAAATAAGTTTACGGTATATTCTAAGATCATTCTGCAGAACACTAGTATGATGTGGCATACCAATTGAAAACCACTGACCTAAAGTGTAGAGCTTTTATTTCTTTTTATAAACAATTATATTTTCCAAATATTATTAATGTATTAATTTACTCTATAAACAGTCTAAGCTACTTGCAAGTAAAATGTTTATAATAAGTTTTAAAATATGTATAATATGATTATTTATTATTGGAGTAAAAAAATATTGGAATAAAATAAAATATATGTGTATAATTTATAAATTAATGACTTAATTTCATAAGAGATGAATCAGTACTATGATCATATGACATTATGACAATATGTCAATATGTCGTAATAAGTACATTTTTTTAATTTAATTATAAATTAGTGTTATTTAGTATAGAAAATAATAATCTAAATAATAGTTACATGGTTTATTTTTCAAAGATTAATATTTTTAGAATCCCTTCAAAATATTAAAAAATCATATGAGAGAGAGCCTCTTTTACTTTTGAATATGAACTATTTTGTCAAAATGTGCTACTTAAAAGATTTAAAAAAAATATATAATGAGAATGACCTTTTGCTCAACTTCTCCAGTAAGTAAAATAATTAAAAAAAAAAAAATAATCTTATATTACATTTCCAAACTTAGGTAAATTGAAAAATAGTAAACAATGTGTTGTTTAACTAAAAAATGTTAATATAAATATTAGATGGTATTCAATAATTATTTATTAGAATTTTTTACCAAAAATCAGTTAAAGATTGAAGCATTTTACTTTTACAATAAAAGCAATCATATATATGTATATATATATATATATATATATATATACATATAAACAGTTGAAAAATATATAGGCGGGTATATTCAGCATTCTTCTCAAAATGTATAATGATTAACATCATAATATAACTTTTGGTAACCAAGCAAATTTTTCCAAGTGTTTGATAAATATTAATATCATTAATATCCTCCTCAAATGAGTTTGTTTTCAACATAAACATTTTTCTGCAGTAATTATTGTTTTTGTTAAAAATTAAATTGTTATAAATTGATTTTTAATAAAGAATAATAAAAATAAATGTATTATTAATACATCATAATTAACTCTAAAGTTCTTTAAGTCCCCTATTTCATTCTTCATCATATAGGGTTCTATGTTATCTCAATTACTTTTAATAATTCTTTAATTCAATACTTCTGGCTTAATTCCTCAAAATCAAAATGCTGGACTAGTATCTCTTATTGATTTGATTTCACTTCATTTTAGTTAATAAAAAATACAAACCTTAGTGCATATGATTTTTTTTATAATTCTTCAACACATTTTTAATTTTTAATAATTTTAAATACAATAGAATCTGTTTAAGACACTCTCCAAGGGACCAGTTAAAAATAGCGTCTTAAGAGGTAAATCGTATTACGCGGGTACAAATTTTTTTATTATATTTTACAATACATCCATGTTATATATATACAAATTATATGTTTTACTTTGCAGAGTGAATTATTACACATAAAAACATTAAAATTAAATTAAAATATTAAAATTATCTTACATATATTATTTTATATTACCTATTTCAAAAAATCATCCATATTTCTTTGTTTTACATTTTTAATGTTTTTTGACTACAGGAAGTTTTTAATTTTATTAAGATGAATTTATACAATGTATTTTTATATTAATATCATTGACAAGACAAGCGTCTTATCCGGGAACATAGAACGTATTATCCAGTGTTAATTACATGTTAAATGTTGTCAAAATCAAGGGACTTGTAAAAATGAGCTTATTAGCCGGGAAATTGTCTTAAGCGAGAGCGTCTTAAACGGGTTCTACTGTAAATATTAATTATTTTTTACCTTTATATATTATGTTATAATTAAGGCTGGTATTTATATGTAATAAAAAACTAAATATATGTATATATATATATGTAATTAAAATGGCCAAAATATGTAGTATAAAATAAAATTCTAAATCATTTTTGAATAATATACAATTAATTGTTTTTAATTTAATCAATTTAATTTAAAAAATATAAAATATAAAGATTTTCACAACCACGCGAATGCAAGTACTGACACTGTTGAAAATTCATAAATATATTTTGTCTAATAAGTTTTGAATATAAAGTATAATCTAAGATCATTAATGTATAGTTATCGAACAGAAACAAATAAACGATAATCAAGTTATTAATGTTTAACTAATACTTTCATATACTTATTTCTTATATGCATTATACACTTACAAATTTTACGAGTACTATTATCGAAGTATAAATATATAATACTATTAAACCACCGGAATCGTCAAAATTTACGAAATATGTAAAATAAAATATGTTTTTTTTTATTGCAAATCACGCGAAATGAATTTATCATTTACAATACTTAATTTATCATGTTTTAGTAAAAATATGTATTTACATACAAATCCCAGCCCAAGTTATAATTATCCTTATTATTAGATAATATATTGTTTTATTTTTTTTATAAATGTATATATTTTTTTATTTTATCTTATTTCTATTACAATTTAATTAGTTTAATAACTGAAATAATATAATTAAAAATACACTTTGTTAAAATTATATTAGCTGCTGATTTGTGAGAATGAGTATATTGTGGTCTATATTATAGACTGGTACACACTACATAGGTAGTATGCTCAGCACAAGAAATTTGGGTAGATCTGCTCTATTATCTGTTTGGTTTTACATAAGTCCAAACGACTAAAATAATGACATTATTGTGGTAGCTAGAAATGTGTTACTACAAACTCTGTGATTCGTTGACTGACAAAACACTGTGAGTTTAAGGACAAAATCTCCTAATAAAGAACGCCTATCCCTACCATAATTATGTATAAATTGCCATAAAAGGTCTGTGGATATGTTATCGCGCTATTTCTAATATTACATATTATGTTGATGGTACGTGTATGCACGTATAGGAAATCTTTTCACAATCATTCTGTAGTTTTGTTGCGATTCTACACAAAAATATACAATTCTAGTTTGTGTATAACAATTTCAAAAATATAATTGACACCTTGGCCCACTCTTAAGTTAAAGACATCTACATAAACTTTCGATATAATTTTTAAATATTTCAACTTAAGAAATAATAAAAAAAATGATTGACTTCATCAAAATTTTTATTTACTTACTTGATGATTCCATGTACTATTATATCATAGAATACAATAAATACTTTTTAGCAAATTGTGTATGTATGAATTATACGGAATTATAAAAGTATCTACGAAACACATATTAAAATAACAAAAAATTATATTTTGTATTTCGTAAAATGTATTATCTCTCTATCGTCTCAATGATATAGTATTATTTTTACGTAGATTTTTTTTTTTTATCATACATGGAGGTCGAAAACAGTCGTTGGAAATATTGATATTAATAAAAATTTTTAAAATAATTATTCATAAATTTATCATTTCAGATTATAGTTTATATTATTAAAGAAACACCGAGTACATAATATGTAACTGATATTTTTATTCAGTTGTATATATTTCCACTAGAACACTTTTATCGGCACAGTACGGCGTCCTTTCAACAGGACAAAATCTTATCATATATTCATATCACCATGACCTGTGCCTCGGACGCCGGACGGCATGGCGTTCACATTTTACACATCACACTATTGTCTGCATACGGTCCATTCCGGCATTACCTGACGCCTGTTGCTGCCGAAGCGTCTAATACTGTGAACTCGTTTTTTAGATAAATTCTTCTCAAAAGCAAACACGTTTTTCCACGACTAAAAACGCCGCAACACATTGTTGAGGCTTTATCGTACTGTATAGTAGTCACATCGCGAGTAGTGTCTAATGGTTTTATTCTTTGTAAGCTTACAGATTCCATATTTTATGCGTGACAAAAGTATATTATTATTGCGTATTTGCATGTGTTATGTTACAAGCGAACTAAGACTGTGTACGCAATTAATTTAATTCTGTATTATTTAAAACCACTTTTCATCACAGTGAGTTGATTTTACTTTAATTCAAAAATATAATTATTGAAGCCATAGCAGGCACATAATATTTTAGCTGTAACACGTGCTTTTTTGTGTCTGTCATCGAATTACTGTGAAATGTATTCATTGTCAAACCAAACTTATTGGTTGCTTCCGACTCGGTAAAATTTTTTCTATAAACAATATTCGATACTAATGAACTGAATACTTAAGACATGGATGCCTTAATTCATCGTACAATTATTTAATATTTACTAAACTGCGTCTTGGATTTAGACTTACAATGCTCATGGCTGCGAACACTGCTATCCTTATTTTACTCGCTATTTGTTAAAATATGTTTTTAATATTTTATTTATGTTTTAAATTTATTGTACAAGTTGTACATTTTAAAATCAAAAACTATTATTCAATAATTCAATTATAAAATAGTATTTTCAATGTATCAGACATAATTGTATTATAAACAATTTAAACATAAATTGTACTTTTGCTCCTTTAGTACAACTGATTTAAATAATTTAAATTAAGAGGACGTCTAACCCACATGTGTTATCTCTGTTTTATACACGTACGGCATAGTACATTTTGTACCAGTTTCAATCGGATACTTTTTGTTTTGATATTAGTGAATATCAACCTATTATCAACCTATTATTATTAATTAACCTATTATTAAATTTTTAGGTAAAAACATTATCTGTGTTCTTTCGTTGGGTTTTTACGATATTTTAATTTTTAAGTGAAGAAAAAACCAGTGAGAGAACACAGATAATGTTCTTACCTAAAAGCTTAAAATAATAGGTCAATTCTCTCTAATATCAAAAACTAAAAGCACACTATTGAAACTGGTGAATACAAATTTACTATGTTGTACGTGTGTAAGACGGAGACAACACATGCGGGTGCAATGTCCTCTTAAATAACAGTATGTCAATTACATTGTTTTAGGTACAGATATTAGTGTAATCTGTCATTTCCATAAACTCTTGTACTTGCTCTTATACTTGATCATAAAAAGTTAAAAGATAATTTGTAATTTGTATCAAAAAAAATATTATTTAACAAAAATATCATAAATGGTGCTCCTAAATCTGTGGTCATTTATGTTTTTTTTATGCTGCAGCCTATTGTAGAAATAATGCCAACGCTGTCGCTCTCAGTTTGAAACGGGGAGGGGGAGGCTGTAGCTTATTGACTATACACTGCTCACGTTTTAATCTAGGCGTTACTAAACTTACTGTTTGTAAACCAGTTTTATCTTTTTTACAGGTTTTGTGTAAAAGTATTTGTTTGACTTTTTGCTATAATTAATTATTCTACTAATTCTCACTAAAAGAATACACTTAAGATTAAAATTCACCCAACTACTGAATGGCCTGAGTATTGGATTAAGGTTTGTAGTGGTTTATCTCTTAAGTTTTTAGTTTTATTAAATGACAATCTTACTGTTACTTTTTGTAGGTGTTTGACTTTGATAAAGTATATCAGAATAAGGCGTGCTTAATAATACATGTTTGACAAATCTTTAAGACTGCCAAAAGAATTTCTAAGACAAGAGAAATCTGTATTTTTGTGTATGTAAAGATGCTTTTCTGTTACCTATATAAAATTTAATGAAATCATTTGATTTAAAATATGTACTATTTGACAGTTTTATTTTCCGAATTCAGAGTTCAGAATTTTATTCAAAAAATATGGCTAAAAAGTAGGATTTATGTATTACTGTATAAGTATATTATTCTGGTTAATAAATATTAAATTTGTGCAGTTAGCACAATCAAGTTTCATATAAAAAAAAATAATACATATATTATTATACTTAATGCAGAATAAATATCTATAATACATTTCTGTAATATGTACAAATTAATTATATACTTATTATTCTAGAATAAATATGTTACCAATTAATCATTATTTCAATATAAATACTTTTAGCGGCAATAAAAATCATAATTTTTTATTCAATATTCAAAATTAAACTTTAATTTTAAACAATAATTAATTTTAATCGCTTACTAATTATTTTAAATGCCAATTTCTTTCTAAGAAATACTTGTTAATCTATTGAAGAATAAGTTTTATGTATTAATTATTAACAATTTATTGTTCAACATTTCCAAACTGATGACAGTGATATCCAAAATGTTCTTTGATGTTTGTTCAAATAATGTCTTTGGAGAAAAAATTTGATTTTGTATGTGCATACATGAGAAACACATAAAGACTAAATAAATGACAACAATGTTCATCCTATTATAGACATATCTTCAAGCCAATAATTTTAAAATCTTTAATTTATCTTTAACATGAAATCATATTTAATATATAGTAAAATAAGAATAATGGTTCTGCCTGATTTCAGTAATTATGTCTCTTCATTTGCATTTTAATAATGAATAGAACTTTGTTGTATAAAGATCTATGATACCTCAAACCTGTTACATAGATACTTGACTACATTTCAACTGATTATTATTTTCTATAATTAAAATTTTTTCTTATAACATTTTGCTCTATTTTATTAAAACTAAATATTTTGGCCCAAAATACCTGTTGTTAATGTCTATTTTCGTTTAGATATATTCAAATATTTTACAAGATAAATATGTCTGGAATTCCACAAATCAAATGTGAGTATGATTCTATAATACTTGAAGAGTTTATAAAAGGAGAACCTATTGATGAACCTATTGATGAACTTATTGATGAACCTCTAGAACTTAATTTTGATAATGATCATAATGATATTCCATCTACTAACCCAAGGTAAGTATTTTATAACTAGTTTCATAGAGAGTTCCACCTTAAATAATTTATTAAAAAATAACTTGAATTGTTCTTCTCTGTCTGATTTTTTTTTTTTTTAATCAAAAATCCGCGCTCTAGTAATAATAATAAATTAGGCTCAATAAAATAAAACTATACTGACTACGATAGTACTTTTGAATTATTTTGTTGTACATTTCATTGTGTTTGTAACATGGTATACATTTTATGTTTTGGAATTATTTGTTTAAATAATAAAATGTAGCAAAATACTGTATACAATAGTTTCCTTTTTACAATTATCACCTAACAACTATACTGTTATGTTTTTGTAACTAAAAGTGAGAATTAGCTAAACCTGCAACTAAATAACCTTTAATTTTTTGTTTTTCTTCTAGATTTAGTTATTTTAATATCATAACTCATAATTATTATTTTTGTTTTAATTTTATATATTGTTGCAATTTTCTAACTTGTGAGTTCAAGCTGTCAATATTTATTGGTAGTTATTTACTGTAACTATAATGTAGTTAATTGTTAAATTTGAGCTGTCAGTTATTACAGCAATGTATATTTTAAATATAATTTATTTTTTCAGTAACACAGAAAATTCTAATTCTACCACAAACAAAATCAATAATGATATTAAAATTGAAATAGATGTAATTGATGGTGTTATATATGAAAGTATTATTGAAATTGAAAGCCATTATGAACAACTAGAATCTCTATTACTATCTAAAACACGTGATATTGAGTCACGCGAAAAAAAAGAATTAAAAAATGCTCTCAAAGTAGTTCATAAAACTGATAAACCATTTAACTGTGACACTTGTAATAAGACTTTTTTACGAAAAGAACATCTCAAGAATCACCAGTGGATTCATACAGGAAAAAAACCATATAAATGTGAAATTTGTAAAAAATCATTTTCACGGAAAGATAATTTTAAAAGTCACAATATGACTCATACTGGAGAGAGACCATTTAAATGTGCTTTATGTCATAAATCATTTTTACATAAAGGTCACATAAGAACTCACATAAGAATTCATACAGGAGAAAGACCATTTAAGTGCAATTTATGTAAAAAATCATTTTTACAGGAAGGTCACTTAAGAACCCACGAAAAAATTCATACAGGAGCAAAACCATATAAGTGCAAAAGTTGTAATAAATCATATTCACGGGAAGACAATTTAAAAAGTCACCAAAAGATTCATTTGGGAGAAAAACCATTTAAATGTGATATATGTAAGAAATCATTTTTTCAAAAAGGTCATGTAAGAATTCACATGAGGATACATACAGGTGAAAAACCATATAAATGCACTATTTGTAAAAAATCATTTGCAAGGAAAGACAACATGAATGGTCACATTAAGAGAATGCATGCTATAAAAAATTAATATTAACATTTTGCAATAATATGTATACTATTATCGAACTGTCAGTATGTTGTAATTATAGTTTATTATAAATTAATTTTATGTTAATCATAACATCTTTTTTAATTGGATTTCTTTCATTAATCAAATGCTTTTTATCTGATTTTATATCATACCATTTACCTTGTAAATGTACAATATATTTTAAAATACTAAGTATTATTGTTTATTAATGATTGTAACATTTATTAGTATCCCAACATTTGTAACTTAGTATTGAAAGTCTTAATTTTCTAAAATATATTATTATTTTTATAAAGTAATTTCAAAATCATTTTTTAAATATATAAATATTTTATATTAAACTTAATGTGCTAGCTAATATAGTTAATTTAATGATTAATTACTGTTGATTAAATTAACTTTGTAATCACATACTATGATATAGTATTTTATAGAGTTAAAAATGATTGATAAAAGAATTTAAATTGAAAGCTTTGGCGTAAGCGTTTGTTAGTCAAATATTTTTTTATTTTTTTGTTTAATTTGTATAATTTTTTTAAGAATATTTTCTACAAACTTGTAAGTGGTATGTAATAATAGTGATGAAATGAAAGCTACTAACCTCTTTGTTAATTAATCTAAGTGCTGTGGAAAAAGTATTGTTTATGCAATTTTCTTCAATAGTCAATGATGTCTAACAAATAGAAGCGTTTGTAAAGTATTCATAATTTATTGTAATAAAATGTATTTTAGTTGAATTATTTTAAATGTATAGCTATTCTAAATATTAATATTAATTAACAATATTTGTTTATAGTTATATTCTGTGTTTATTTTAAGACAGTTACATTATTATTATAATTTGATCAATAATTTTTCAATTTCAGTATAATATTATAATCCTTATAACAATTGATATAATTAAACATTTGTCTGTTTAAATTTATTTATAATCATTTTAAGTTAGAGTTATGGTGTAAATACTTTATGTCAGTTGCTTAACTTAATCAAATCAAAATATTTTCAATGACTTTAAATATCGTCATTACTTATATTTATAATGTATTATATTAAATGTATGAAGTAAAGTTAGTTAGATTATAGTAATTTATATGTATGTTGAATCTGCACTGATCCAATGTAAAATATACAATTTATAATGTGCTATTAACTATATTTTAAAATCTAAATGAATATTTTAAGTTTTTATATCTTTATGATGTATAATTTATGTGATTTAATATGAAAAGATATATTGATGTGTCATTTTTCTCAAATGCCATAATGTAATTCTAATGTATTTACCTCTCGCAATAGGTAACTTTTCAATTTGTCTAGCTTGAGCTTCGGGAGTAAGGTCAATAAAGTTATTTATATTTTATTAATATCATATATCAAATTATATTATTAAAAAAATAATGAGAAATTGATAAAGTCGCAATTTAAATATCATATGTTTATACTAAGCTTTTTAAAACTAGTAAAATCCTAATTCATAATACTACAATTTTATTTCAAATATTTACTGTTTATTTTATACAATGTCTTGCATTTTTTTTTAAATAAATTTAATAATTGTAATAGTGTTGATTTAATACAACTAATTTATTAATTTATTTATGGTGGGACAAGAGGTGTAAAGGGCATAATTTTAAAATTTACCCTACGGTTGAGTATTTACCCGGTACTAGATATAGGATGAATAGACAGATGCAATTATTGCAATTTAAAATTCAATTTGGAATTTTAATTCATAACAAGTTTTGAAATATGCCAAAAATCAAAAACGCAGTAGTAGAGTGACAAAATTGTTTGTAAATTTCAGATTAATGACATCCTATCACAAACTTTTAACTAAACAATAATTTGAAAATTTTCGTGATTTCTAAGAATTTTATGAATATTTAAACTTAAAATTTTTTAAAATAATTGTACTTTAAGAAGAACCTTCATTGTAAGTTCTCTTAAATCTTTTATTCAAGTCCAGAACTATGCCCTCACACCCCCTCCCTTTCTAGACTCACTAGCATCAACATTACCAATTGAAATACAACACCAATACCAATAACATTTACCAACAATCAATAAATATTATTTTACTTTTAATTTTTAACAATCCATAAATGTTCATAAGTACCTATGGCTCACTTCAGTATTATTCAGTATTATTATTTTAGGACAACATTCTTCTTCAGCAGATCACTTTCCTCTAAGTATCCAAGACAGTGCATACGATTTTGGTTTAAAATTTTTATTTGAAGATCCAACACAGTTTATAAACATAAAAGAATAAATATAAATAGAACTTAGTGCATTTCTTTTGGTAGTAACTAAATTGTTCATATAACTAAAAGCACGTTCATACTCACTTAAGATATTGCAATTGTCTTAATTTCGGTTGACAGAGGGTTCAAATCCTGTATAATCTTTAAATTCTCGAAAGTCATGCAGTGGCGTGTTCAGCACAAAATAATTGGGTAGACCAGCTTTGTTCTGTAGTGTGTAACTGTGCTTATAACTATTAGGGGAGATTTTTCCTATCACATGGAACCAAACAGTCAAATAAAAATTGGGTAAGCCCGGGCCTAGTCGGCCTACCCTGTAAACAAGCCACTAAGGCCATGTATTGTTGAGTGTTGACTATTCATCAACTTGAAATATTTTTACTAATCGCCTTACGACACTAAAATCACCGAATTGTATATCATAATTATCAGGCCAATTGTTTTCATCTAATACGTCTAAATCAATAAGTAACTGAGTGTATTGGTTTTTAAACTGGTAATCCTGAACTGATACATTTGATGCCTGCGTTGTAAATCAACTACTTAAATAATTTGCGAGACTTGTAAAAAATTGTAATAATGATAAATAGATAAGACGTATTGATATAATACAATTGCCAAGATTGTATAACATAGGTATCTACAGATGATGAAAAGTTGCAAATGAAAACGGAAAGAAATTATACAGCACTACAGCAATATGTAGACAGCTTTGGAGAAATTAAAGAAAGAATAATATATATATATATTATATTTAATTAAGATATTGAAGTGTTAATTAAATTAGTACTTAAAATTTAAGTAAAAAGTGTATCGGTTAAGTTTAAAGAATAAAAAAAATAATACAATAATAATAATAATAAAATAAATGTAAAAATAAAAAAAAAAATGTAATTACAAGTTAGGTACGAGTAAAACGATAGTACGATTAAAAATTGTATTATAACTATAATACAATTATGTAGTTACGATAATTAATAGTTACTAGTTAGCATCATACTAATACATACTATTACTATTTTATACTAAGTACAATAATAATATTAAAAATAATGAGTATACAATGATAATTAAGACAATATTAATAAATAATGGGAATAGTTAAATATACTGTATGTTTTTAAGTTTTCTGCACTTTTCACTCAGCTTCTGGAAGTGTAGCCTTGATTATAGGATCGCCTTCAATGACATCGCCGTTCAATATATATATTAAAATTAATATCTTATATGTGGTAGATGGCTTCAGGTTCGATAAGAATGCGAAGGGCGTGCGGTCTTGTTTCATATATTTTTCAACCACTTTGAACTGCTCTTTCTCTAAAATTTAGAAATACATTTTTTATTTTTCGAACGAAGCGATGAATGTACCTATTAATTAACAATTATACAATAATGTTTTTTTAAGGTAATGCATGATAAATGTATAGTAGAAAAAATGCTTAAATATTAAATTTTTGGTGTTCCTTGTAGGTATCAATTATTAAAAATATAATAAAGTCGCAAATTTTTTTAATTAAGTTTTAGAATTTTGATAAATTTAGTAAAAATTATGATAATTTGCTAGTTATTTAATAGTTATAAGTTCATAAGATTTTTAATAATCATATTTATTTGAAAATTAAATACAAGGTTTCTTATAAGTTTTTATTAATGAAATTATAAAATAAAGTAGGGCGTTATTTCAAAAATATTTTTTTTATACGTTTGAAGTTTAAAAATAAACGAAATTAGATATCTATTGATGCGTAACACAACGATTTCCCACTAGGGAAATAATTTCACTTGCAACCCATAGGCTAGGAAATACTGGCCTAGATCCAATGTAGCAATACTTGAAATTTTTGAATTATTAGTATAGGCTTTCGAGATTTTCATAAATTGTAATTATTATATTATATTTAAATTATTTTTTTATTATTATTTTATATTATATCACGCTCATTTTTATTTTTTTTAAACAAATTACTATTATTATATTCTAAAAGTACTATATTATTGAAAAGACGTTTAATGATAAAAAAATATTTTGTATTTAATTTTTAAGCCGGGGACTAATTGTCCAAGTATGAAATAATGACGGGGACCAATTGTGCGCATACCCTTGAAACCATAGTTAAAGAAATAATTTCGAGTAACGAGGAAAATATTGTTTTATTATGCTGCGGCACAATTTGTATTATTGCTATATTTTGTACCCCCTGTAAATTTTTTTTGTTTACGTGCTTGCTAATGTTACTATTCTAAGGCTGGGTAAGTTAACAATTTTTTTAAGTTAAGTTAATATATGTAAAAGTAAGTTAAGTTTAAAGTAAACTAGTTAAAAATCAATCGAAAATAAATTTAAAAAAGTTAAAATCAACTTAGTTAAAAATGTAATTATTTTCGAACCTGTAAGAAAATAGGTTACCTACAAAATTAATGATAAATTTGGAAATTGTTTTAAGTTCAGATTTTTGTATAGTATTGTAGTAGGTATGCCTAGCAGTAATGACTGAGGATTTAGGGTGGGCAATTAATGATTCATTCAACTCTTCTCTCACTCATAAAATTAAGAAGGGGACAGTTAAAATAGTATAAATACACAAATTATACAAGTTTTACTATTAGCTGCTACACATCAATATTTGGGATATCGATATAAAGCAGTAGTCCCTATTTAGTATGAAGCCACGGACCCCTACTTAAAACTTAAGTTGGTCCGGGCACCCCTTTTATTTGTGAATACTTGCTTTTCAATTTTGTTTAATTATGAAAATGATACATATTTATAATAAATTTCTTTTCGCGAACTTTTTCGCGATAATCGAGTTTCAATAATGATATAGTTTAAAATACCTAGAATCTCAAACCACTAAGAATTTAATAATTCCACTAAAATAAAATAAAAATGTCACTTCAGTACTACAGAACCACGGACCCCCAAACATCAACACGTGGACGCTCAGGAACCACCGATATAAAGTATATAAACACAATCGACTTAATACGAGTACCTATACAATAATGATAAACATAAACACATCATCACGTAATATTATGTTTAAATAAATAAAATAATTATATTTACATATAGGTACCCATTAACAGATTTTTTATGAATAATTATTGAGGTATATATTTCTATGATATCTAATATTTCTCAAGCCAACAAAGTTATAAATTAATAGGTAATATAAAATTTTAAATTTAACTTAATTTTAACAAATCTGTATACAAGTATACGACTATACAATTAACTTGACGTTAGTACATTAAATATATTAAAAATTTAACTTATTAAGTTAAAAGATAGTTTAAAAAAACGCACTTATCATAGTTAATATTAAGTTAACGTTAACATTTTTAACTTGTTAATATCTAACCTTTTATCTATTAAAGAGTAAATAGTATTTAAAACAGTAATTATTAAGTCTTACCTAAGCATTGTAAATCGTCCAAGGACTGTATTGGACAATAAAAAATGTGAAAATCATGAATAAAATCTGTCTTTTCTGAACAGTCAAACTTCCATCTCAAAGCCATGAATGTCTTGCCAACCTCACTGATCCAAATGCTATTTAATTTGCTAGTTTCTAATCATGTATAAATGGAAAATATATCAAAATATTATAGCTAACACATATCAATAAATGAAAAAATAAATATTAATATTTTAATAAACAACTGTTTTATTTACTCGTTATTTTCAGTGTTGTACATGACTCCCATACCAATCCACTACTCACAGAGTTAAATTTATAGATTTGATTTCCATCGGCATTGCTCTTTTGCAAAGTCATGCTGTTGGCGCTTATCGCGAATTGATAATCTTTCCAATAATCTGGTACGGAAATAATGTAGCTAGTTTCTGTTCTTGGTATGTATATCCAGTCCATATAGCCCTTAAAAAATATTTTATATTTTAATCTACAAAATATTAAAGATATCATAAACTAAAGTCTAAAAGCATTTTTTTGAGTGGTATTATATATTTTAATTTACGTACGTTACACTGGTTAGGATGATTTATGTCATTTTCACACCAATACAGTGTGTAATAGTTCAGTTGATTAGCAGCAAATAATTTCTGACTGTCATAAATTTCCCACGACAGTTCATAGACACCTTGATCATTATATGTTTTCACTTTTGTCAGCGATAGTGATACGGTATCATTACGTTCTGTAAGTGACAGTCATCGCATTAAATATTAAAATATCTTCAAGTATTATGGTTAAGTGTAGTACTTGGATTGATGGTAGGAGGGCGAGGTACTCAGGAAAACGAAGCGCCTTTACAATAAGCAATTTAACAATTTTTTTTATGTAACAAGAGGGGGGCGATGGCACAATGAGGTATAGTATCCGATTTCATTATTCTTCAAATGTGAATTAAAATGTTTACCAAAGTACCTAGGTACTTATGTTATAATTAGTTCCAGTTATTTCTGTTAGCTAGGGTGATAATACTTATAGCTAATATTTTGTTTATTATTGTATAATGGTTGTTTTTGAATTTTTTAAATCGTATCCAATTTTTTTTTTTATTGTAACTTTTCAGTTTTTAGTTGTATATTAGATATTTAGATGAATAAATTAAGAAGAAATAAGTTTAATATTGATCTATTTATGATTTAATATTAATCAAAAATACAATTCATACATTGGGAATATTTGAAAAAATACTTTTATTATTTAAGAATATTAAATATTTCACAACTCTTTACGCATGAGGCATGACCATAGCCGGTGGTATACATAGGAAGTGTTGTTATTGCGATCTGGTCGATGGCCGATGATGAGTATCTTACGAGTCGATAGAACAGTTTATTCATACAAGGGAATAACAATGTATAACTGCAGATGTCTGTATTATAAATTATAATGTATGTATATATGTGACTGTATATACAATACGATTTATATATATGTATAATAAAGTTCACGGGCACATACAAGGGGCGGAGGGAGAGAATGGGCTTCAGCGCTTAAGCCCCCCCCCCCAAAAATGATTCATTAACTTTTTTATAATTTTATTAAGTAACCACAATCATCATATCGAAAGTCGATTAACTTGAAATTTCAGCTTATTTATAAATATAATATAATATTATAATATAACACAATATTATGAAGCTATTTGAGTTTGATTTTTGGTACCTATCAAAAATTCTATAAAAATGATTCATCATTACCACATAATACAATCGATGTATTAAAAACATTCTCAACATTGCCTGTTTCGGCTAGTACGACAGATCATTTTTCACTTTAAGAAGAATAAAAACATACTTAATAAATTAAATGAGTTAGAATCAATTGAATGGATTTGCTATGCTTTATATTTACAGAGAAATAAATGTTCAAACTCCAGAAGTGCTGTTAATATTAGGGAAAAAGGATCAAAGTGACTTAACTTTATCATTTAGAAGATAATATCTAAGAAAAATAATCACCATATTTATAAATGAATAATATTTTACAATTATAATTTTAGCAGATCAATGCGATTGTAGGTTCAAAAGAAATAAAAGCTTTGTTAGTTTTCGAATTACTGTACATATTTAAAAAGAAATATAATTATTACTATTTAAAATTAACTTTATTTAGGCATTTTAAATTGTTAGACATTAATTATAAAGAGTGCCTATCATTACACCTTTATGTGGTCAGTGGTAACTTTTAAATCAAATACAATAATTATTAAGTCTGTTATTTATTAATATTAATTTTCATTTATTTTGACAATCATAAAATATATTCAATATGAAAAATGAAAACTGTAATTATATATTATAATACTATTGCTTTTTTAATTGATAATTAAATACACCAATACTCGTAAATATGTAATATATATATTAGACAAATTTAAGTGAACACAAATCCACATGGACTACAACTAGTCGTAGAAATTAAATAAATTAAGGGGGTGCAGGGGAAAAGCTCCCCACGCGTTAGTGTAAATAATTTTGCGCTTGCACAGAACGCAGTTTTTTAGATCCATATAGATAGATTGAGCTCCATTTCTCAGATTGTCCTAATTTGAATACTGATGAAGTATCTATAGGTATAATAAAATAATATGTAGGTACTTACTGCCCGATGAACTGGGTATGTATATATTTGCGTATTCTGTCGATAAACCATCTTTATTTGCCGAGTACACACTGATGTTATACCCAATATTTAATTCTAGTCCGACAAACGTGGCATGATTGGCATACGTTTTGTTGCACGGATGATGAATTCTGCGTTTATGGACATTTCAAAGGTTAAATAAATTACCAATTAAGATCATTAATGAAGTCAAATAATAAATTAAAAAAGAAACAATTCATGGTAGGATCAAGAATGGTACTGACATAGTATTTTTATCTGTTATGGACGTGTAGTAAGCACGATATTCAAACGAGTCATCAATTGTATTTTTCTCGTTTTCATGAATGTTTTGCCAATATACGATTACATCTCTTGTGACATCGTTGACCGACGACAGCACGTATTCAAAATTTCCAATATCTATATTGGGTGGTCGTTTAGGCGCTAAAACAATAATAATTAGTTTAATGATAATAATTAATTTTACAGTATTTACACATGCCTACTATAAGTGCGATTGCGATAAAATTAAAAAGGTAAACAGTAAAAATGTTTGATGAAAATATAATACATTTAGAAAATATTAATTATTTGGGAAAATAAAATAAAATAGATAGACCTATTTAATCGTATATCTCCTATTATTAAATTAGTACCTAATAATTTCCGTTTTCCCTAATATTCATAAAGCTTTTATACTTTTACTCTTGAGACTTTTTTCCAACATATTCCAAGCCGATTGATACTTTTTTTTTTATAATTTTTGGATAAAAACCATCAGTATAAAATATCGCAGAAATGTAATTATAACATAATATAATATATAGCCAAATAAGTAACTATTTATATAGTTTGTATAAATTCAAATTTGTAATAATTTATAGTGGGTAAATTATTTATTTTTAACATTTTTTTATTACACAATCCATAAAAATATTTTTACAATAAATGTCAGTGTTGTAGTTACTTTAGTGGCTTTAGTATATAATCGATTAATCGAATGAAGAGACCTCGCAATAAAGGCACTTCAGCATATAAATAATATAAAAATAGTATTAGTAACATATTTTGTAAAATTAAGATTAAAAATAATATAGGTAATATAAGTAACATAATTATATTATTACATCTTAAATACAACTAAGATTGAGAAAAATGCTATTAATAATTTGTTAAGTTATAAAACAATATATATTGAAAGATGTATTTACAAATTAAAATTATTTGTTCTTGTATTACAGTAATTTAAATTTTTGCTGTATAAGTACCAGAATTGGATAATAGATACTTATTTCTAGATTTTGATTTAGTCGAATAAAATAATATTATTAAAAATAGTTGTCTATTCAGGATATTTTTCAAATATTTCAATCAATAATGATTTTAATTTTTTTTTTTTCATTCAGCTTTCAAACTCAAATTTATAATAATAATTAATACTTAATAGTAATTATATTCTAATTTATATTTCTAGGTAAGATAAAAAAAACATTAAAATATGAAGGTTAGGAGGTAATTAAAAAAATAATTGATGTTTAATTATTTATACGATGCTTTTTATATTATACAGACGATAGACACATTTAATTCATTGTTAGACGCTAGTTAATAAAAATATTAATAAAACCACGAATATTATATAAAAATCAGTTTTAAATTAAATATTTAACGAGTCTTTCATAGAGGTTTGGTTGATTATTTTATATTTTTTCAATATCTATACGACAAACTTTAAATTGTCACTGTGAAAAATTCGTTGATTTTTAGAACAAATTTTCATAAACGTTGTCAATTGAGATTTTAAATTTTGGAATGTACCTACTTAAAACTTGATTTACTGAAAAAAAAACTATCGTAACTAAAGTAATAGTTAAAAACAATTTGTTTTCTCAGGGTAAAATTCTTACTTTCGGCAAAAGACTGTGTAGTTAAGATTATCATTATTAACATTATGCCAGCCATTGTTATCGGTCCCATCTTACACATGATAAATCTGTAATAAAAATATTTAATATTAATATGTATATTTTTTTAAATAATAATGCTACTATTTTATTCTAAAAATTGAATGATTTTAGAGTAGTGCAAAAATTTAGTTGAACTTCTCGGACTTCTACGAAAAATGGAGAATTGTTCTTCAAATTTAGGAAAATATTTATTATTTAATTTTTTATTTAAAGGACTTATAATGTATAAATAATAAAGTGATACTTGATATTGAAGAATTTTTATATATCAATTATATTAAATGTTTTTATTATAAATATGTTGTTATAACTTATAAGTAAATTATAGTAATTGTTTATGAATACAATATTACAAAAAAAAAAAAAAAAACCTTAAAAAATTGACCTATCCGGTATCGTTCAATTTTTATAACTTACCTATATTATAAGTATTATACAATATAGTATGATTTTTACTTCCAAGTTCATAATTTCCCTAATATTTAAATATGTCCGATTTCCATACGCATTGGGCATCTTACTACTATTAGGTCAAACCGGTCAAAGTAAGAGTGTTAATACAGGTACAAAACACCAAATTTCTGTATAGATACAGAGTAACAGCCTACGTACGAGTTGATTCCCGGGTACCTGTTTACCTACACCGATACCGTTGAGTTGATTCCCGGGTAATTATATATTTTATTCAATATTTAGTTAAATATTCAGACTATTAGTGTAATGCAAGAGACACCATGAGGAGGTTGGCTTCATATTTTGAAAATCATTCTATTTTCATTTATCATTTATACATTATATTCTATTATAATTTATCAAAAAAATATCACTAGTTAAAAACATTTAAAACACCTAAAAACTGTTATCTGATAATGAGATAACCAGTATACCGTGACATCACTTCTATCAAAGAATATTGTTTTTCTCGGTTTGTTATGAATTTTCCAGTCTCATTGCTTTTGCATTTAATATATGTTTCCGACTGCACTTCTAAAAGCTCACACATACCTCGTAATGACCTGGGAATCAACTCGTACATAAAGTTGGTCTCGGGGATCAACTCACTTACTGTGGTGTAATGCGGAAATTTCTAAATAATGAACATGGCCAATAAAAACTGGTCTCATTGGGGACATTTTTATACATTCGAGACTTGGTAATAAACGTAAACTTTAGAATTTATCTTTTATGTTTCCATTTATTCGATCGATAACTGAAATATAATATGCGTAGATACACGCTTAATACAATAAATATTAACTTTTTATTATTGTCACATAGTTTAATAAACAAAAATGATAGAAATGTGGAATATTAAAAATATCGTTATTAGTGTGAACGTATACCACAACAATTACGACAGTACGCATAAATATACTATAAGTATTTGTTTATAAATTTATAATAACAACAAATTAACAGATAATATTATATTATTTTAAATAATTAAAAATAATAAATTCTACCATATTAATAAACATACATTTTACATACTATAGATTAAAAAAAAAAAAAATGTTTTTCGCAATAGATGACGGTTTTAAATTCCCCGTCAATTATAATACAGGGTGCGTAACTATTGCGTATGATACGATTGCGTATAGACCTTTTGCATTATTATGATTGCGTACGCGAACGTTCTACCTCTCCCCACCGTTTAAACCGACGATGTCGCGAGAACTTCTTTCGCAATACT